>NC_135620.1:42967500-43302500 GCF_053574225.1 Canis aureus | reverse complement strand
TGCACTTAATTGTTCATTTGGCCTGAAAGGATAGATAGATAGAGGTACATATCTAAAAATGAGTCATGACCAGTGGCTAACAGTTTGGTTTTACAAACAGAAGAAACATAATTGGAAACAAGACTTAAGAAAGAAATATGTGGAAAGAGCTCTCCAAGTAGGCACAAATATAAGAATCTTTTTGTCCCATACAGATGCTCATCAAATGGCAATCTTAGAAGAGGAAGATCTTAATAATCATATGCATGAAGAGACGCATTCTTTTCCCATTCTTTTATCCTCATATTTGCTCAATTGGCTCATGAAGACAGTGATCATGGAAGCAGAGATGGAGCTTGTGTATGGGCTCAGCAACACAATTTCCACTCACCAAGGCCAATTTGGATAGAGCCACTGCTGAGTACCCAACCTGCCAAGAGCAAATATCAACACTGAGCCCCTAAAATGGCACTGTTCCCTAGGGGAACCAGCCAGCCACCTGGTATCAGGTTGATTACACTGGATAACTTCCATCATTGAAGGAGTAGCTCTTTGTTCTCGCTGGAAAAGACATTTATGCTAGATATAGTTTTGTCTTTCCCACTCTCAATGTTTCTGCTTAAACTGCCATCTGTGGGCTTACAGAATGCTTTGTTCACCTTCATAGTATTCCATACAACATTGCTTCTGATAAAGAAACTCACTTTATAGCAAATGAAGTACAACATTGGTCTCATGCTCATGGACTTCTCTGGTATTATTATGTTTCCCTCAGCCTGAAACAGCTGGCTTAATAAAATTATGGAATGGCCTTTGGAAGACTCAGTTATGGCACCAGCTGGTGACAGCACTTTATGGTACTGGAATAATGTCCTCCTGGATGTAAGATATGCTTTGAATCAGCTATAAACTTGTAGCGATATTTCTCTGATACCAGAATTCATGAGTTTAGGAATCACAAGAAAGATATGGAAATGGCTCTTCTCATATTAATGATATGATTCACTAGAAACTTTCCTTTTGTTGTTTCTTTTTTCTACAACTTTTGGCATTTTTGCTTTACAAGACTTACTTCCCAAAGGAGAAAGGATTTCACCAAAGAATACCACATTTTACTAGAATCTGAGACTATCATTGGCTACTTGGGTACCTCTTAACACTGAAATAACAGAAAAGAAACAGGGAGATTATTTCCAGCATGCAAGAGATCCTCAGGAATGTTAGTCTTCCCATACCTTATGGTAAAAGATAATAAGATCTTACAGCAACTCAATAAATATAGGGCTGTAATGGCACAGATTCTTCAGGAATGAAGATGTTCCATCAAGTAAGGAACCACAATTAACTGAGACACTTGCTGGGGGTGAAGAATATGAAATGGGGAGTAAAAAAAGGAAGTTATCAATACCATCTATGATCCCATTATTAGTTACAAACACGAAGGCACTGGTATATAAGATTTCTTCCTTGCTTCTAAGTAAGTGTGTGCATGCATCCACAGGCCAAGTTTCCCTCTCTCCAACATAAGATTTATTAATAGTGGTTAACTATATCAGAACTGTTACCCTTATTTTACTGAAAGGAAACAAATGACTAGGAGTTTAATTAACCTGCCTAAGTCATCTAGCCAAATCCATCCTAAGTCTCAACTCTGGAATAAGTTCTCCTTTTAGAAAAACATACTGATGAAAAATATGTTAAAGTTTAACTTCAGTGTTCTCCAAGTCCTTTTTGAGCCCTTTTCTTCTTCCTTATGCCATGTAGACCAACTGACCTCATGCTAACCTCTATACCACTTAACCCCTTGTAAATCATGCACTGTTCTGTCTCTTCCTTTTGTATCTACTCCTGAGACCATCATATAGGAAAAGTTCTGATGAACAAAACTGCAATGTGTTTTATTGAAAAATAATGGTTGGGTGTTTTCATCATCTTAGAATTGAAAGTCATTTATTTAACAAATATTCATCATTTTTCTGTTTTGCTTTATAAATGATTGAGTTCCAACACTGAAGTAGTACTGAAAATCTCATCAATCAGGTTGCCGAATGGTAATTTCTACATGGTATTTTCAGTGAGTAGAAGACACGTTTGTTATACAAGGCAGCCATTCCACTCTTGGACAGCTGCTAACTGCCAAAGAGTCCTTCCTTGAATCCTCTTTCCATGTAACTTTTACTTTCCATGCCACTATACTCTACAGAATGACCCCAATTCATTTTTCTCATATGCTAGCTCTTTAAAATGTTTTCACTTATACTATTTCTAACACTTTCACATAAAACACTACCACCACCACAATCACCACTTAGCATCTTATATCTCTGTTTTATTAAGAGTTTTAGAATTACTCTTAGTGTATGCCACTCAGAACTGATCATGACTTCGGCTAATACCTAGCCAACTGATATTCCAGAGTACAAGTACTCTCACCTCCCTCATTCCACACTACTCTTATTCATGTAATCTAATATCAATGGACTTTCAGCATATGCATGTTATATGGTAAACTCATGGTGAATTTACCCATCAGCAAATAACACTACTTTTTGTTCTCCTTAAAATTTGATATAAATCCAGGTCTCTCTTCCCTACGTGTGCAGTTGATTTTTTTTTAATATTCCTAGGATTTTGAACACTATATCAGTTCACTTGAATGAGAGTTAGAGGGTGGGAATCAACCATTTAAAACCCATTCTGTCCTCCAAAAGATCAGCTGCCCTTCTCAGATGTGTGTTGTCCATGAATAAGATAACAATGAAATGTATTCCTTCATCTACTTGGTTGACAAAAAATTTAAAAATGGTCAAGTACAGGAATCTAAAACCCTTCCTGCTTGACATGGATTTTCTAATTAATATTTTTTAGTATGCCTGTTCGACTTTCTATATATTTCCTCCTAATTGTATCTATTTCTAGTCTATTTTTCTTTTTTTTAAAGATTTTATTTATTCATTCACGAGATACACAGAGAGAGGAAGAGAGAGGCAGAGACACCGGCAGAGGGAGAAGCAGGCTCCATGCAGGGAGCCTGATGCAGGACTCGATTCCGGGACTCCAGGATCATGCCCTGAGCCAAAGGCAGGCGCTAAACCGCTGAGCCACCCAGGGATCCTCTATTTTTCTTAAATAAACTTGTCACTAAGATGGAGTTTAATAAATATTCAATATTTTAAGCAATTTTTTGACATAGATTTTTTTTTGACATAGATGTTTTGATATGGCCACATTTATGACCCTTAAAGCTATGAGCATCCTCATAAGGCTACGTAATGTGGCCATTGCGACTCGAGAATACTGCAACAATCTAAAAAAATTAAAACCTCAGTTTTTTTTAATTACCAAATTAGCAAAAGAAACAGATTTCATAGTTTTCTTCCCTTTCATCTTGTCTTTCCTTGAATTTCCCATCACTAACATGGAGTTCAGAAAGGGGAAATGGCAATTCATTTCTCTCATCTGAATAATACTTAATAAGCAAAAAACAAACAAAAAAGATTATTTTAATGTTTGGCACAGCTGCTCTGAAGTGTCACACCAAAACAGCTTGAATTTGGAGGGGACAATGCCAAATAAGTAAGGGCCTAGCTCTGCAATGCAGGCATCTATAATAGGACTATTTATTTGGAGATGCGTGGAAAAGAAGAAAGGATCTGAGCAGGAACTTTTCCCATTATCCTTGACCTAAAGGATGAGCGTCTTCACTTAAGATCACGCTGTCCAAAGGAAAAGCTTTGCTTTTATGAAGCTGATGATGCACTTCATCTCATTTTGTACAGAGGAGAATGATTCTATTTACAGTGGTAAATAATTAAGTGCTTTATGCCAAGCCTCTCTTGTATTGTGAAGGCTTTTTAACTTCAAAGAAAAACAATTGTCTAAGGAAACTGCATTTAAAATAAATAAATAAAGAGATGAATGAATAGGCCACTTCATGTTTCTTAGTTCTAAGTTCACAGTTAGGAATTTCTAAGAAGGAAGGTCTTAAAATCCCCAAGATCTTTTTGTTTCAGCAGAAGTTGCAGGGAAAAAAAGTAGATCACTTCACTCACATGCTCTTCAATTGTCCCTGCAACTCTAACCCATTTTCATAGAATAGCCAGATGAGAGCTTAGACCAGGAGGCCTATGCATGGACTCAGAGGAATTCCAAAAGCTCACCACTGGGATTAGGAAATATCTTTGATCCAGAGGTCACAAACTAGGGTGACTTCCATGCATCCATTCAATGGAACAAAAGCTTTCTCTTTGCCCACCTCTTTCACTTATAGACAAGTTGTTTACCTCTCAAACAAATTGCCCTTCCCTAAACACACTACATGGAAACAGATACTGTTCCCTCTGTGTAGTCAGTAGTTTAGGAGCTCAGGCCTCAAGCAGTATCCATAGGCATAAACTTCATGATTACACAGAACTCACTGATGTACCAACATTATCAAACAGTACCAACACTGCATAATTGGATGTTTTTGTACACATGGTAACAGAGACTATGAGCACTTTGAGGTGAGGTCTTGAATCTTACTAACCACTTTATCCCCTGTGTGTAGCATAGTGCCTGGCACAAAGTAGGTGCTTAATAAATAGTTGTTGAATAAGCAAAATTCTAAGCTAATAGTGTCTTTTTATGTTTAATTCAGTCATCGAAAACTATTATTTAAAAAAAAAAAAAAGAAAGAAAGAAAACTATTACTTGAACACCTATTATCCACCAGATACTATACAAAGCTGTGATGGGACAAATAGACATGAATCCTTCCCAGACCTTATAGTCTAACTGAAATTGGTGAAGTAACTTCTACTCCTGATGACTGTCTCTATTATGGTAACCTTGGGAATGGGCAATACTACTGCTAAGCCTCAAATTCCTCACATTCAATTTAATGTTGAACAAAATGACCTACTCTATAAGCTTATTTAGTACTAAAATTATTGTAAAGCGTATGAAATGTATAAAGCATTATGTAAATTAACTTGTTTTAAGAGTATAAAATTATTTTTTAAACTTGAATGTGATTCAAAATGGATATTTCCCCAGTTCAAAAGCAATTCAGGGGGATCCCTGGGTGGCTCAACGGTTTAGCGCCTGCCTTTGGCCCAGGCCATGATCCTGGAGTCCCGGGATTGAGTCCCACATCGGGCTCCCTGCATGAGGCCTGCTTCTCCGTCTGCCTGTGTCTCTGCCTCTCTCTCTCTGTGTTTCTCATGAATAAATAAATAAAATGTTTTTAAAAAAAAAAAGCAATTCAGCCTCTCAAATGGATATATGCACATCATTATATAAACCACATAAAATACCCAATGACTCTAGCTAGCATTGTTTTATTTTCAACAAGATTTCTAATGCAAAATGTAACTTCCTTGAGTGCACAATAGTTTATATTTGTTATCCTCTATAGGATCTAGTACTTTTCAAAAAAATAGCATTTGTAAAATGAATCAATGCAATGGAAACAATTTAAGAATCACCAAGAATCCTAAACTGAATAGTGAATGGCATTTAGAGATTTGAGAACCCTGTGAAATTATATGCAAAACTGTGTTTGGCCATCATGCAGAGTTCTTTGGTTTCACCAGTCTCAGAGAAATCTATTATTCAAAATGATTCCTTCACTCAGTATATATTAATTGAATATCAACTACTTGCCAGGCATTGTATTATGGTTTAGGCTTAGAATCTAAAACTTTTTTTTATAAATAATGAATACTAATTACAACAAATCTTTACAAGATCTGCTTTCTCATATTCACACCACTAAAAATAATGCATACTGTATTAAATATATCTACATCTTAAATCATCATCAGATACTATGCATGTAATATGATATTTGCTGGTAAAATATAGATGTGTGTGAATGTGTGTGTACACACACACATACATATAATTTAAGAAATTTTTTTAGTGTATCATGTTGTTCAAACTGTTTAAACTATTTCTAATTCATCAACCATCTTACACCACAGCTGGGTTTTCATTTATTCCTAACAGTAACAATGAAGCTACTATCTTCAAAAAAGTGATGACATATAAAAAAAACTTCATGAAATTGTTTTATAAGCCATTTTCTCAGGAACATTCCACTTACTGAAATAAACAGCTTTTGTATGCTCCAGATGGAGAGCAAAAATATTATTAAAATCTCAAGGAGTCCTCTAAAATTTAATGATAATATTATCTCCTTTATAAATTTTATCTCTCCTCAATGTATTAAGCATCATCTACCTATAGTCAATCAATATTTATCGGAATAAGTATATACATTTTCTGAATAAGACTATTTTTACCTTTGAGAAGGGCTGCTCCCATATTCTTGCCACAAACATACAGAAAGGAGTATTTCTCCAGAAACAAAGATTAAAATCCTAACCCATAGTAGATGTTCACTTTATAATATAAAAGTTTCTATGTAGCATGATCCAAAATGACTGTTTCAAAAGAAGTTTAGCTTAGCTTATACTACTAAGAAACCATTCATTTCAAATTCCTACACTCTACCAGAACTTAGATGCAATTAATGATAGTGGCCAGGAGATGGTGCAGTCTCATTTCCTAAAATTTACTTCATAGGTTTCGTATAATTTACAAAGTTTAAAGAGAAATGTTTTGTTAATGGCACTTGTTATCACAAATAGTAGATACGAATGAAAAATAAGACAGTCAGAAAAAAATAAGGAATTTAAATTTCCCAAAAGTTTTACTTATTATTAATCACTTATATGTGAATAAAATGCTTTAAAAAAGCTTGAATAGCTTTTTTCTCTCCCATTTACAAGGAATAGACGGAAAGAAAAAGTTCAAAGTAATAGTCATTTGGAATTACCTCAACTTTTTAATTTTTCCTTTCAGTTTATTTTATATGTTGGGTTGCTTTACACTCATAAATGTATTTTACAACTATAAATTCAATTTTTCAATAAAATAAAAACAAGTATAGTTTTAAAATAGGGATTCTACAACCGATATTTTAGGGAGATAATTCATAAAGGTAAAAATATTTCCTGAAATGACTTTATTCAAGGCACATATAATGTTTAAATGCTTCTTTCACTTAATAAATGCTGAAGAAGAATCCTTAGATCTTAAATTTATCATATTGGCTGTAAAAAAAAATAGCATTTTAAGGTCTAGTAAGCCTCTCACATACATAGCGTACATATTAATAGATGTGGGTGTGTGGGTTGTATTGCCTGCTTCTAGAAAAACTCCAGAAAGGGAGAATAGGCAGAAATATTACAGATTGTCCTGATTTGGCCTGGAATACAATCTGCCACCAGTTACTGAGTCTTTGCTGGGAAGGTAGGAAGACTCCCTAATCATTCCTGAAAAGGCATAATCCAAAGCAGGCCGAAAAGGCAATGCTGGTACCAACCCCGGAGATAGGTAAGGAGACATAAAACCAGAGAGCCCTCTTCCTGGAGAGGAATATGCCAGGCGTAATGGATTGATACCTAGTCTAGGATTTAAGCTGTAGACACCTGAATCACCTCCATAAGAAGCAGAAGCAGTTTGAAGAGGAGAGAAAGCTGATTTATTCCCCAGAGTTCCGAAACCAATTCCACCTAAACTAAAGTTTGAAGCTCTCTGAAAAGCTGTATTTTCCAATTCTCCTGAGTTTGCTAAGTCCCTGGTGTCTGGTTGATGTTCTCTCCCATTTAGGACCTGTTCAATGGCTTGAACCACATCTCCTTTGCAGAAGCGTAAAATGCCTTCTAGCCGGCTACGCCTATAACTTGGGAAAATCCTGGTTAGGATATCGAGAGGGTCTCTTGGTCTTGAGGACAGCGTGGAAAGGCTGGCTCTGGTAGCAGTGAAGTCTTTGGCCCACTCACTTTCATTTCCTGATTCCAGATCAGATGATGACAGGGACCTGGGACTCTCTTCCCCTCCTGATAGCTCCCCGGGGTGAAGAGGCTGAATAATATCTTCCTTGTTTGAGCTTTCTGAAATAGATGGCCTGATGTTTTGTTTTCCAATGACCCCATTAGACTTAGGAGATGATCCCAGAGAACGCTGATGGGATTTAGAGACTGGCTCTTGTCCATTCTGGCATGAGTCACATTTACTCTCTTTTAGTTCTGGAGGAAAAAAAGGAAATCGAATAAAGGAAAACTTCCCAAAATACAGACAGTATTGCCTATTTGAAAATAATGTTGGATAAAATAATTGATTAACTCACAGTATATTATTAATATTTATTTGCTGAAAGAGACCTTAATCAATCAAAATTTTAAAATGTCATTCAGAAATGCAGGCATTGGAATAGCAGGAAAATGCTATCTCTTAGGTCATTCCAAGATCACAAAATTATATAACATACAAATGCTATAGTTAATTTAGGAATCAGAAGATAAATGTCTATTATTACCCCCCAACTACTAACGTGAAACCAATATTTCACACTATTTGCCCCATTTAGTGTTTTGAGATTTTCCTAATTTCCCCAAATTTCATTGTTATTCCAGTGAGATTTTTTTCAAAATAACACTATTCAAAGAGAACTAAATAAAATGACTGTTTAGATAAGAAGTCATAGGAAGGAACAATCTCAGTATGAAAATGAATATTCTATTTATAACTAAGTTTCAATGTATTTTTTTTTTAATGCTCACATTTCAGGTTCCAATTAAGCTACCTGAATAATGTGAAAAACAACAAAGTTCTTCATTTCACTTCAAATCTAAACCAATAATGACCACTGCTGTATCAATCTCAAATCATACCAGAACTCACATTTCATTTTATGTGAGAGATGATACAGACTTGGTATTTTTCATAGTCCCTTGTGAAATTAGGACTTTCTTTTTCAATCCCTAGGAAATGTCCATAAGAGTTTACAGTCAAATTGTTTCTTAAAGAAAATTACAAAATGCACTATTGCAATCTGTATGTATCTTCAAAGTGTCTTATAAAAACAACATATGAGTCATTTGCTTCAAATCACAACTCCTTTCCAATATTAAGGACAGTTTTCCAAAAACATTTTATATAAAAATCCAATTTCATACATCAAAATGGTGAGTATATTAATATTCATAAAATAGTAACAGTAATGTCCTTTTGTACAGTTCATGCCAGGAAAATAATAATAATTTATACTTATACTCCACTAAATAAGTTTTATTTTGGTTTACATTTCCTCTATCCTATAGACATATTTTGTCTCTATTTCCAACAAAAAGAGTAAATTGTCAAGTGAGATTACTCAGAGTATTTCTGTCAAACTTTCTTTTTCTAAAATGTTATAAATTCAACAAAACAAATTACTGCCTAAAGCAGTGATTCTCACACATAATTTGCAACCCTCCTAGGGTTTCTCAAGAAGGAGTCCTAAATTCTAAAGAAGTACCTATATTTTAAAAATAAGTAACTGTGTGCAATTTAACACTTTGAGGGCTAAAATTCTGTCATTGTATTAAACAGATGACAAAAGAAAAGATGTTGCTCCTGCAAAACTACAAATATTCTCTAGTATTTTCAGCTTTAAAAGAAACAAGGAAACTTTTCTAATGAAGTCTACCAAATGGAGATAGATTGACCTTAGTTGACCATTACATTTTATTTCTAACTATGACTGATTAAATATGCCCCCAGAACATGTAAGGTATCAAAATTTCATGTCTACAGCAATTTACACACAAAACAATTTTTATTAGGGTACTTGTACTCTTGTACTCATACGGTACAATATAATGCAATAGATTGCATAAGACGCTGGAAATAAGGTATCTTTAAGATACTATGATATCATTTACATCATCTCTCTGTTTTCTCAACTCCTGTATCAGATTTTATTTCTTTACTTTTATCATTGTGTATTTTGTCTTGTGTTGGATACATATAGTCTTCCTTCTTTTGTATATAGGGGTTTTTTTTGTGTAGAAAAATCTTACTCACTTCTGAATCACTGTTAGTCTTTGTCTAATGAGTGAGTGAATTAAAAAGACTACTGCAGCTCAAGGATATTGGGTAAGAGAATGCAGTCAGTCTAGAAAAGCTATACACATGGCTTTTCAAAAAAGGAAGTAAACTGAGGCAAAGAATAAAATACTTGACCCTATCAAACAGAACACTCTGGTTTACTCCTCCCCCCACAAAAAAATCATATAAAATCAATGTCTAGCAGAGAGGTATTAGCCACATTTCACTGTCAATTTACAGTATTTTAACTTTTACTTCTTTTTTATAGCAGTTATTATTTGCTTAAATGAATTTGTTCTCCAGCACTCTGATTTTTTATGAGAAATGTTTAGTCTATTTTGTCCACTGAAATGAACTAGGACATGGGCAAAACATTGGCATAGGTGAACACAAAGTCATATAAGCCTTATTTAAATACAAAGAGTCTTTTTCAAAAATGCATCTTGTAATCCAAAAAGATCTGCAACTTTCACAATTCAGGGAAGTGTTCTAATTAATAACTTACTTTTCATTACTATAGAATTTCATATGCTACAACCTATCTTGAATTTATACAAAAATACTGAAATGACTTTTACACTACTAGTGTTACCTGCAGAGGGCTGGGAAATACACTAAAATAAACTGAGATTTACATCAGCAGGAAAACTTAATTTGAGGTAACTCTAGTTTTATATATATATAAACTTTATATATATAATATGTATATTATATATATATATAATCCCACTGTCAAGTGGGATTACTCAGAGTATTTGTCAAACTTTTTTTCTCAAATGTTATAAATTCAACAAAACAAATTACTGCCTAAAGCAGTGATTTTCACACGTGTGTGTGTGTGTGTGTGTGTGTATCTTTTTTACAGAACACGGGATGAAGATGATTTGTGGCCAATAAAAAAGAGGGAAAAATTAAAATATAAGGGGCGATATAAGAAATCTCTATTATTGGATTTTAAAATTCTTCTTCCCAATGGTTTTACAAATCCAGAAAGCCCAAAGTTCTTTCCTATGGGAAAGAGCTGAAACTTCAAATTTAGAGCTTTCTACACTTTTGGAGGCTAACCAACAGTTGCAAGGCGGTGCTTAAAAATTTTAAGAGAAGGAAAAGAGGTGAAAAGAGGTTTGGTGGTTTTCAGACTCTTCCCCACTTCTAGCTGGCACCAAAGGCTTTTTGCCCCAAAGATGAAGAACTGTAGTCCCAACCTTCAGGGAATTTCCCAGCAAGACTGGAAGATTAACTCTGGTTTTATAGCTGAAAAGAGTATATATAGAGCAAGCCTAAAACCCAGCTTCTCTCACCAAGCTTTTCACCCAATGCCCACTTCCTTGCAAGTTCCAGCTCACCCGAAGTAAGAGTCCCCGGGGTGCAGACTCTACTCCTAGCCTGAGTCGCCCGTGGGACTGTTCCTCACTGCACTCTTACATTGTTATCCTGTCGCCCAAGGGTACAGGGCACCCTTCCTAGTACAGAGCAGTTTCCCTGAACTCGAACGAACGCTTCTTCTAAACAACTTTTCTTGCCCATCGCCGAGGCCTGGCTTCTTGTTTCCAGGAGTCTGTCTGCTCTGCAAAGCGTCAGGACCGACTCACCTTGTTTGGGCTCCGTGTCATCCGGCCGGCCCACCTGGAGAGCAGCGGCCGCCAGACCCGCCTGCCTCGAGGCACCGAGTCCCAGCGGCGTCCCCGTGCCCGTCCCCGTGCCCGTCCCCGCCCCCGCCCCCGCCGCAGGGCCGCTCGGGGCCCCGGCCCCCTCGGCTCTGCCGCCGCCTCCGGCCGCCCGACCCGCCGGGCCGCAGGGTCCCGGGCACAGCAGCCGCTGCAGCCCCCGGGCCTCGCTCTCCTCCTGCGCCTGCTGCCGGCGCAGCGCCACCTGTGCGGCCATGACGCGCTGGCGCTCGGCTATCAGGGTGCACTTGGCACACGCGCAGTCCCGCCAGCGGCAGAAGCGCTTGTGGCCCTTGAGCGCCGACACGACGCCGTGGTTGCGGCAGCGCGCGCACTTGGGCGTCCGCGGGTAGCCGCAGCCCGCCGCGCCCACGGCCCTCTCCAGCCCCGGGGCCGCCGCGCAGCCCCCGCCCGCCGTGGCGGCCGCGGCTGCCCGCAGGAACAGGCTGGGGGGCCGCAGGAACGTCGGGGGCAGCGGGATGGCCGGGGGGAGCGGCACCGCCGGAGACGGAGACGGAGACGGGGGCGCGGGCGCGGGCGCGGCCGCCAGCAGCCCCGGGGCCAAGTGGGCTCGGCCGCTGCCGCCGCGGTCCCCGCGGCCACACGGCGACGGCTCCATTCCCGACGGTGTCTGGCGAGCCAAGGGCGCCGTCCGCAGTCACCCTGCCCCGGCCGCGGTCCAAGTGCGGCACGATCCCCGCGGCTGCTGCAGACGCTGAGGGGCGCAGATGGCCAGGGAGCCTCGCCGGGTCCCGGGGCGCTAAGTTAGTGCCCCTCGGCTCGGCGCGCTCCCCGGCTGCGCGGCCGAAGGCAGGCTGGAGACGCTGCCACGCCCACCGGGGAGCGAGCCGCCAGCTCCCTGGCCGCGGGAGGGCGGGCCGGCCGGCAGCGGGCCCGCCCGCGGGGAGGGACGGGACACACAAGAAACCGTCTTAGGGGCTGGCTGTCAAGGCCCCTTCCCCAGGAAAGCACTTCTCCCCCCGCTTGCCTCCCCTTGAATTCCTCAATGTACATTTTTGTGAAATAATCAAGCCCTCTGCCGGCCTTTTACTGCCCTTCTTAAGTTAAGCAAAATTGGAAGTTCTTTCCTCAGTCCCATGCTTCTCCCAAGCAAGTTTGAAGATCTGGGTGTGGAGTAGTTGTTTTTTGTTTGTTTGTTTGTTTTTTCTTTTCCTTTTCCCAGGTGAAGTATTCAGGATGGTGGCATGGCCAATATTAATGAAAAAGCACAGCTTGATGAATGGCAAGTACCCATCTGGAAGATGCCTTATGTTAAATGGTCTTAGGACTGCATCAAAACAATGGATAAATATGAAGGGAATTGATTCACATTCCGATTCTTCTCGTTCATGACATTCATTATTTACAAATGCAAATTTGGATTGCATGTATTGCTGTATTTATAAATGCTACTGCCCAAAGAAGTCTATGCATTTCTTATGTGGAACTCTATGCACAACAATTGTGTTAAAGCTGTTTCAAAAGTACTTCATATTTCTATTGTAGAATACTGGAAAAGGTTGCTTAGACCATTCTTTAAATATGCCATCATAATATGCACTCTTAAAATACGCATTTAATGCCCTTAATTATAAGAAAAGATCATACTGCTTTTAAACCAAAAGCGCATTTGAAGCAGAAAATTCCCAAGTGCTTGTTCTTAATGCAAAGGAGAGTTGGGACTCTCTCTCCTCAGTTCTTCAAAATAATATTCAACTACCTTGACAAGCAATTCATATTTTAGCCCTAAAATGGCTATAACAATGACATTTTTACCATCACAACCACTAAGACAACCAAGGCACACATTGCTAATCCATCTGGGCTTTCTCCTGCCTGCCCAGTTCAAATCATCACCACCGTCACCATCCTACCATATCAACATCCTAATATCCTATCATAGAGGTTTCCACTCCTTCCTAAGCACTAGAACTACCTAGGGAACTTTTAAAAGATATAGATACTCCAATCCAAGTATTCTGATTCTTTTGGTCTGAGTCTTTTAAACTCTCAAGGTGATGATTATATACAACCAAAGTTTAAAACTACAACTCTAAAAATGTCCATACCCTCTGCAGATTCTGTACTATTCAAATTTTCTCACACTTCTAGATCTTTGCTCAAGCCACTCTTGTCTTATAGCTAGTTATTCCCAGGAGTAGCTAGGCCACTCCTGGGTGGCCTAATCAGCTGAGCATCTGACTGGATTTTTTGGGTCAGGTCATGATCTCAGTGTCCTGGAATTGAAACCCTGAGCCAGGCTCCACACTCAATGGGGAGTCTGCTTTAGGATTCTCTCTCCTCCCTTTCCCCTGCTCGTGGGTGTTCTCTCTCTCTCTCTCTCTCACACACACACACAAACAACTAAATAAATTACCTAGTAAGAAAACAATTCCCTTTTCTATTATTTTTAAGACTTGGTTACCTAAAAGGAAAAAAAAAACAACTTGATATAAGTATGTCTTTAGAATCTCTAGACCTGTTAATTATGCTTTTTAACAATGAAAAAAATTAAGAGCTTCAGCAAGTACCACTCTTTACCTGAAATTTAACACTATTTTTGTTTTTATTTGATTATCGAAGTAACCTTTCAAATTATGGCATGTGATATTGGTTTTCATCCAAGGAAGTGAAAATAATTTTTAAGTGAATGTATTTAAATAAAAAGTGTGCCTATTTAAATGAGAAATAATATGTGAAAAGGCTGAAAACTAATAAACTTTGGTGACAAAAACTAAAGATTTAAATTAATGGAGAGAGATATTATGTCCATGGGGCAGAAGATTCGATCTTGTTAAGAGACAAGTCTACCTACATTGATCAATTCCATTTCAATCAAAATTTCAGCAAACTTTTTTGGTAGAAATTTTCAAGCCTATTCTAAAATGCATGTGGAAATGCAAAAGAACATAGAATACCCAAGGATAAAGTTGCAAGGCTAACAATATCTTGTTTCAAAAATTATTACAAAGTTACAGTATCAGAACAGTGTAGCATAGGTGAAAAGATAGAAAAATCAACTAATGTGACAAAATAAGAGAGCTTAGACATAGAGTCACCCCTAAGTAGACAACTAATTTTATACAAAGGTACAAAAACAATTTAGTGGATGGAAAATGGATAGTTTTTCCAAACCTATTTTGCTGAAATAACTGGACATCTGTACGCAACTGGGAACAGGTTGTAAAGGGACAGTGAAAGATGGATAGCAGAGACTGCAAAGGATAAAATGGAAACTTTTGGAGATGATGAATACATTAGTTATTCTAACTGTGATAATGATTTGTGTGTATACATATGTCAAAAACTCATCAAATTGTATACATTATTTTTGCAGTTTATTGTTTGTCAATTATACTGATAAAGTTATTATAAAAAATAAAACCCGTTACCTCTGGGGTTAAAAAAAGGCATAAAATAATGTGAAAATACTTTAAGTAAACTTAAGTACTAATCCTAGGGTCCAAAACTGGAGCAATGATTTTAAACACTTGTATTTCCTTCAAACACACTGGAAAGCCTAACTCTCTTCTCTTAATAGTATGACGTGTTCTCTTTTTTTCTCAAATTATACTTTTTTGCTTTATTTTTACTCTAACAGCAATTGAGCTGTTCTTATAAGTCACTGAGAAGATTTTAAAAGCCGCAATTTAGTAGTGGCAAAAGTTTCATCAAATGGAAAGGTGATGAGAAAGAAGAAACATTTTTAATTAAACTGTATGCAAATATCACAAATATGTCACTTACAAATTTGTAAATAAAGTTTTAAAGAGCAGACTGGTCTAATAAATGGGAACTGTAGAGGCATATCAGAAGGAACAAAAGGGATCTGATAAATAGAATCTCTCCCAAGTCCAGAAACATTAACATACCTCCTTTTTAAATTATTCATTTCTACTCAAATTCTTATCCTCCCTAAATTCTTACAGTCAACTGCCATTTTTTGTTGGTTTGTTGAACCAACCAATCAGCATAGGGGAGTGGAAGTGTGAGACAGCAATTGCAAATACAAGCCTGGCTCTGATCTTATTTAACGAAGCTCATACAACTTGAATTGGATAGTTAAGCTCTCAGCTTCACTTTTTCCATTGACAACTGAAAACATTAAGTCATCTTCAAGGATACTTCCAAGTCTGTGGCTCATTTCATTTGCCAAGTCTAGTCTGAAATTATTTTTCATTAATGTCCTTAATCTCTAAAGAACATCATTACTACCCCCTCCAAGGCTCTCTCAAAGCATCTCTCTCTTTTTTTTTTTAAGATTTTAAAAAATTTATTCATTTGAGAGAGAGAGACAGAGGGAGCACAAGCAGGGGTAGAGGGAAAGGAAGAACCAGGCTCTCTGCTGAGCTGGGAGCCCGATACGGGGGCTTGATCCCAGGATCTGGACCTCATGACCTGTGCCAAAGGCAGACGCCCAACTGCTTGAGCTACCCAGGTACCCCCAAAGCATCTCTCTTGCTGTTAGAATATCCTAGACTAACCTGCTGGTAAAGGAAGGTTAAAGTATATATGCTTAGCTTGGCTAGAAGCTTTTGGCAAGAGGACTGGGGATTTGGGAAGGAAATGCTCAAAATTGTCTCTTTTTTCATGTATAAACATGTACAACTCACTCCATGGCTTAAGCATATATATGAGCACACCTTATATAGTCCATCTACTTCAAGGTTTTCCAGAGCTATAATGTGTATGCTAATGTCACGCTTTATCAGTCTTGAGGGGCCTGAATGACACATCTCTTTGCCTGGGGTTCTTCAAAAGTAACTGAGCATTAATCCTGATTGAGAGACCACAGTTATACCGACTGACATAAATTTTAGCCATTGGACTATGGTTCATCAAATGGCTAAGCACCCCAAGTCTGGAAAAAAAAAAAAAAAAACAGGTCTCCTGTGGGACACAGCCTTTCCTAGAGTATTGTTGGGAGAAGGAAGAACATGTTTGGTAATATATATAATTGACCAAGAAATGTTACTATCCAAAACCCAGTATCTACAATAAATGCTCCCTCCTGAGAACACCCTGCAACTGAGGAGAGATAATTCATTATACCAGAGCTATAACTAACCACAGCATTGTGTATTTTAGGAAATAGAACGTTGTTAGAGGACATCATCTCGGATCCCTGGCTCTGGGATGGCAAGAAGCCAGCTGGAGACCATACCCATTTTTCCTCACACCACCACCCCTACCCGAACCATCAATGGGACACAGATTACAAAATAGAATGGAAAGTGTTTTCCTTTGTTGCTTTATGAGCTCTTTCCATACAAGATGAAGATGCTTACCTGTAATCATAAGAAACTAACAAAGAGAATGGAAAAGTACCTATTTTTCCTATATCTACTTCTAAATGCCCAGCAAATAGTAAACACTTAACACATCTTTGAAAATAAAGAATGGATCCTAAGCACACACTTGTAAGATGGGTGAATAGGCACTAATATCACATGACTTTTCCTTTGTATCTTGAAATTTTTGAGAATTTCCAGGGCACTAAAAATTAATCTTTTCCAGGTTTACCTCTAGAGGGTTTATATAAGCTAGAGTGTGATTTCTTTTTAAGTATGGTTTATTATTTACTTTGTTTTCTGTACTTTTAATATTAAATAAGGTACTTTATGACAATTTTTTTCAGAAAGCAGAAGTCTTATGAAACTCCAGTTACACTTCTAATGCCATTGTACTGTATTCAGTACTTTTCAACATGTTTAGATCTAAGTATATACAGTTGCTTGTGAATATGATGCATTAATGCTTATCTTTACTTCTAATCTTTTTTCTGCATATTAAAACTTTATAATATTGCATATATAATATTTTAACTTAATAATATGATAAACATTTCCCATTTTTTAAAGATTTATTTTTTAAAAATATTTATTTAAGAGACAGAGAGAGCACAGTGGGGAAGAAGGGCGGAAAGAGAATCCTCAAATAGAAAAGGATGAGTATTTGACTTGAAAATGTTTTCTATATTTCAAATTACCTACTATAGTATAAATTGCCATAAATAGGGATGCCTGGGTGGCTCAGCGGTTAAGCGTCTAACTTCAGACCAGGGTGTGATCCTAGAGACCCAGGATCAAGTCCCACATTGGGCTCCCTGCATGGAGCCTACTTCTCCCTCTGCCTCTGCCTGTGTCTCTCTGCCTCTCTCTGTGTCTCTCATGAATAAATAAATAAAATCTTTAAAAAATAATAAAAATAAAAATAAATAAATTGCTATAAATAAAAGTACTGAATTAAAGGTTGTGAATATTTTTAAAGTTTGACTTAGGTTGCTAACTTTTATCCTTAAGAGAGCAGATGAATTTTATTTTTTTTTAAAGATTTTATTTATTTATTCACAAGAGACACAGAGAGAGAGAGAAAGAGACAGAGACACAGGCAGAGGGAGAAGCAGGCTCCATGCAGGGAGCCCGATGTGGGACTCAATCCCAGGACTCCAGGATCATGCCCTGGGCTGAAGGCAGGCTCTAAACCGCTGAGCCACCCAGGGATCCCGAATTTTAATTTTAATATGCAAGTAATTTCATCATCATCTGATGTATTTCTCTTTTTTTTTTCTTTCAAATGGCAATGGTTTTCTGACTAGGAAATTGATGCTGTTTTCTCCTGAAATAAAACTGATAACCTAGAGTTCCTTTAGGAAAATAATTCTATAAGGTTTCAATTCATAGAAAGATAATCACCATTTTGTAAATATTTGATTGAGTATTGGGAGGAATTAAAGCAAAACACAGCAAAAGCTCCAATCATTATAACATACCCCAATGGTTCCTTGAGTAAATTACATGGCCTTCACAAACTTGCTGATTTAAACAATTCTTTATAAAGAAGAGAGCTGTTGACTTAGACCATAACAAGAAACCATGGTGCCATCATGGTTAATTGCATAAACACGTGTTCAAAGCTATGCTCTTTATTTAGTTCACTCTAATGGATCTAAGTCTATCATATAAATAGGGCTCAGAACTTACGAAACTCTTATTTTTTTACTCACAGGATATCTAAAGTAAATTCATGCTCAGGGATCGAGATAAGCTCTGTGATTTGTCTTCACTGAATAGAACCCACTTTCATAAATTAATGTATGTGAAAACATTTCCTCAGAGTTCAGTCCTTAAACAAACAGCAACACAGTTTCACTCAGGAAGTATATGAAAGCCCTTTATATGGCTGTTAAAGATCATAACAGAATGAATAGCCCATATTAAACACTGAAGCTTTTTAGTAAGAAGTCTAATTAAAAATTACACCCCAGGTAAGTTAATTTTATTTTATTTTTATTTTTTTTCAGGTAAGTTAATTTTAAAAATAGCCATTAATCAGTAAGTTTCCCTCATAAAATGTTACCATCTTAAAGGAATTTCTATACATGAAGGACATCTCTCTCTTATTATTATAGCTATGTTCTAACAGTTAGTTTTTCTGTGTCATGCACCAAGCCAGGCTTTATATATTGTGTCATTTAATACTCTTAATCACCCTATTGAGGCCAATTTTATTATCCTAATTTTACGAATGAAAAAAAAATTCAAAGAGTATAAGTCTTTAAGATAATCTAACATTCGGACTCCTTATACTCCCAGTTTTCCCCAGAAATTGGGTTAGTTCTACTGTAGTAGGCTCAAAGAGCAAGCCATCAGATAGAGTTGTCCATGATACAGTTTTACTCAGAAGGGATACTTACTGGATGACTCATGAGCAACCTTGAAAATGTACCTATTCTTTCAGTTACCAACAGTTCCATTAAAAAAAAAAAAAATGTGAAGATAAAAAGAAAAGAAATTCAAAGTGCCACAGTTTGCACATCTTCTTTTATAAAAGTTTAATGAAGTTTTTCCCTTTCCTCCCCCAATCTTATCGCACCACCTAAATAACAGTAAAATAAATCAAGGCAAAAATATTGACTGTTATTTTTTTATTCCACCAGAAATTTCAAACATGTTTTCCTTTTACCTTCCAGCATCACGAAGTCAGACTAGATACCAAATTTTACTACTTTCAAAACCTGACATTCAATTCAAAGGTTATCTTTCCCTCCAAAGGAGAGTATTATAAGATCCTGCCATTCAGCATTAGAAAAATGGTGAAAGGCTTTCCCAAAATAAAAATTTACAAAAGAGAAGTTCATATATGCCCATTTGAGAACACAAAAAACAAAATAGTTAACTTGAAAAAGTCGAAACATTTTAATGTGTTATTTCCTACTGCATTCCACTGACTGAACACAGTAAGGATACGAAAATCAATTCCTCAAAAATCCTCAAATCCCCATTTCTTCATCAAAATTTGCCACAGAACTTAGAAAATAATTTTTGTAAGTTACTGTTATAAAATATGATGAAATTAACTTTGAAAGGAGTTACACATTGCTGCCTTTTTCTCTCCTATTCTTTGCTGTGCCAGAGTCTGTCTTCTGGAGTTTTCATTAGAAGTGTCCCAATTAAAAATGTGTGGGAGTAAAAAAAAAAAAAAAAAAAAAAAAAAAAATGGCTTCCCTTCACAACAAGGATTCTAAATAAGAGGTAAATTTGGTAAATCAGTTCCTCCCTGGCTCTTAGCCATTCACATCTTTTGGTTTTGAAATTCATTTCTTTGTGAGCATAAGGTGGTTGTTACGAGGTGCTGTCAGGCCTCTGACAGGGTTATTGTGCATGGTAGAAGGTGGGAGTTTTTGATCAATGTCTTCAAAGTCAAAGCTTGGAAAATAATAGGTGCACATCAAAACCCAGTGCTATAATGCAGTTCACATCAGGCTCTTTCAGGTGGCCCCAGGGAATTACTTAATGCTCATGTTGAGCTTTACAATAATTAGTCATCTATAATGGTGTACAGATTTATGTGAAGACTTATAACTTGAGATTCATTATCAAACAAAGTTCAGGAAAATCATTACCAGAAGAAAAATAAAGAAACTTATCTATGTATCGATGTTCTCCTCCCTTTTTCTGAATCCCTGACTGATTGCATTTCTGTTCTTAAGACATCTTTTATTGACTAAATATCTTTGTATTATAAGAATGCCCATGTTAAATTTTTTAGGCCACTTACACAATTATTTCATGATATCCTGCCTACTAGGTCAAGTTACTCACCTTAAACATTTTTGTTGAGACTTTTCTTATATTCTTATTACTCTTCCAAAAAGCCTTAAATATTTACAATTGCTTTAAAATGAGGGTGGGTTTTATGTTGTTTTTAGTTTTTCCTTTTCTAGAATATAGTTATTGGAAACATTTAAGAAAAAAGGCCATTTTGTTCATATATCCATACAAATAGCACAAATGCCATATATGATTATATATATATAATTTCTTAAATTGTCTCAGGTGTCACAGGTGGAAAATATACAATAAAAAGTCAAATCCATAGCTAAGAGTTAAATGTGCCATATGTTTCTCTAATACTGAGGCACAATGGGGTGCATTAAGAAACTCATTAAGTCAATGGAAATAGCAGCTGGGCTCTATAGAGATGTCTATTCACTTCTGAAATAGAAAAACACAAAAATAGTGGACACATCCCATTTCTTCTCAGATTTAAACTGATCATGTTAGCATGGGGCTAGCGCAATGCAAAATACTCTCAGTATCTAATTAATAAATTTCATTTTAACAGCCTTTACTTTGTGTTTCCCAGTAAAGGCAAAAATGTCTAACCCCCCTTACTTTTTGAATTTTTTTTATAAATAAAATTAAAACTTTGTCAAAACAGCTAAATAGGAGAGTCACTCACGTTGAGCCTAATAAATAATTTGAGCAGTAACAAGTCTTTTTAAAAAAAGATTTTATTTATCCATGAGAAATGAAAAGAGAGGGAGGCAGAGGGAGAAGCAGGCTCCCTGCAGAGCAGGGGGCCTGATGCAGGACTCGATCCCAGGACCCTAGAATCATGACCTGTGCTGAAGGCAGACGCTTAACTGACTGAGCCACTCGGGAGCCCCACAAAAGTCTTAACATGTCTGGTTCGATTTTAGGGACTTCGGAATGAATGAATGTCATAACAATATAAACTTTCCCCACTAAAATTTTGTGTGAATTTGAGAAAGGCCTTCGTTCTCAATTTGTTTTTCTCTATAAACTGCAGTTTCAGATTTTTTCTTCTACGTATATCACTTTAAGAATTATGAAACTTCTGAGAATCTGACCTGTACACATATGAACAAAATTTTACATAGTATTTCAAGTGCCCTTTTAGAATGAGAGCCATAAAGGATACCCAAAGTCCCTTCCTAGCTTAAAATTCTATGGTTCTATACTAATATCAATGTAAAACTTCCTTTAATTTTTAAAGAAAGATTTTTAAAGCACATATGTAAAACTGAGACCAACAAAGTCTCGGGAGTGTACCCTGGAATGAATTTAATGCAGAATTATAGAATTTTAAGATGTCAAAGTAACCTTAGCATTGATTAGTTTTCTACTGATAGATTGCAATTCATATTATCTACATTCATGTTTACCCAGAACAATATTCTGAAATAGAATGAGAAAATAAGCCTGAAAAAAGTAACACCTCCAGTCATTTTGGTTCAATAGTAATTCATATTCTTGAATTCATTTTCTTCTAATATCATCTTGAAAATTCTCACTGAGTTAGGAAATCTTTAAGAACTTAGGAGAAAAAAAAAAAGAAAAGAACTAAGGAGATAAAACAAAAATGTTTTCTCTGCTTGGTAGTCACCACACTACAAATGTTAAATTCCTCAGAGATCATTCAAGTTTTCATGCCTCAAAAATGAATTCAGAAGTACAAAGCTTAAGTTCTAAAAGAAACATCCACATTATTATCATAATTGGCTTCAATCATTTGAAATCCTAAAACAAATGAAGTGAGGTCCTACAGTCTTTCAAAATTCCAAGCCTCTCAGGGTTTCCCTTTTAAAGTTTTCTGTATCTGTAGAATTTTTTTTTAAGATTTTATTTATTTATCCATGAGAGACACAGAGAGAGAGGCAGAGACACAGGCAGAGGGAGAAGCAGGCTCCATGTAGGGAGCCCGACATGGAACTCGATCCCGGGTCTCCAGGATCACACCCTGGGCTGCAGGCGGCGCCAAACCGCTGCACCACCGGGGCTACCCCATATCTGTAGAATTTTTTAAAAATCAATTGAGCGATATGAGCTTTTAGACACTACTTACCACCCCTAAATTATTTAAGCTTCTGTATTTTTAAATATATCTGTAACTTCATTTTAGCTGAGGGAAGTTTCTGCCCCATTCAAATGTGTGCTCTCCTCTTCTGTGAACAGTTTATCAGACTTCACACACTGTTCAGATAGAGACATGTCTTTATGCCAACAGTTTCTGAGACTGTTAGATTTTCAATCAAACTATGGACATTTGAAATTCAATTTGGGATGGAAAGCAAGAAGAGAAATTTCTGACAGAAAAAAGCAGGTATCCCCTCTTTTTACCATCTATTTAGTCTCATAATCTTAACTGATTCCTTGTCATAAGTTACCAACATGCTCTAGTAGCTGCTCTCTTGCAAAATTCACCTTCAAGCATATTAATAAATCCTTCCTTCTTACCTCTCCTTCACAGGGAAATCTCAGAAAGAGCTGTCTAAAATCTCCACTTCCTCGTCTAATATTAAGCCCCCAGTCTCATCAAACAGGTCCCTACTCCTTCAGTTCATCAGTCACATTAGTAGGGTCATCAATGATTCCCATGCTGTTAGATCAAAGGACACCTCATTCTTCACCTGTTTGGCCTCTCAGAAGTATTCAACAAAAATTAAATATACTTAAAATTCTTCTCTCCTGACTTCCATGACATAATTTCCTGTTTTTGCTCCTACTTCTGTACTTCTCCTACTTCAAACTTATTCATTTATTTCTCCACTTTTCCTTTTTCATATATAAGTCTTTTGGAGTTCATTTGTGTTATGATTATTCCATGCCTCTTTCTTCCCCTAAGGAGAGGAAACAGGACTATTATGTTTCCCACTGTGTTCTCAGTGTCTTAATCACCCAATAGATAATTAATAAATATGTATTAGTGAAATGAATGGAGAACGCCTGGGAAGGGATCTAGGTATGATAGGTCTCATGGGCATCTGAGATCGTTTTAGGGGACTATGAAAAAAAAAATACAGTTCATTTCACTATAGATTGCACTTCAAGTGTGTGATCAGAAAAAAACCCCATAATCCATTAATTATAAAGACTCTATTGATATAAAAAAGTATTTCTAGATACATGGAAAAATGTAATAATATAACATTAATTACTAGGTGGCAATTAATTCTTTTTGTTTAGCATCTGTTTAGCATTCTCTGCATGTCAATTCAGGCTGTCTGGGAAGCAGACATCATGACATAATTAGAAATGCAATAAATTTATGGGGAAGGGGAGCACCTAGGGAGGATAAGAGGAAAGGCAGCAACAGTAGGTAAAAGAGCCTTAGGCCATGATACAGGTCTAACCCCCCTGCAAGTAGAGACAGGAACAGGAGGACAGTGGGGAGGAAGAGTCTCAGAACGTAGTACAGCTCTGAAAATGTTTCCATCATAGCTCTTGGTCATTTAATCCCAAATATTAAAAGGATCTTCCTACGAACTAGGGGTGGTGGAAGGGGAGGAGGGCGGGGGGTGGGGGTGAGTGGGTGACGGGCACTGAGGGGGACACTTGACAGGATGTGCACTGGGTGTTATTCTGTATGTTGGTAAATTGAACACCAATAAAAAATTATTTTATTAAAAAAATAAATAAATACAATGACAAAAAAAATAAAAAAATAAAAGGATCTTCCTTAAACAACGTTTCCTTAATAAGACTCCTCAGAACTCATGGAGATTTTAATAAAGTGTGATAAATGTTATGATAACCAGAATTACGACATCTGCTTTAATCTTTTGCTTTATAACAATTAAGTTCAATTCTCATAATATTCTATACAAATAATAGTAATACCAAAATAAAACTAATAGCATCAGTCTCTTTCAAATATAAATATTTTGCAGATTTACTTAGATAGAATGAGATTCAGTTTAGCCTCTAATTTTACAAGCCATTAATTTCAAAGTTATTTACATTTGGTCTGGAGAAGTTCAAATGAAATTTGGCTGCCTGAATATCAAACTACATTTATATATCTGCCTCATAATACTTTGTATATCTACCAAATTTTCCTAATATCTATTAATAAATAATTTATATTATTTTATTTTAATTGAAAACTGGTATCTAATTTCTGAAAGGCTGAAGATCATATTATCTTGCCCACCTTTCTTCTGAGCTCTTATTAATTTCCTTAGGCTAAAACTATCTTTAGTCTAAAATCTCTGAGCTTTCACAGTAGACATACAGAGAAGAAATTAAAAATAAGAACACAGTAATGTATCCTTCAGTAATTAAAGATGATAAATATAAGCAGAGTAGATAGATTAATTAGGGGTCAGTGCAAAATATTGGTAGCTGTCTCTCAAGGAGCTCAGGCCATTGATATCATAATTTTAGATAAATAACAACTGCTATTTGTGTTTAATAATCATCAAAATTCCCCATTCTAATAACCATGACAAGATGGGGGAATTGAATGACAAAGAATTTTCTTTTTTTTTTTTTCAATATACTTAAGCTTTTCAGGATAATCCCTTTTTCTCTGGAAGATCAAAGATAATTGTGACTATCTTAGCAACTGGAAAAGAAAAAAAACTCACAAGAGAAGCATGATTATCAATTGAGAATAATGTAAGTCAGAAAAAGTTCAAACCTGACTGTCACCCAATAGCATAACTTAATAGCAAAAAACAGCATAACTCCCCTCAACCTGTGTCCTTCCCATGTAAAAACAGGAAGTATACACAGAAATTAAATAAGATAACATATGTCAAAATACCTAAAGTCATGCCTGACATAAAGGTATTCAGAAAATACAAGCTGGCTCAATTATGTCATATTATTCCTTTTGCAAAACTTTTCAAAACACAGAGGAGTCTTTGCTATATTCTCTAAGATGCTAAAAGTATGAAATACCATCAGCATTACAGAAGAGCATTTGATGTAAATAACTTACATTTAATTACATGTACTTTCAGAGATTTCTAATTTCCATTCTGGCACGTAAGAAGGCTGGAAGTCATCATTCTCTCCCAACAAATAAAAAGTTGAACTAAGGGGTGCCTTAGTGGCTCAGTTGGTTAACCAATCAACTCTTGATTTCAGCTTAGGTCTTGATCTCAGGGTTATGGGATCAAGCCCTGCATCAGGCTCCATGCTTAGAAGGGATTCTGCTTGAGGTTCTCTCCCTCTCTCTCTCTCTGCCCCTCTCCCACACACTCTCTCTCTCTTTCTCTCAAATAAATAAATAAATCTTTTTTAAAAAGGTTGAACTGAAAAATCAACAACTCTTCTTAGATTAATTACAGAACTGAGATCATAAGGCAAACTGCTTCCCCCAAAATTAGAAAGACAGACACATGGATACAGAGAAATCACTACTAGAGAGAAACTCATGAGCAGAAACTTCCCTCAGAACTAGTATTGAGTAGGAAACCTGAATTGTCATTGACAAATAGGTGGAGGCTCAAGATGGACAAATCTGAGAGTTAAAAACTCTGGAAAGACCAGACACTTGTGAGTTTTACCTCCAAGAGCACTATCAGGTTCTCACCGCAAAAGTCAGAGCAAAATCCCCTTCTGCTTCCAGCAGGGATAGAAGAAAAATAACTATCTTGATATATGTCAAAGTATTCTATTTCCTTAACAAAGCCAACCCCCAACAGAAACTATTTTAGCACAACCTAAACTATTAGGGTAATATCAAAGCCTAACCAACCTGGGAGACGGGAAATAGCAACTCCAGCTCCCTCTAGCCATTCTGTCTGACTTAAGAAGGTGGAGAAGAGAAGCACTGTGAAACTCATAACCCCAGCAGCAAAGGCTCACTAAAAGACTGAGACCTAATCATAGGACTACAGAACTTTTCTCCTCTTCCTACATCTTCCCACCAAATTACTAAAGACCTATTTACAACAGTTCCTTCTACATCATATCTGGTTTTCCATTAAAAAAAGTCACAAGTTATAATAAAAGGAATAAAACAGAGTTTGAAGAAAAAGAGCAAGCATCAGAACTAGACACAGATATGGCAGAAATATCTGGATTATCATCCCAGGAATTTAAATCATCAGTGATTAAGATGCTAAAGACTCTAAAGGAAAAAGTAGACAACAGGCAAGAACAGATGGGAAATGTAAGCAAAGAGATGGAATTCTAAGAAAGAATTTTTTTTTAAAATGCTAGAAGCCAAAACCACTCTAAGAGAAATGAAGCAAACCTTTGGTGAGCTCATTAGTAGACCAAATGAGACTGAGGGAAGAATCTGAGTTGGAAGCTATGTCATTAGAAACTGAAAAGCAAAGAGAAGAAAAAAGGACTGGGAAGAATAAAGAAAAGAAAAGAACATCCGAGAACTGTGGGATAACTACAAAAGTTATGTATGTGTAATGGGAATATGTGTAATGGGAATATCAGAAGGAGAAAAAAGAGAAAAGAAATATTTAAAGTAATACTGACTGAGAATTTCTCTCAAATTCATGTCATACACCAAACCACAGATTCAGGAGGCTTAGAAAATACCAAGCAGGAGAAGTGCAAATAGACAAGTACACAAACTAAAAATAAACTCACTACACCTAGGTATCCTATTCAAACTGCAGAAAATCAAAGATAAAGAATACATATTGAAAGAAGCCAGAGGAAAAAGCTATCTTACATACACAGGAACAAAGTAAGAATTATGTCCAAATTCTCAGAAACCATGCAAGCAAGAAGAGAGTGGAGTGAAAAATTTAAAGAGTTGAGATTAAAAAGAAAGAAACAAACCACCAACCTCTAATTCTGTGTCTTCCAAAAATCATCCTTCAAAAGGAAAAAAGAAATAAAAACTTACTCAAAAAAATATTGAGTTTATTGCCAGTAGATGTGTCTTCAAAAAATGTTTAAAAAAAGTTTTTCAGCGAAAAGGAAAATGATACAGATCAGAAACTCAGATCTACATAAAGAGCATTAGAGAAAAAATAAGTTAAAACTAAAAATTTTTATTTCTTAATACTTAATTGATCTAAAAGGTAGTATTTTGTTCAAAATAATAATAGGGCAGCCCCGGTGGCACAGCGGTTTAGCGCCGCCTGAAGCCCGGGGTGTGATCCTGGAGACCCCAGATCGAGTCCCACGTCAGGCTCCCTGCACGGAGCCTGCTTCTCCCTCTGCCTATGTCTCTGCTTCTCTCTCTCTCTCTGTGTCTCTATGAATAAATAAATAAAATCTTTAAACAATAATAATAATAATAATAGCAGCAATGTAATTGATTGCTATAGCTTATGTATAAGTGAAATGAATGAGAGCAATGAAGGGAGAAATTAGGACTATTTTGTTATTATAAGGTGCTTGCACTACCTGTGAAGTGGTATACCATTGCTTAAATGTGGTTTGGATTAATTATAAATATATATTGCAAACTCTAAGGCAACTATTAAAAAAATTAAGAAAAAAAGTAAAATGAATACACTAAGAAAAGAGAGAAAATGAAACCAAAATGCTCAATTAAAACTACAATAGGCAAAAATTAAAGGAAGACAAAAGGAGGAATGATGAACAGGGGTAATAAATAGAAAACAGTGGCAAGTATGGTAGATCAACAATTACTTTAAATGGCAGGAATCTAAATACATGATAAAAAGAGATTGTCAGCATTGAAAAAAGCCTACTTATATATTCTCTATAATAAACTTATTTTAAATATAAAGACACAGACAGATCAAAAGTAATTATATCAAGCTAATGCTAATCGATTAATCCAAAGATAGCTGGAGTAGCTACAATAAGTACCTTCATGCTTAATGTTCCATCAATGTTAACACAATTGTTAATGCTTTAAAAAAATACTCAAACTTCTGCTTCCATCCTTGATGTTGTAACAAGGACCAAATTTATCCTACCTCTTGATATAAAGCAGACAAAAATATATGAAACAATGATTTGCAGACTTTGGACAAGAGAAGAGCATCCAGAAGGAAAATGAGTGTTTACTGGAACCAAAGCAAAAATATTTGAAAAAAAAAATAAATAAGGACATGGTGAAAGTGTCAAAATTCAAAGAAATCAAGTGCATTGATTAAATGCATTCACTGATTTTAGGGGGAAGAAGGCATTCTTGAAAAACAGGAATAAATTAGGCAATACCCCATTCCTACTTTTCTTTCCTAGTTTTAACCCTGGCTATAAATGCTACATCATGAGGTCAAAGAAAAGGAAGAGAAGAGAGAAATAATCATTCGTCAGAATGTGGTAGAGCAATCATCTTACATGATATGGATAAATTAGGACCTTAGCAACATATGACATTACATGCTTTTGAATGTACCCAGTTTCCATCAGAAATCCAAACACAACTAAACAACTCTGATTCTGCAGTCACATAATTCCATAATGTTACATAAAAAAATATGTTCTCACTTAGACTATTTATCTGTGAGTGGGAGAAACTACAGTTCTTTTAAAGATGTTCTATACTTCATTTTTAAATTATTTGTGATATCAAGCACAGATTCTGCTACATAGTATGTGCTCATTAAATGTTTGTTAAATAAATGAATGAATATATAAGTGAAAGAATAAATTAAATAGATGTCATTGATACTAAGAATTTTCACTACAACATTCAACTATGCCTTACTGCTTAGAGTCTGCAGTTATATTATTATCTTAATTTTTATTTATTTATTCATGAGAGACACAGAGAGAGGCAGAGACACAGGCAGAGGGAGAAGCAGGCTCCCCACAGGGAGGCCTATATGGGACTCCATCTCAGGACTCCAGGATTATGACCCAAGCCAAAGCCAGATGCTCAAACCACTGAGCCACCCAGGCACCCTTATCATTATCTTCATATTTAATCATGCCTTCAAACATTCTTCTGAGTCAGCAGTTTGGTTTTGTAAAAAATACATTAGTGTTTCATAAAAATACACTAGTATTTATTTATGAAAAACACCCATGTCCCTTGTAATCTATCAATCACAAAAGATAATAGTTTCTCCTTTTTTTCTGTAATGGAGTAATGTGACACTTCATTCTGTCTTTGTGATGCCAGTCTCTCCCATGGACTTCAGAGTACATGTCTCCCAGACCAAAATGAAAGGCTAGAATAACTAGCCAAACTAGACAGCTGCTAAAATTTACCTTCCAAAAACAGTGTTAGAGCTCCTTAAAATTAAACCACACTATATTGAAATCCATTGAAAGGAATTAAAAATAATAAATACAGTATCCACTGTGCAAGGTGAGAATGGCAGTAACAGGCAGAAAGGCATAGAAGTGTGAATGACTTCTTGTTCTCAATGTCTTTGTTATCCAGTATTATCACAGCAGCATTAATAAATACCTTCTCCACTAATCAGTGTAACATTTACTAATGGCAGTATCAGTTTTAGCCATCAACACAACTACACTGTATCTTGGCCATGTTCATAGTTTGAGGTTTACAGACCTTTCTTTGTCAGTGGCATAATGAGTCAACTGATTTTGATTCCTACCTCCATCGTTTACCATGAGACTTGTATCAAATTACCTACTCTATCTAATCGCCACTAAAATAGAGACGAAACAGTATTTTCTTCATTGGTATTTGTGAAGATTCAATAAATAATGTATATAAACACCTGGAATGTAATATACGTCCACTTTTACCATCTCAATGCAAAAAAAAAAACAAAAAAACAAAAAAACAAAAGCAGTTTCTATACTTCATGACTACATTCTTAAAAAGATATTTCCCTTAAAATGATAATGTAGGAATCACTTCTTTTGATTCTTCGAGAGTAATGAACTGGCATACAATTGCCTTGCAGGAACTTGTGTGAGTCAGCCTTTATTTCATCTGCCCTCCGACTATTTTATGCCTAATGTGACAGATTTCTTCATAAATTCTCACAAACTCTCTACAGGCCTTTCAGTCAGCTAGTTATCTTTTTATTCTATTTGCTCTTGCATGACTCATCTCCATCAGTTTCACCCAGTACCCAAAAAAAATGATCATAATTCAATTTAAAAAATTTGGAAACTGGGATCCCTGGGTGGCGCAGCGGTTTGGCGCCTGCCTTTGGCCCAGGGCGCGATCCTGGAGACCCGGGATCGAATCCCACGTCAGGCTCCCGGTGCATGGAGCCTGCTTCTCCCTCTGCCTGTGTCTCTGCCTCTCTCTCTCTCTCTCTCTGTGACTATCCTAAATAAATAAATAAAATAAAAATAAAAAATAAAAAAAAAATAAAAAATTTGGAAACTAAAGGAAGAGAGTCTGAAAAAAAAAAGGTTAGATAGGAACTGTAGGGAATATTTCAAGTTGATATTTTACAACCTGTCTACAGTTATTCATTTGCTGGTGATGATAATTCAAAGAATATAAATAGATTCAATTGAAAGACACCACCTGACCACTAAACATCAGATTTCAAAACCTTTTGACCTTTTAGTTGTCTTTATCTTATTTATAGCATAAAACAAGGATGCTGAACCTCTTTTAAATATCAGAAAACCTTTTTGAAAATAGAAACTATGAAAATACAGCCCAGGAAAATGTACATACAAAATTTTACATTTGTTATCAGAGGGTTCCAAGGACCCTCTCGAGGCCATCTATGAATTCTCTGAGCTGCACTGAGAGCAGATTTTAAACTTTTAATTTTGAATATCACAATGTACCTGAAAGTTGCCCTATTACTTTGTTTTAGACTTATATTTTCCCATAGACAAGTAGAATAGTTTTCATGGAACAGATATCTGCACATAGTTCAAGAGGCAGCCCTCTCCCCAGACACATTCACCAACTTAAAAAACATCTTTGTGTGCATATACTGAGTCTATACGTTAACTCCTCCCTAAGCATCCCCCTGGCACAGTGGACCGTGAGGCAGCTAAATATACCTAAATGCAAATATCTCCTAGTATACACTCCAGTGGTGCTATAGTTACAGCCTCTTATCCACAATAACATTGGGTCAAGACTTTTTTTCCTGGTTTTCAGATATTCCTATTACATTTCCATGAAGAGTTCTCCCCTGGGAGTCCAATGCTTCTATTCTAACCACAAAATAGGTTATCAGTAACAATCTCTGAAATTTCCAAGAGAACATACCATTAAACTAATGATGGCTATATTTGTCATGGACTTTATCTACCTAACTTCCAATTCTTATAACAGCTCTTCAAAGCTTGGTATCATTGCCACCATTTTACAGATGAGAAAATCAGATCTCAGATTCACCCAGTACCAAAAACCAGACACATACTTTCCATTAAATCACTGCCAAACAAACAAACTGAAAAAAAAAAAAAAAAAAAACACAAAAAAAAAACACAAAAAAACAGGTCCTTGTGAAAATTATTCTCTGGATATGTACCACAAAAATTTACATACCCTGGCCAAATGCCCCTAGTGCTCACCAAAACAAGGCATATAAAAGTACACATAAAATATATTCTCTCTCTCTCTCAACCATGGCTCCCTAGTACTGACTCTTTCCTCTCTGGATATATATCAAAATCACTAACTTGCAGCTACTGTTTCAGATGTCTAATAGTGTGTTATGCTGCAACATTGTTATTTTAAGCCATTGTCTCTATATCTGCAAATCAAGAGCTTACACACTCAGGTCTAGCAGGATTCTTTGCTTCTTCTTCCTAATCTGTCTCTCCTTCCCCCCTAGCTTTCCACTGCGCTCCCACCTCTTCACTAAATGACAGACTGACAGACATGGCTAAGTGTACCTTGTTTAAACATCTGCTTTATTACTGTTGAGTGACTGCCCTATGGGTAGGCAGGTTTTTTTCTTATCTTTCACTCAGGAATTCAGACGGGTCTGATTAGAAAGCTGAACTGCTTGGAGGATCCTGACAGATGTCTCTTACTTTCTTTTAAGACCACCGTGAGTGCTTAGGCGTTGCACTAAGACAATCTTCAGTGGTGGAACAACCGTCTGTTTAGGTACCTGGTTATGTCAAACATGCATTTAGCTGAGGAATCCCACTTCCACACCCAAGGGTTAGTTTTCCCCCTTGGGAAATAACTGGATAAAGAGCCACTTATTCTGTAAATGTTATGAGTATGTTAAGGGTCAGTTGCTGCAATTGTATAATGGAGTGACTGCTAAGAACGACTATTGATAGAACTAAAATAAAACCCAGAGAAACCTAAAGATAGAAAAAAAGGAAGAAAGCAAGCCCCAAATACTAAGTATGTAAGACAGAAAATACAAGGAAGATCATGGGTTTCATAAAATGATGCACAAAGTTTTTAAAAATGTGTAACTATTTTAAAGCTTCCTTGTGAAAATAATTTAAAACAGAGAATATCGTGGGTTCAAACAGCAGAAATAATTTCAGATTTAGTGATACAAATGGATTTAAGTACAGACTTCAAAAACAATACATGATTATACTCTAGAATCTTTCAGGAAAGAAAAATATTACTCATCTGACTTCATGTGAAGACTTATATTCTGCAAAATAAGAGTAATAATAAGAGTTGTATCAGAGAGTTCTAGAATATTCTGTGAAGAAATTGAGGCTTACAGGGTGCTCAGATGGCTCAGTCGGTTAAGCAGCCGCCTTCAGCTCAAATCATGATCCCAGGGTTCTGGAATCGAGTCCCACATGGGACTCTCTGCTTGGTGGGGAGCGTGTTTCTCCCTCTCCCTCTGCCCTTATGCCTGCTTGTCCTTTCTCTCTATATCTCTAATAAATTTTTTTTAAATCTTAAAAAAAAAAGAAAAGAAATTGAAGCTCACAAAAAGTGGTGGAAAGTGTTAACAGGAAATGAGTGAAGATGAAGTATAAGAAGGGGATGAAAAAGAGAGTGAGCAGTAACACTGCCAATAACTGTAGAGGATGTCCTTTATCTCTTTCCTCACTAGTCACCCTTGGCTACTTTTCACCCATCCACTATAGTAAGCTCAGTGGCTTGGAGAGAATCTGCCTTCTTTACCAGTGACTCTTCCTCTGGACCTGCCCTCTATGTTTGCCCATACACAGCTGTTCCCTTTCATCAAACTGCATCTTGAGTTGCATCATTCCAGATGCAACTTCAATGTTACCTCTCAGAGAGGCTTTTCCTAACCATGCAATTTAAAGAACTCTTCAGCCACTCTCTATCACATAGCCCTTTATTTTTGTTTTTACTTCTTCTTGACTTCTTTCATTTTTAAATGTTTCAGAAAAGCTATCTCATTCACCACTGTATTTTCAGCATTGAGCACATTGTTGATGCTTGGTGAAAGTTTATTTAATGAATCAAATAAAAATAAAAACATTTATTTTATTTACGGTGGGGCAGTCACCCCCAAAACACAAAACCCCCATGGTGCTAAATTGGTGAAGGTGCCTCCTTTGGTGAATGCACCCTTACTTCTTTAACTGAAGAAAATAGACTAGAAGACAAATATGATCTGATACACTTTTTCATTACCTGGAAGAGATTCTGCAGAATGGTACATTTCCAACACAGAGAAGCCAGATCTAGAAAATACACAATGGAGTTGATTGACACAGAAGTACCTGCCTCACTTCAGTGCAACTAGATCTAATAAAGTCAAGGAAAAGCAATCCCCACCACCATCATATTGCCTTTCAATTCACTAATTCTGCCCCCTAGAATACTCTGTCCAATAGATAACAGGATCTCTCCAATTTAACCAGAGCATTTATTTGTATTTCCTAAGGGGAGGAAATTCTAAGGGATATTTTTATTTAATCTATCTTGTGATAGATAATTTGGAATTGTTCATTCCAATACTTCCACCTGTGGAGATTGCATCAGAAATTACCTGCCCTCAATGAAAATGTAAGCACATAGAATAAGGCTCTATTGAATACTTTAATGAATACTGATACATACTACATACTATATCCTATACTATAAATAGTTAATATTTTATTGAAAAATGGAAACAAAATTTAGGAAAGTTAAGGAAAGGAATCAAAGATGAAATGTAACAAGTGCCTATGATTTCTGTTCCTTTATCTGTAAAAAGAAGATAAAACAAAGGAATAGAGTCAAAATAAGAAATTGTCACATATATAATAATAACCACATTGAGTACATCAAAGTGTCTGACAATTTCCTTTCATGCATATTAATAAGTGTGAGCTTCTTCAGGATAGGAGCCAAGTCTTTCATCTTTTGAACCCTTGCCCTTTCCTCTTCACCATCTGAAACATTGTAAAGGCTCAAAGAAATAATTGCCAAATTGAACTGATCACATTTAAGAGTAAGATGATAAAGACTTGCTTGCAACCTACTGAGTTTCTTCCCCCAGCTAGAAAATAAAATATATATACTCTGTTATCACTTTGGAGGACATTTACAAAGTGGAAAATTCAAAAAATATATGGAAACATTCTCTAACAATTCAAGCTAATCATAAACACAAATGATTGTTTATTTGTTGCATTCTATAGCGGTATGACCTTGTAAGCATGACTGAAAGTGTATATACACCAGGGCAGAGTTAGCTCCCCTAACTCCATTTGTCTTGTGAAGTATGAATTATCTTTCCTAGAAACCAGGAAGGAAACATATGAGATATAGAGCCTTCCATGCTCCAGGAAAAGAGATTTTTCAAAGAGCGAGCCAAGATACTGCTAGCTGTTTAGCCCTTCTCCAATAAGAATGCAAACTGCATCCTGTGCTCATCTTTGTGGCACCATGCCTTGAGTCGGAATTCTGGATATAAGATACTCAATAGGATGACATTTTCTATGCTTCCTATGCTTTAAAATTGCTTCTAGCTCTTGGTCTTACATCTGCAACCTCTTTCTCAAATCCATATAAACCTAGTAGGTCACTATATTAAAACACGTGGCCATATGAGTCATGTAGTCCTCTGTTCATCATGAAGTTATTTATGAAATTAAAGTGAATATTTGTGTCTATATTGAAACAAATGAGAAGAAAAATTGGTGGTATTTCTTGATCTTTATTTTGTCAGGCTTATTGGAGTATAAAAAGGTATATCAAAGTGCCTGAATTCTTTCGATAATACATATTAATAAGCTGTGAGCTTTTTGAGGACAAATGCACCGTTTGTTAATATAAAAGTCAGTAAGTTTTAATAAATGTATATAGTTATATAACTGCCACCACCAGAATCTAAATATGGAATATTTTAATCACCTCAAAAATTTCCCTCATGACCCTATGCAATGGACCTCCTAGCCCCATCCTTATCATCTGGCAACCAATTATCTGGTTAAATTTCCTATAGTTCTGCCTTGTTCAGAATGTTATGTAAATGGACACGTAGTATATGTAGCCTTTTATACTGAATTTCTTTTATCTAACACAATGCTTTTAAGATTCACTCACATTACTCATGTAAAATAGTTTGTTCCTTTTTATTGCTGAGTATATGGCACAGCATAAATATAGATCTCCTCCCCCTTACTCATCAGTTAATGGGCATTTGAGTAATTTTTAGTTTGGGACTATTAAAAATAAGGCTTCTATAAACATTCTTTATAGGTGTTTGTGTGCAAATCAGTTTTTTTTTTTTTCTGTAGGATTTTTGGTCCATTGTTGTGAGTATATACTTAATTGTAAAAGAAACTGTCAGTTTTTCTAAAGGCCCTACACTATTTTGTGTCCCTACCAGGGATGTATGAGAATTCCATTTGCTTTGCATAGTCACCACCAATCGGCATTGCCAGTCTTTTAAATTTCAGCAATTCTTCTAGATCTTCAGTAAAATCTCATTATGATTTTAATTTATATTTCCCTAATGACCAATAATGAAACATCTTTTTATGTGTTTGTCATTCATATCCCTTTGGTGAAGTATCTGTTCAAATTCTTGCCCATTTTTAAATGGGTCATCTCCTTGACTTAGAGTTCTTTATTCTAGACATGAGTTTTTATCAAATAGGAACTTTGTAAAGTTTTCTACCATTCTTTGGCTTGCTTTTACATTTTATTAATAATTTCTTTTGAAGAACAGAGGGTTTTAATTTTAATGAAGTTCAATGTATCAATTTTTCTTTTATATTTGATCTTCTGGGAACAAGCTTGAAATCTTTACCTAATTCATCTCACAAAGATTTCTCTCCTGATTTCTTTTTAAATGTTCAGAACCATATCTTGTAAATTTAGGTCCATGATCTATATCAAGTCAACTTTTTTTTGATGCAAGATTTATTTATTTCTCACATGGATGCCCAATTATCCCTGCACCATTGAAAGTATACTCCATTTCCCATTGAGTTAACTTGCTCCTTCGCTGAAAATTAATTGACCCTAGATGTACTGGTTTATTTAAGGACCTCTATTCCATGGATTTATGTTTATTTGTTTTTTTCATTTTTATTTATTTATGATAGTCACACACACACAGAGAGAGGCAGAGACACAGGCAGAGGGTGAAACAGGCTCTATGCACCGGGAGCCCGACGTGGGATTCGATCCCGGGTCTCCAGGATCGCGCCCCGGGCCAAAGGCAGGCGCTAAACTGCTGCGCCACCCAGGGATCCTGATTTATGTTTATTTGTAATCATGTCACACTTCCTTGATTAGGTAGCTTTATAGAGTAAGTCCCAAAACAAAGTAGTGAGAGTTTTCCAAATTTGGTCTTTATTACAAAATTATTTTGGCTATTTATGTTCTTCATTTTTCATATTCATTTTGAAATCAGCTTATCTATTTTTTTAAAAGCCTGTGTTGGAATTTTTTTGGATTTGCACTGAATCTATAGATCAATTTGGGGAGAATGAGCATCTTAAAGATATTCAGTTTTTAGATCCATAACCATGTATATCTCTCCATGTATGCCTTAATTTTGTAATTTTCAGCATACAAATCTTGCAACTATTTGGTTAGATTTATCACTATGAAGTTTAAAGTTTTTAAAGTTCTTTCACAAGAAATTTTTAAATTTCAAATTGCAAGTTTATTATCATCATATAAAATACAATTGAGGGGTGCCTGGGAGGCTTAGTCAGTTAAGCATCTGCCTTCGGCTCAGGTCATAGTCCCAGGGTTATGGGATCGAATTCCACATTGGACTCCCTGATCAGCGAGGAGTCTGCTTCTCCCTTTCCCTCTGCCCCTCCCCCTTGCTTGTATGCACACATGCTATCTCTCTTTCTCTAAAATAAAATCTTCAAAAAGAGAAATTTTTTTAAAAAATACAATTGAGGGATCCCTGGGTGGCACAGCGGTTTGGCGCCTGCCTTTGGCCCAGGGCGCGATCCTGGAGACCCGGGATCGAATCCCACGTCAGGCTCCCGGTGCATGGAGCCTGCTTCTCCCTCTGCCTGTGTCTCTGCCTCTCTCTCTCTCTCTCTGTGACTATCATAAATAAATAAATAAATAAAATTTAAAAAAAAAATACAATTGATTTTTTTAGATTGGATTTGTATTATATGTGCCTTTTGTATGTATATATTTATGCCTGATTACTTTGCCTAGTTCTCCAATGTTGAAAAAATATGATGGGAACAATCTTACCTTCCTCCCAATCTTGGAGGGAAAACAATTTCCTCAACCAGCATCAAATATGTTACCTATAGGATTTTTGTAGGCACAGTTTATCAGATTCAAGAAATTCCTCTTGCTGAGAGTTTCTTCATGAATATATCTTGACTCTTGTCTAATGATTTTTCTTCCTCTATTGCCATGATACACTATTTTTTAGTCTAATGATGTGGCAAATTACTTTAGCTGTTTTAAAATGCTGAACCAACCTTATATTCTTGAGACAACCCCCACCCCACTTGGTCATGATTTTTTATCTATTTCACATTTTGCAAGATTTGATTTAGTAATATTTTGTTAAGAGCCTTCGTGTTTATATTAATGGGAAATATGGGTCTTTTTCTTGAATTATCTTTGGTTTTGGCATGAGTTGGGAAGTGTTCTCTACTTTTCTATTTTATGGAAGAGTTTACACAGAATAGGCATTAGTACTTCCTTAATTATCCCACAGAATTCAACAGGGAAACAATCTTGGAATCAAAAAGATTCCTTTAGGGGCACCTGGGTGGCTGAGTCAGTAAAGTCTGATTTCAGCTCAGGTCATGATCTCAGCATCCTGGGATCAAGCCCCTCACTGGGCTCCCTGCTCCCACTCAGCGGGCTTGTCCCTCCCTGCTTCCACACCACCCTGGACCCCTCATTCCCCTTCTCTAGCCTCCTCTACCCCTGCTTGTGCCCAGTCTCTCTCTCTCTCTCTCAAATAAATAGAATCTTTAAAAAATAAAAACGATCCTTTGAAGAAGGGCAGGAGTTATCTACAAATTAATTTATTTAACAGCAAAGTTCAAGTTATGGGTTTCTTTCTGAATGACCCTTAATAGTTGTGTCATTCAAGGAGTCTATTCATTTCATCTACTTTGTGAATTTATGAACATTATGTTGCTTATAATATTTATTATTCCTTTGTATCTGTCAGATCAGTAGTGATTTTCCTCTTTCAGTTATGACATAGGTAATCTGTGAACTCTTTGTGTTTTCTTGATCTATCTGGTTAGTTTCATCAAACTCCTTGAGATCTAATTTATTCTAGTTTTAAATTTATGCCTCAAATGCTAACTACACACTTATTACAGAATTATCATAACCTGTCTTATATGATTTTTTATACATATATCTTCTCCAATAGAAGGGAGCTCCCTGGATACAAAAATTCTATTTAGAATAGTACCTGCTATATGCTCCCTAAGAGACAACAAGATTCTTTTTTAGATACCTTATATTCTTGAACTACCTTGCAATTGTTCCCCAAATAATATTTTTAAATACTAGGTTTTTTGTTTTGTTTTGTTTTACTTAGAGCATCATCATCAATTGACACATTTAGTTTTAAAATGCATATATCATCTTCAAATCTTCTTCTTCCTTAGAGCTTAGATATTCTATTTTTATCAATGCTGAGCTCTTTTATTGACAGGAAGTCTCCCAAGGTAGTGAAACTCTCAATGGGTTTGCACCTCTGTAGACATCCATTAGTCTAGTCATAGAGAGACCATGGCCTGTCCTGACCTTATCAATGAGGACCCATGTTCTGCAAGTTAGTTTAGATAAAGTAGTCTAGAATATATCATTATCCCTCGAATCTGTGAATATTACCTTACATAGGAAAAGGAACCTTACAGATGTCATTAAGATTAGGATATTGAGACAGGGAGATTATCCTGGATTATCTGTGTATCAGTGTAATCACATGGGTCCTCATGAGGAGGGTAGAAACATGATTAAGAGAACAGCAATCTAGGGATGCCTGGGTGTCTCAGTGGTTGAGCATCTGCCTTCAGCTCAGTATGTGATCCCAGGGTCCTGGGATTGAGTCCCACATCAAGCTCCCCACAGAGAGCCTGCTTCTCCCTTTGCCTATGTCTCTGCTTCTCTATGTCTCTCATAAATACATAAATAACATCTTAAAAAAAAAAAGAGTACAACAATCTAGTACTCCTAGACCAAGAATAAAGCAACAGAAAGAGAAGGAATCAATCCCATTTACAACTGCACCAAAAATAATAAGATACTTAGGTATAAACCTAACCAAAGATGTGAAAAACCTGTGCTTTGAAAACTATAAAATACTGATGAAAGAAACTGAAGATGACACAAATGTAAAGATATTCGATGCTCCTGTACCAGAACAACAAATATTGTTAAAATGTCTACAATACCCAAAGCAATCTCTACATTTAATGTGATCTCTATTAAAATACCACCGGCATTTTTCACAGAGCTAGAACAAACAATCCTAAAATTTGTATAGAACCACAAAAGACCCTAAATAGCCAAAGCAACCTTTAAAAAGGAAAGCAAAGCTGGAGGCATCACAATTTCAGACCTCAAGTTATATCACAAAGCTGTAGTGATCAAAACAGTATGGTACTAGCAAAAAAAAAAAAAAAAGCCCAGATAAAAAGATCAACGGAACAGAATAGAAACTCAGAAATGAACCCTAAACTCTATGATCTTTGACAAGGCAGGAACGAATATCCAATGGGAAAAAGATAGTCTCTTCAACAAATGGTGTTGGGAAAATTGGACACCAACATACAAAAGAATGAAACTGGACCACTTTCTTACACCATACACAAAAATAAACTCAAAATGGATTAAGGACCTAAATGTGAGCCCTGAAACCATAAAAACCCTAGAATAAAACACAGGTGGTAACTTCTTTGACATTGGCCATAGCAACTTCCTTCTAGATATGTCTTTCTGAGGCAAGGGAAACAAAGCAAAAATAAACTACTGGAATTATATCAAAATAAAAAGCTTCTCCACAGCAAAGGAAAAAATCAATTAAAAAAACTAAAAGGCAATTTACAGAATGGGACAAGATATTTACAAATGACATATCTGATAAAGGGTTAGTATTCAAAATATATAAAGAACTTATAAAACTCAACACCAAAAAAATGAATAATTCCATTAAAAATGGGCAGAAAAATAAATAGACATTTTTCCAAAAAGGACATACAGATGGCCTACAGATACATGAAAACATGTTCAACATCACTCATCAGGAAAATGCAAATCAAAACTACAAAATGATATCACTTCACACCTCTCAGAAGTGCTTAAATCAACAACACAAGAAACAACAGTATTGGTGAAAATATGGAAGGAATGGAAACTGGTGCAACCATTCTGAACAGTATGGAGTTTTCTCAAAGAGTTAAAAATAGAACTTCTCTACGATCCAGCAATTACTACTAGGTATTTACCCAAAGAATTCAAAAATACTAATTCAAAGGGATACACACACCCTAATGTTTATAGCAACATTATCTATAATATAATAGCCAAAGTATAGGAAAAGCCCAAGCATCCATTGATAGATGAATGGATAGACAAGTTGTGGGGTGTGTGTGTGTGTGTGTGTGTGTGTGTATGGAATATTACTTAGTCATAAAAAAGAATGAAATCTTGCCATTTGCAATGACGTGGATAGAGAATATTATGATGAGCAAAAGCAGTCAGAGAAAGACAAATACCTTATGAGTTCACTCATGTGGAATTTAACAAACAAAACAATGAACAAAGGGGGAAAAAAGAGAGAGAGAAAGGTTAACCAAGAAACAGACTCAACTATAGAGAACAAACTGATGGTTATCAGAAGGGAGGTAGGTGGAGGGATGGGACAAATAGTGAATGGATATTAACGAATGTACTTGTTTTGAGGAGCACTAGGTGTTGCATGACATGTTAAATCACTATATTGTATATCTGAAGCTAGTATTATACTATATGTTAACTAACTGAAATTTAAATAAAAACTTTAAAAAAATAAAGAGTACTGCAATGTCAGAAAGACTTCAACCCACCATTGCTGGCTTTGAAAGTAAAAGAAAGAAATCAAACGACAAAGAATGTGGTGAAGAAGCTGGGAATGGCCCTCAGTTCACAGCCAGCAAAAAGAAGACCTCAATCTTATAAGTACAAGGAATTGAATTCTGGCAACAGGTCAAGCTTTGCTCAGACCTTGATTTTAGCGCAGTGAAACCAGTGTTGGATGTCTCACCTACAGTACTGAAAGATAACAAATTTATGGTAAGCTGCTAAATGTGCAGTAATTTGTTATGGTGGCAATAGAAAACATATATGCCCAAAAAAGAGGGGCTAAGGATCTAATAAAATAATAGCATCCTATATATGCTTTAAATATTCACAAAGTGTTATTTTTTTTCAAAACCAAAAATGGATGTCATTTCCAAGGCCAAGACAAAAATCAAATATACTCCCACTTAAAACAAGCAAAAAACTACATATTAATTAATTAAATTTTAATGTAATGACTGTTTCCCTACACAGGATACCAAGTTACAAAAGACAGTGATATCTGAGAGATGGAAAGTAAATAAGATGAACGCTACATTTGATTGCCTCAGTTTACTATAATAAGAGTTTCTAGGCCATGAAGCAAGAATGGAAAATGCAGGCAGACTCCTGGAGTTGAGAATCTAGGGAGAATGTAAAGTCAGTGTTCACAAGACTGAATATCAGGGAGGAGAAAGTTTTACATAGAAAGAACACCAGAGATCTATAATGAGTCTACGGATCAGGGCATGTATGTGAGGAAACTACTGGAGGTTGGGGAGAAAACCATCTAACAGGATTGAAGGGAACAGTGCTGGGCATTCTCACACTGTAAGGGAGAGTGCCTATTCCCATAAGAAAGAATGAAATAACTTATAATTCAAGGGTCATTGAGTAGAGTACTCAAAAGCATCTTTACTTATTGATAGGGATAATTAGCCCCACTCTGAGCCTGCTCACCAAACAAATCATAAAACAACTAAAGGAATCAGGGGATCCCTGAGTGGCTCAGCAGTTTGGCACCTGCCTTTGGCCCAAGGCGCGATCCTGGAGTCCCAGGATCGAGTCCCGTGTTGGGCTCCTGGCATGGAGCCTGCTTCTCCCTCTACCTGTCTCTGCCTCTCTCTCTCTCTCTCTCTCTCTATCATAAATAAATAAATAAATCTTTAAAAAAAAAGAACTAAAGGAATCAAACTGTTTCATGACACTAAATTGTGTCCCAAGGCAAAATTCAAGACTGTTTAGAGAAATAAAGAATATCCAACAACAAGGTGAAATTCAAAATTGCCAACATCTAAACAAAAATTACTAAGCATACAAAGAAAGAGATAAACATGTCCCATAATGAAGAGAATAATCTATTCACTGAAACCAACCCAGAATTAAAATAGATGTTAAGATTAGCATTTATAACTGTATTCTATATGTTTAAGAAGTTAGCTATAGAGAAACAAAGGATGTTAGGAGAACACAAAATTCTAACGATGATAACAGAAGTCTGAGATGAAAAATACACTGGATGAGGGGTACCTGAGTGGTTCAGTTGGTTAAATGTTTGCCTTCAGCTCAGGTCATGATCCCAGGATCCAGGGATTGAGCCCTGCATTGGGCTCTCTGTTCAGCAGGGAGCCTGCTTCTCCTTCTCCTTCCTGCCACTCCTCCTTCTTGGGCTTTCTCTCTCTGTCTGTCAATCTTTAAACACACACACACACACACAAAACACTAGATGAGATTAACAGTAGATTGGACTTTGCAGAATTCTAGTGAACTTGAAAACATGGTAATGCAAACTACCCAAAATGAAATACAGAAAAGAACAAAGCAAAAAATGAAAAGAGCATCAGTGTGCCGCAAACCAACTTTAAGTAGCTGGGTATTTGTGTAATTAGAATGCCCAAGGCAGAGAAAGGAACAAGAAAAAATATTTAAAGAAATAATGGCTAAAAAATTTCCAAATTAAATGAAAACTATAAACTCTTAGATCCAAGAAGCGCAAGAACCTTAAACATAAGAAACAAAACCACACCGAGATCCCTAATACCAAATTCTCAAAACCAGTGATAATGCAAAAGTCATACAAGCAATCAGAGAAAATAAAAAGACACAATATCAGATCCCTGGGTGGCGCAGCGGTTTAGCGCCTGCCTTTGGCCCAGGGCACGATCCTGGAGACCCTGGAGATCCTGGAGCCTGCTTCTCCCTCTGCCTGTGTCTCTGCATCTCTCTCTCTCTCTCTCTGTGACTATCATAAATAAATAAAAATTAAAAAAAAAAAGACACAATATGTATGAGGGAACAAAGATAAAGTAACAACATATTACTCACTGAAAACAATGCAGACAGGAAAAAAAAGTGAAACATTTTATAGTACTAAAAGAAAAACACTTTCAAAATAAAATTCATACTTAGAGATGAAACAAATATATTTTCACACATGTAAAGGCCAAAAAAATTCATCACCACTAAACCTTTACTAAAAGAAATATTAAAGAAAATCCTCAAGTAGAAAAAAAAGATACCAAATAGAAATACAGATTTACACTAATAAAGAGTACAGAAATTATCATTACATGAGTAAATATTAAGATTTGTTTTCTTATTATTTAAAATCTTTCAAAGACAATGTACTTTAAGTTAAATAAAATAATAATGCATTATAGGATTTCTATGATATAAATGAATAAAATGTATAAATACAAGGCCAGGGACGAAAATGAAAGTATACTATTGTAGGCTTCTTAAACAATAGGTAAAGTGATTTAATGTTAGTTTAAAGTAGACTCTGACTGGTACGAGATGTATACTAGAGAACCTAAAGCAATGATTAAAGTAACAAAATTAATGGTTTTAATTAACCAACAAAGGAGATAAAATTAATTATAAAAATATTCAATTAAGAGAAGCAGAGAAAAAGATTAAAAAACAAAGACAGATGCACAAATAGAAAACAAAGAGCAAGATGATAAACTCAACCCTAACACTTCAATAATCATATAAAAGATAAGTGGTTTGAATACCTCAATTAAAAGGTAGATATTGTCACATTGGATATAAAAACAATATGCTTCCTAAAAGAAATCCACTTGATGAAATTTGTCAAGAAAATAAATCCTAGAAGTTAATTTTGTATGAGGACAAATGGTAACTAGATTTATTGTGCTGATCACCCATGAAATATACAAATACTGAATCATTATTTGTAAATCTGAAATCAATATTATATGTACATTATACCTCAATAAAAATCTTTAAATAGTAGAAACCAACATTGTTGCCATATTAATAATTAATAAATTGAACAGAGAAGAAGAAATCCATTTGAAATAAAAACACACAAATAGGCTAAAAGTAAAAGGATGAAAAAGATACCATGCAAACATTGCTCAAAACAAAGCTAGAGTGGCTATATATTATTATCAGATAAAGTAGGTATCGAGACAGAGAATATCACCATATAATTAAGGATAAAGAACTTAATTTTATAATGATTAAAGGGTCAATTAATTGAGAAGACACAGTCCTAAATATTTATATACCTAAAAAGAGAGTCACAAAATACATGAACCAAAATTAGTAGAGCTGCCTGGAAACATAAACAAGTCCACAAATACAATCAGAGATATCTATGCTCAATTCTAAATAATTGTTGGAAGAAATAAACAGAAAATTGGTGAGAATACAGACTTGAATGATGCTATTAACCAGCATGAACAGTCTACCTGATAATAGCAAATTCACATTCTTTGCAATTACATTTGGATTTTACCAATTAGACCATATTCCTAGCCAACTCTCAAATTTTAAAGTATTTACATTATACAATCTATCATCTCTGCTTGCAATGGAATTAAATTAGCAATTGAGAGCAGAAAAATACCTGGAGAATCCCCAAATATTTCTAAAAGGAAAGAATATATTTCCAAATAACTCATTGGTCAAAGAATACCTCAAAGGAGAAATCTGAAAATATTTTTAAACCAAATCAAAATGACATAATAATACACCAGCATTTGTAGGATGTCACTAAAGCAATACTTAGGGGATAAATTTGTAGCACTAAATACCAAAATTAGAAAAAAAGAAATGTCTTAAATAACCTCAGATAATGCCTTAAAAATCTAGAAAAGGACTGGATGGCTCAGTCAAATGAGCATCCAATTTTGGCTCAGATCATGATCTCAGGGTCTCAGGATCCAGTTCCAAGTTGGGGTCTGCCCTCAGTAAGGAGTCTGCTTAAGATTCTCATTCCCTCTCCTCTACCCTTCCCCGCACTCGCAAACCCACACACACACTCTCTCTCTAGAATAAATAAATAAATCTTTTTTAAAAATCTAGAAAACAAAGAGAATATTAAACTCAAATTAAATAAGACAAAGGAAATAGTGACAATCAAAGAGGTAACCAATTAAATAGAAAAAGAAAAAAAAAGAAAATCGATGAAATCAAAAGCTGACTTTTTTAGAAAAATCAATAAGCCCATACACAAAGTGAACTAAAAAAAAAAGAGAGAGAGAGAGAGAGAGAAGATTTAAGTTAGCAATATCAGGAATGAGAGAAGCAACATTACCGAAGATTCTACAGATAATAAAAAGATAATATGGAAATATTCTAAACAATTTTATGCTTATACATTTGACTGCTTAGATAAGGTAGACAAATTACTTGAAAGACACAACTAGTCAAATTCACTGAAGGAGAAATAAATAATCCAAATAGCCCTGTACAAATTAAAGAATTTGAATTTGTAGAAATTACCACTAAATAAAACCCCAGAACGAGATGGCATCACTGGTTAATTCTACTAAACATTTTTTTACGTTTTATTTATTTAGGTACTCTCTATACTCAATATGGGGCTTGAATTCATGACCGCAGATCAAGAGCTACATGCTCTTCCAGCTGAGCTAGCCAGGCATCCCTCTTTCAAACATTTAAGACAAAGATAATTCTACACAAACTCTTCCAGAAATTGAAGAGGAGAGAATATTTGTTCGTTCTACTCATTCTATGAAGTTAGTATTGTCCTGAAACCAAACCAGACAAAAACATCACATGAATATAGATGCAAAGCTCATGAACAAAGATGCAAAAATCCTAAATAAAAGTTTTACAACTTAAATCCAAAAATAAATTAAAAAGATAATATATCAAGTGGGGTTTATCTTAAGATTGCAGTGGTGGTTTAACATTTCAAAGTCAACCAAAATAATGCATCATATTAACAAACTAAAAAACAAAACAAAACCAACAACATAATGATTGTCTCAACAGAAGTAGAAAAAGCATTAGACAAAATTCAACATCCACTCCTAATAAAAATTCTTCAAGAAATTGGAAATACAAGAACTCCCTGGAAGTGATAAAGGGGATCTACAAAAAAAATAATAATAAATCTACAGGTTACAACATATTTATAAAGAACTTTTCTCCCTAATATCAGGAATAAGACAAAAATGTCTGTGCTTTCACCACTTCTATTCAGTATCATACTAGGGGTTTTAGCAAGTGTAATTGAAGAAGAAAGAAGAAAGAAGAGAAGAAGAAGAGAAAAGAAAAGAGAGGAAGGAGGAAGGAGGAGGAAGGAGGAGGAGGAAGGAGGAGGGAGGAGGAGGGAGGAGGAGGGAGGAGGAGAAGGAGGAGGAGGGAGGAGGAGGAAGGAGGAGGAGGAAGGAGGAGGAGGAAGGAGGAAGGAGGAGGGAGGAGGAGGGAGGAGGAGGGAGGAGGAGGAGGGAGGAGGAGGGAGGAGGAGGGAGGAGGAGGGAGGAGGAGGAGGGAGGAGGAGGGAGGAGGAGGAGGGAGGAGGAGGAAGGAGGAGGAAGGAGGAGGAGGAAGGAGGAGGAAGGAGGACGAGGAAGGAGGACGAGGAAGGAGGAGGAAGGAGGACGAGGAAGGAGGAGGAAGGAGGACGAGGAAGGAGGAGGAAGGAGGAGAAGAAAGAGGCTCCAGATTTGAAGGAAGAAGCAACACTATCTTTATTCACAGACAAAATTTTCTTGTAGAAAATCCAATGGAATCTACCAAAAAGCTACTTCCTAAAATTAGCAAGCAAGTTTAATAAGGTTATGAATACAGGATCAACCCATAAAAATCAACTGTATTTCTATAAACTTCTAACAAATAATCAGAAATTTAAATTTGCAGAGGAGCACCTGGGTGGCTCAGTGGTTGAGCATCTGCCTTTGGTTCAAGGTCATGATCCTGGGGTCCTAGGATCAAGTCCCACATCAGGCTCCTGGCAGGGAGCCTGCTTCTCCCTCTACCTATGTCTCTGCCTCTCTCTCTCTCTGTGTTTCTCATGAATAAATAAATAAAATCTTTAAAATATAAATAAATAAATTTAGCAAAATAATACAATTTTTAAAGTATCAAAAATAGGACTTACTTAGGGGGAAATCTGACAAAAAATATGAAAGATTTGTACACTTGAAAACTCTAAAACTTTGTTGAAAGAAATTAAAGAGGCCTGAAAAATAAAGGTTCATGAGTCAAATTCATGGCTCAGAACACTCAATATTATTAAAATGTCAATTCTTCACAAACTGATTTATAGACAATAGAATTCCAGTACGCTTTCTTGTGAAATTCTCAAATTGACTCAAAAATTCATATAAAAATGCAAAGGAAATAAAGGAGCCAAAATAATTGAGTAAATAAAATAAAATTATAAGACTACTTTACTTCAAGATAAACTACACCACATCAAAATTAAGAAGGCCTGGGCAGGCCCAGTGGCCCAGTGGTTTAGTGCCGCCTTCAGCCCAGGGCGTGATCCTGGAGACCTGGGATGGAGTCCCATGTCAGGCTACCTGCATGGAGCCTGCTTCTCCCTCTGCCTGTGTCTCCACCTCTCTTTCTCTGTGTCTGTCATGAATAAATAAATAAAATCTTAAAAAAAAATTAAGAAGGCCTACTCTTCAAAAGACTTTATTAAAACAATAAAAACACCCAACCACTGACTTGGTGAAAACAGTTGCAAAGCACATCTATGATAAAAATTTTATATACAGAATAGTTATAGAACTATCAAAACTCAGCAAGAAGTCAAAATGGGAAAAAGATTTGAACAGATGCTTTATCAAAGAAGATGTGGGCAGCCCAGGTGGCTGAGTGGTTTAGCTCCAACTTTGGCCCAGGGCATGATCCTGGAGACCTGGGATGGAGTCCCATGTCGAGCTCCCTGCATGGAACCTGCTTCTCCCTCTGCCTACATCTCTGCCTCTCTGCCTCTCTCTCTCTCTCTCTCTCTCTCTCTCTCTCTCTCTCATACTGTCTCTCATGAATAAATAAATAAAATCTTTTTTTTTAAAAAAAAGAGAGAAGATGTGTAGATAGTAATAAATGCATGAAAACATGCTCAATATGATTTACCATAAGGGGGATGCCAATTAAAACCACAGTTAGATACCACGGTATACCTAACAGAATGAGTAGAATGAAAAAGATTCACCATACAAGTGTTGGTGAGGCTGTGAAGAAACGAACTTCTGTGAATTCCAGTTGAGTGTAAAATGTACAACTACTTTGGAAACCACTTTGACAATTTCTTAAAAATTAAACATACACATACCATATGATCCAGCCATTCCACTCCTAGATATTTGATTAAGAGAAAAGAAAGCATATGTCCCTACAAAGTCATGTACATTAACAGCCAGAAAAATTTCATTAGTGATAACCCAAAATTAGACACAAACCAAATACCAATGAACAGATAAGTAGATAAACTGTGATACCTTTTATATAATAGAATACTACTCAGCTGTAACAAAAATATACTATTGGTATATTGTACAACATGGATGAATCTCAACATAATGCCCCTGAACCAAATATACACTGTATGATAACACTTATTCTCTAGAAAATGCAAATTAATCCATAGTAACAGTGTCAGTGGTTTTTTGGAGAGGAGAGAAGAGGGGGATGAAGAAAGGGATTATAAGGATGCAGGAGGAAATTTTAGGGAGGGGATGTATATGTTCTCTATCTCAATTGTGGCAATGGTTTCATGGACATGTTCATGTCAGAACTTATCAAATCAAACTGTTTAAATCTGTACAGTCTTTTATATGATAATTTTATCTGAATTTTATATAAATATACACACATAATCATACATATATAACTATATATATACATACACACATATACAACAAATGGATTCTACATTCATGTTCTCTAAAATAATTCATTTTAATAACTATTTAAAATACTATTTAAAATGCCTGTATCTAAGAACATACAATAATAATACATTACAAAACAAACTATCTCATAATAGCAATGTTTTATACATTTATAAAAACTAGAAGATACAGAAATAAGAAAATATTGTTAAATACCACTGCTTTATAAAAACAAACTCTCTAGTTTTTAAAGACTATTATGACAATAAAAGAAAAAATAATTTCCTTCAAAATAGCCCAGAAATGAAATCAACATCATACATTTTAGATTAGGATGTGGAAGACAAAAGTATTGTAACTTCAGCAAATACTCTTTTTTTTCTCCTCTAGAATATGGGAAATTTAAAACTCATGGAGTTGAAAGTGTTAACATTAAATTGTTTATGTAATGTGTCTGCTACAGTCTGGTAAAATAGCCAATCTTCAGTAAACATTAGTTCCTTCCTCCATCTCATTAAGAAAACATAAAGTCATATTTGCATGACCACAGAGAAAATGTTTGTAGTAGCAAAAGAGAAAATTGTGCAATATAATATTTTGCTAATCCAGCTGCAATCTTTGAATTAAAGGAACAAATTATGCACAATATTCCAAATAAGACTGTGTTTCTGGTGGTTAAAATAAACTTCATGCAGATTCCCTTTGAAATCCATATAATCTCAGTACAGAGTAAGAAAGAATATTTGAAGTAGAAAGCTGAAAAGGGCTATGGATAAGCCCTAATTCTCCAGAGGTTTTTGGGGTCTGCATCTAAGGAAGTCACATTAGTTACTAGAGGAAGAAATGTTTTCAAATGGAAAAGAAGACAGTTGCATTTACATAATATTTTAAATAATCTAGAGTGTTTGACCTTGTTTTAAGGTTGTACTATTTTTAAAAAGAAGCTATGACAGAATTTGTTAGTAAGAGAACAGAGCAGCCCCAGTGGCTCAGCGGTTAGGCACCGCCTTCAGCCCAGGGTGTGATCCTGGAGACTCAGGATCAAGTCCCATGTCCGGCTCCCTGCATGGAGCCTGTGTCTCTACCTCTCTCTGTGTGTTTCTCATGAATAAATAAAATCTTTAAAATACATATATATAAGAGAACAGTCTCAGAGCTAGATACTCAATGTAGGAAAGAAAATATTTAGTAGGAAAATGAGGCCAACCTACTCAAAATTTCCCAAATTAAAAAAAAATCTGAGATACTCCTGATACTGTGAAATTCTAAATTCATATTTTAAATTCAAATATCACAGAAAAGAAAAAAATGTGTATGATGGGAACAGAACAAGAAAATTCACTCTATGGAATATTCTGATAAGCCTTCATTAGAGGTAATTCAACACACATACACAGTGGTCTTAATTCAACACCATAATATATAACAGGCATGACTTAACCTCATCTGTGCTCCGAAATCTTTACTGTAAATCTTTGTGTCTATCTACTTTCAAATATCTCTTAACACATGAAGAGATCGATTACTTGTGATCCTGTTTTTTAAAAAAAGATACAAATTTTGGTTTAGAAAATCCAAACTAACTACAAATAGTTTAAAAAGAGCAATTATCAACTTAAATTGGTTACCAATCCCTTTTCCTGGGGGTTTTTAAAAGATGAAACCCCTGGCTTGGAGTGATGGAGACCGTGTTCTTCAAATTTGAGTAAATTCACACTACAAACATGAGCTGGCCTAAGAATGAGTAGTTTTCTTGAGCAATGTTGGCCTCCAAATCCACAAAAAGGATTTCTATGTGAAAATGTCTTATAATGAGTGAGTTTAATCTATTTCCTTTTTACAGCTATTACTATTATTTTTCACTTGTTTGTACCATCATTTCTTTTGTTTTTAATTTTCCAAATTTTTATTTGCTTGATTTTTTATCTCCTTTCTGTTGCTGTAATTACATTTTCTGTATTCATTTACTTTATACTACTTAAGAACTCTTTTCATCTTTTCCTCACAATGTTTAGGTTTAAATTTTAATCTGATACTTGATTTAACAATATCTAATTATAACAATTATTACTGCCTTGCTCCTGAACAATTAAAGAAATCTTAGAACTTTAACAATGAAACACCTTATCACACTGTTTTCTAGTATATACATAGTTTCAATGTCTTTTTAAATGTCAGAACATTACCTATTGCTATCATTAGTTTTATCAATGCATTTCCACATCAACTCACGTGTTTCTTTGTACCTTGCTTCTTTTTCTGAATTCTACTTTTCCTGAATGAGATCTTCTATTAGTTCTTTCAGTGACAACCTGTGATCAAATCTATTTGACTTTGTCTGAAAATGTCTCTATTTTTGCATTATTCTTATATAGAAGTTCTGCTGTGCAAAGAATTTTTAACATTTTAACTTATTGCTTGATTTTCTTTTGGCTTCTATTGCTGCTTATGAGTAGTCCACATTAAATATAATTATTGTTTTGTAGGTAATCTGCTCAGTTTAAGACCTTCTTGTCAGAGATAGATAAGAACTTTATATTGTTTGGGATTCAGTGTATGTCTTCAATCAGATGATTTTTGGAAAATACTGATTTTGGAAAAATTTTTAGTGATTTTTTTTTCAAAAGTGTCTTTTCTGCCATTATATCTTCTCAATCTATCCTTTGTATCCTTTATATCTCAATCTATTCTTTTATATCTCTTTCTGTACATTCTGGTAAGCTTCTCAAATCTATTTTTAGTTCTCTTAATTCTTGTTCTACTTTTGTGTAATCTGCTATGTGATTATTTTTTAGGGTATTTTTTAGCTTAAATTTCAAAAACTATTTCTACAAGTTCTATGTGGCTCTTTTTCAAATCTGCCAGTTCTTTTTATATAAATCCTATTACCTCATTATAATTTCCATCTTTCTGTCTTGAATTTTATTTTCAAACCTTTTTAAGTTATTAATTACATTTCCTGATGTTTTTTGAGGTGCTAATTTTCCTCTTAGAGTTTCCATGGAATCTCCTTTATAGTAAATTCTTTTCTTATGTGGCTTGTATTTTTGTTGTTTTTGTTGTTGCTATGAGTTCATCCTCAGTGCAGCGTACCTTTTTTTTTTTTTTTTTTTTTTTTTTTTTTTTTTTTTTTTTTTTTTTTTTTAAGGAGTTCTGTAACTTTAAATTGTGGAAACATCCTCATTTTGTATTTAATCCTACCATGAATCCCAGGAGTTTTCACCAGTCCAGGAAAGTATGCTAATTTCTCAGCTTGAAACTGTTGCACAATGCAAATCGTATGAATCTGTGCCCCATTTGTGGATAATGCTTGGGATTTCAGTTACTTACAAAATTATTTTTCTCCTCATCCTCAACTCCAAACCCTTACTTTTCAGCAACATGAAGAGCTTTTTAAAGAATCTTTTTAAGAGTTTTAAAGCCCTTTACGGTTCCAGCTTTACACCAGGGTTTCAGTTTAAACCCCCCCCCCCATCCTTTTGGCCAAGACTACATCCCTTAGCTTCAAATCCCTAGTGCCTCGTCTCAGTCCCTTATGTTGACCATGGGCACCACCTTGGTCTGTTACACTACCAAGGTGTGCACACTAGGAACTCTGACTTGGCGTTTATTTACTTCTGGCTCCTGTGAATTGCCCATTGTTTCTCCTGACGTTGGCTGTGCGAGGTGTGATGTAACCGAGAGCTGGATCTGCACCAGCTTGCTGTCACCTGACCGGAAGTGTCCTGGAACATCTATAGTCTTACTTTTTTTTTTTTTTTTTTTGTATAGAGTCTTACTTTTTAATATCTTCTTGTTTCCATCCTGTAATCGTATATTTACAACCTTCGGTCTTACCTAATTTCATAGCATCATACTATTTCTCCTACACATTTTATCACTAGCGCAGGGCCGCCCGCAGGCTCCGCCCCTTCCGGGGAGCCCCCCAGGGCACGCCCCCCGCACAGGCCCCGCCCAGCACGCAGGCTTCGCCCGCGGCCTGCAACAGGGAACCTGCACTCCGCAGGGAGCGGGCTGTGGGCTGGGCCAGAAAGAGACTACGAGGCTGCGACGGTGCTCTCCGGTGTCAAGCCGCCAGAGACAGGAAGCAGTGCTCTCCTGCGACAGATTCTAGAACCTCACAGCCCCAGGGCGGTAGAACTGGTCCCAAGAGTCCTGGTTCGGGTTGCTGTGGCCGCGGGATTCACTTACCCAGAGTCCTTGGCTCAGCTCCCTTGTCGCCCGTCCCCGACGGCCGGAAATCGACAGCCGGAAATCGGAAATCGGCGGCTGGAGCATGAGCATGCGCACTCCCGGTCCCCGGTCGGGTGGTCCTGCCGGGCGATGGGGTTGTAGACCCTGAGAAATCAGGTGTCCTCGGGAAGGAGTCGTCAGTTCCTCTTTTTTGAGAGAGCCTCCTGTTTACCTACATTTATCTATTATCTATATCTTCTCTATTTCTCTATAGAGGGCATCTCTCTGTATATATTCAGAAAGCATATGTGTGTGTGTGTGTGTGTGTGTGTGTGTATTTCTCTACTGTGCCAATAATTAAAACACCTGAACGAAGAGTACCTTGAACTGTTTGGAACAAGAGACTTTTTCAGTACCTATTGAAGTATATATTGAAGTATTCCCAGTTGTCCTTAAAACTACTCTCTCGAAAATGAGTGGGAAATATCAGAGAGGGAGACAGAACATGAGAGACTCCTAACTCTGGGAGATGAACTAGGGGTGGGGGAAGGGGAGGAGGGCGGGGGGTGGGGGTGACTGGGTGATGGGCACTGAGGGGGGCGCTTGATGGAATGAGCACTGGTGTTATGCTGTATGTTGGCAAATTGAACTCCAATTAAAAAAAATTTTTTTAAATAAACTACTCTCTCAAGAGACAAGGTTCTTAGTAAAATGTCCTCAATGACAAAATTAGACTGTCCTACCTTTGAGTCCAGATACAAGGAAGTCCCAAAGGGTCCGCTCAACTTTCCTCAAAATGCCCCAGGCAAGGCTTCATCAGGAATTCAGGAATAATTTCCTACCACTCAAAAAAACCATTTAACAGATTGTAAAAATCTGGCCTTTGCTTTTGGTGTCCCCCCAACCAGTTCTGAATTCTGTGCTTTCATATCGAAAGGAAATGAAGTCCGCAAAAGGGATTTCTAGTGTTTTATTTTTGTTTATATTTATAGTAAAACAGATCTCCAAGCTTGGGTCTTTTTGGAAATCTTAATTCCATTAGCCCTTTCTGGTTTATGAGAAAAATAAACACAAGGAGCCCAACTCTCGTATTTGCAAAGCAAAGCCACAGTAGTTACGCTGAGATTTGGTGGATACTTAACACTATACTTCTTTGTTTCCCAGGAGCTGAGATCTAAAAAATCATCCAGTGTTCTTAACAGCTGGGAGGGATTGGAAATGAGACAAGTCTATCTAATCACAGTTTTGGAGGCCCCTTCACAACTATGAAGGTCCATATCTGTGTCCCTAGGAGCTATGAATGCCGGCCCTGTTGAGATTGTCTACAGAAAACAACAGGTAAGAACCCAGATAAGACTTCAGGTGCAGAGGTAACAGAGCTGCCCTTCTGGGCATAATGGGCTGCAAGGAACTCTTTCCCATTGTTAACAGCAGTATCTTAAGAATCACATTTTGTTTTCTAAAACACATGTAGATGTCCTTATGTAATCTTCTTTTCTTTGTTACATAATAGTGAGATAGTTTGGGGTTAAAAATGAATACAGCACTTATCACATCTTAATTTCAGTAAAAGGAAATGAGAAGAAGGAGGTCTTTATATAAAAATACACCTATTTATTTACCTTTTGATGCCAGTAGTACTTAAAAAAATGAACTTATTGAAAGAATTATTTGTTTCTCAATCTGTTTCCCTAATCTTAGTAAATCCCAACCGAACAATATAATAGCATGTGTGTGATAAATAATTAAAGTAAAGAAAAATTCAGTTCGTTGCTTGGGTCATAGATTTGATATTTGCATTTATTATTTCACTAATCCAGTCATTCATGCTTTCAACAAGCATCTACTGAGTGCCTGAACTATGCTGTGTGCTAGAGATAAAAATATTTCCACCATCAAGGACATTATAATTTCAGGAGAGACATTGATTCCGTATACTAACAATTACCAAAGTAAAAATACAAAAAAATAATTTCTAAGATAGAAATACCTTTGGAAATCTAGGAGGACAAAAAGACATGTTGATGAGCCTGAAAAAAGTTAAAGAATATACAATCATCCAAACTTTAAATTCAACTCTGTTTTATATATAAACACAGAAATACTTTATCCACTGAATTTTCCAGAATTAACACGACTATGTAAATTGAGGAAAGACTGGGGAAAATATTGACCAGGATCTCTACCAAGACTAGTTCAAGATTCCATTGAAAAAGCACTCACTACTTGTAATTTTGATGAAGGCAGTATAATACTTTGTATCTGCATTTGCAGTGTCCCATTCTAATTGCATCTCTAAGTATATACAAATGTATCTAGAATATCTTCAAAATGTGATATAAAATAATTTTTGACAATGTTCAATTCAAAATTGAAGATCCAAATATATTTATTAATATTAGATGCATATATCTGACTACTTCATTATGTCTTTGGATATTGATGATCTTAAGCATTTATATATTTAAATATATATTATTTTAAAATCCTTTTATTTCTCCTACATATTACTGCTAGAATTTTATAGACTTTAATTTTTACTGAGTTATCCATTATAAGCAATAAAATGCACAAATCTTTGTTTGATGAGTTTGACAAATACACAATCCATATTCAATAATCCATCAAGATATACATTTCCATCACTCTGCTCACCTCATGCATCTATATTGTCAATTCTCTCCCTTCTTCATGCACAAAGGCAACCAGTGTTCTGATATCCCATTGATTAGTTTTGCCTACTCTTGAATATAATAGAAATGGAATGGCAAAAAAATATACACTTTTGTGCCCAAATTTATTCAACTTAGATTTTTACAATTCATCCATGTTACCTTATGTGATCCTCAGTTTTCTCTTTTTTATTGCTGAGCAGTAATCCATCTTATGAATTTTAAGGCTTTATATGTGGGACACTTGGGTGGCTCAGCGGTTGAGTGTCTGCCTTCGGCTCAGGATGTAATCCTGGGGTGCCAGGATCGAATCCCGCATCAGGTTCCCCACGGGGAGCCTGCTTCTCCCTCTGCCTCTGTCTCTGCCCCTCTCACTGTGTCTCTCATGAATAAATAAAATAAAATAAAATCTTTAAAATAAATAAACAAAAATAAAGTTTTATATGTATGCGGGTTACATTATATATACATTTTATTTCACGATAATAGAGGGGAACCTTCAAATATTTTTATAAATGTAGATGAGATTGGGTCTGATAGATTGAGAACCAATGGTATTATGGTTAATAGCACAGAATTTTTTTTTTTTTAATGGTCCAGGGTTGGACTGTAGCTCCCAAATCACTTGCTCTTTGACAATGATTCACCTAACCTCTATAAACCTTGGTTTACTCATCTTGCAAACCAGGATTCTAATAATCCCTATCTCACTAGATTGATGCAGTGATCAAATTAAATACCTTAAGTTTTAGATAGATACACATACACACACACACATCTGACAAACATTTGGCATTCAATTCTTTAAGCATATGATATGGTAGAAGATGGTCCATTAAGTATTTGGATGACTTTTAAAACCAACCTCTTTCTCTGAGAGTATCCATCTCCAACCAGATATGCCCACTGACTAGATTCCTAAGGTGGCCACTGTAGGAATTGGCTCCTTGCCCATCAGGAAGTTTATAAAGAGCTGTCTATCTCTATCAGATGGTTACCTCATACCAGTATCACTTGGTGCCTGCTGCTCAGATGACATTTTTGAAAGGAGATGCCTTTCCTGTTATGAGTTAAACTGGATACCAAGATGAGGCTCAGAGAAAAGGAGATAAGCTGAGGCTAGAAGTGACATAAGGATTCCTGGGGTCACAGGAGGTATAGTTCCAGTTCCCAGATACATAACCATATAGAGATTTGAATATAAGATCAAACTAACCATAAATGACTCCTTTGCCTTATTTAGTAACTTCTGAGAAATACATATCCATCAGGGATCAAAGTCAGGGCTGACTTTATGGTGCCAGAGTAGGAGCAAGAATAGTTTTGTGTCTCTTTAGACGGGTGACCTTTGCACAAATATACAGAACATGTATCAAAACAGAAGGTTTAAAACCACGTGTCATAACTTCAGTTTGAGCTGGGTCTGTAGACTTGGTTTCCAAGGTTCCCCAACACCTTGGAAACCTTTATTTGGGCCAAGAACAGTCAGTCAAAAAAGAGCACTTTTCCATGGGGAAATCTTAGGTTGAGTTGGATAAACACAGAAAACCAGAACACTTCACAGTGTCAGATCCTTACAATACGTGAGAAAAAGTAATGGATATGATCCATGAAACAATTTTTTCTTGAATTAATCTACTTAGAAGATAGTAGAAGATGATGTAAGAACATCTCCTCTATTCTTCAAAACCTCTCTATTTTATATAAAGAATATAGATCAAAAGAGTGAGTTTCTTTGGGTTAAACAGCAACATTCATAATTTTTGTTTTGAAGGGCACAAATAATCAAAGTCAAAGATGTTATTAGAGTCATTTTTTTTCTTCTTAGCTAAGCCTTTAGCATCTACAGCCAGAATCACTTGAATAATTTGTACCATCTCCTACGCATGTGAGAATCTGCATTCAAGAACAAATTATATTGGCTTTGGGACAAAATGAAACAATCAGTAATTCTTAGAACTTGCTCAGTCTTCTCTACCTTTCTTATCTTGGAAGACGCTTAAAGATAATATTTGTCTTTCTTTTGTTATTACCTGGAACCTACGGTTTACCTTTCAGGGTATAAGCTACATTTGCCAAGATTAAAATTCAGTTGATCTTTAGGTCTTTTGTAATGTTGGTAAAAAAGTAGCTTCCTGTTTCCTATCAATAAAAGCCAACAAGGCTACTGAGGCAGATGCATGTGGGCTGTATTTCCTTTCAAAAATAAATATTGGTTTAAATCTTAAGTGAGAAAGGGTTGGGCCAAATGCATTATATTGGACTTTCTGGGACATGTGATGAAACCACTCAACATTTCCCTGTTCCCCTTTCACTCCTCCCACTAACAGATCACCTCCTAAACAAAGAGAGAGATGTTTGATTCTTTCAGAAAAAAATCTGGAATATGTCACTGGCCTTTTAATGGAGAATGAACTTGTTTATGGCCAAAAGTGGCCACTGAATACACAATAGAGAGATTTAAATTTGATTCAGCTTATAAAGGCAAAACAGGGTCACCCTGAGAAGGAGTGGTTGATCTTCACATAAAAATTTTTTTAAATAAAAAGATAAAAATTATAACTCTCTGGCCTTCTAATTCAAGGGACTATATAAACTAATCTTTGTGCTAACCATTGAATGAATTTTCAAAAAAGGAATATTTTTCACGTTGGGGAAAATATCATCCAGAAAACAGAAAATCCCCTAAGTCACTTTAACTTGCACTGCATACTTTAGTATTGGGTTTAGGATTTTTAAATCAAAGTTATATTTTTTGTTTCACTCCCAGCACACTCTCTTACTCAGATGTCCAGTAAGTGCTTAGGAGAACCCACAAGCCCTGAAACAATAATTAGGAAGATTGCTTTTCTTTTTGAAAAACTCATCCCACCACTCTGCCCTTAAATTTCTACTCTCCACCCGCACTATCCTATCACTCCCCCAGCACAGCTCACACACACACACAGACAAGAGAAACCTTTGGATCTTCTTCTTCTTGTTCCCAGCCAGCTTACCACACCCTGCTGAGGTATGGAGCAGAGAATTCAGAACTGAGAGGACTATGTTCAGGCCCTGGCCCTGGCTGGGTGACTGGGCTCAGGTCGCTATGTTGGAGGGAACAAGTAAAATGATGTCTACATATCATTGTTACGAGTACAAAGTATTATACATACATAGTATTATAGCTACCGACTCTGTCCTTAAGAAAGAGATCGTACCTCTGTTGGAGTAGGTCATCAAGAGGTTGTGACCTGTGTGCTGAGCCTGGGCAATCAGAAGCTTCTCATCCCCTCCCTTCTCCTTGAAATGTACATTCTGCCCACAGTACCCACAGTTGGAGCTGTTTCAAGGATGTAAACTTAAGAGAGTAATGTGTTATTGAGACCATCTGGACACAACATGTGATTTAAAACCCCATTAAGTCCTCTATATAAACTTTTAAAATTCTGGTAGGCAGGTGCAGAGATCTACCCACCTAGCAGCTGCCCAAGACAACCCTTGTATGTAAGTACCCTTGTGTATTACATACACTACGAACCTGGAATGGCCTGCTGCTTTCTTCAGCTTTTCCTTGCCCTCCGTGGTGGGGTGCCAGTTTGTGAAGCAACAACCTCTCTTGGAAGCCAGGGCATAAAGGCTGTATCTGCCACAATTTGAGCCATGGTCAAGAAAAATCATAGAAATTACACCTGGAATATTTGTGCTGGTGAGGAAACTGAGGCACAGAGGGGGTAAATCACTTATCAAGGTAATTGGAGCTAGAACTAGGACCTTTACCTCTTTCCCTATATCACTTTACTACATTTTTTCCTGGCTAACTCTGGTCTCACAGAAGCATGAAAAGTACAGGAGAAAGAAATGACTTAGCAGAATAAGAAAGAGCATGCATGAGGAAGGAATAGAAAATAATAGAACATATCCAACAAACCGGGGTACGTTGAAATGTTTCCTTTGACACAACAGGATGTTAAGGTCTGAAACAAACACATTCTCAACTACTTTGAAAAACCAGTTTCAACAGTACGATAGAGGCTGAGGACACCCTGGGACCCTTAGCCTAATGAAGACAAAGGCAATATGAGCTGGAATATGGTGAAGGTAAGGAGGGGAGACTACATTTGGAGTGTTCAGATAGGATAAAGAAGATGACATGGCAACGCTGTCATCTATAAGGAAATCACCTTGGGAAAAAAGTAGAGATTATTGAATTCATTCAACAATATCAAGAGGAAATTTGATATATTGCATACACATATCACATATTTACTCTTGGAATCAAGCAGTTAGACGGAGTTGCTAATATTCCCTCCTCCGTGCAGACTGAAAGAGTCCACTAATCCTCTGAATCAGAAGATTTCATTACATAATATCTGAGGAATAACTTTCTTAAAGCAAATTTAGGCAAATGAAAGAGATCCTAATTCTCAATTGTGTTTACACCCTTTGGGACTTGACAAACTCTTGTTTGCATCTTGTTCCACCATGAACTTTAAAACTTTGAGCAAGTTACTTATCCTCTCAGAGTCTCCATTTCTCACCTGCAAAACAGGAAAAATAATTAGCTTTTGCAGAGTTTATACAAGTGTTCAATAAAACTGCACCATCACAGAGTGTCCAGTACATAACAGAAATGCCTGATGTGCTTCAGAAATGCCAGGTCCCTTTTCAAGATAACGAAAGAAATGATCCTGGAGAGAAAGAAAAAACATCTAAGCTCAGATTCTTGGGCTCTTAAACCAAAATTTTTCCAAGCAGTGTTTCAGTTTATTATAAGGGAATCAAGAAGCATGACAAATTTTTAAGGTGATTCATTGTCTATAAAGTGCACCATATGATGCACTTTGAACATCATCTTTTTTAAAACCCTCACCACCAACTAGTGAATTTGATATTATTATCTGTATTTCAGGTGAGGAAACTGAGACTTTGACAGGCTAAAGAACACTAGATTACCAGGGGTAGATAGGGATTCCAACCCAGGTCTGCACAAAGAAAGCCATGTCAGTATTTTCTTGTCTTTACTTTTGGTCATATTATATGACCAACTGGATATAGCATCACATGAGTGCTGTTTGAAACATTTCCTTTGACACAACAGGATGTTAAGGTCTGAAACAAACACATTCTCAACTACTTTGAAAATCTAGTTTCAACTTTTTTCTCTGAGTTGCACTGCTTGCCTCCAGCTGTGACAAAGGAAAACCCTGCAACAGAATTTCAGCTTCTCCTGCTTTCAGCTAAATTTTCCTCCCTGGGATTGATGTGAGATCATTATGAGGCAATCAATGCCAAAGATTTTTGTCAGTTTTCCACTGCCTTGGCTTAAATAAACACTTAATGTAAACGAGGGGCATGGAGAGGACGGGGGTTTGCTCACTCACACAGACGCGCTGTTGCACAGACACGCAACCTCACAAAGACACACTTTGCCATGGTTCACTTGGAAAAATCCAAATGAGAAAGGAGTTGATGGATGAATAATAAAGCAAAGGAGAAAAGGGAACTAATTTAGGGATAATGAGTGCAAGACTGCCTCAATAAAGAAGAACAACCATGTGTCATTAGGTGGCAAGCTTAGCCTTTGGGCAAGATTACACTTCGAAGCCCTGCTCCAATTACCTGTTTTTAAGCATAAATGAAGGGGAAATGTAAGGGGGGAGTTGGGGGTGGGAATACTCATTCTCCCTAAGCTGTAGTAACATTCAGAGAGAATTAACTGTTTCTCTTACAAAGAGACTCTTTTGGAATCGCAGCTGTGGAAACTGGGTCTACTATGCCCATGTGAAACTATACATGTGGTCATTGGATAGAACCCCATCACCTCCAATGGTCAAAAAATGAACTGAGGAGTGATGAAAGCATGTCCCCATATTTGTGTCTTGCCTCAACATCTGGGAATCTCAGAAGCCTTTGAATAAAGCAGCAAGCCTCCATCTGAGATGACCTGCTCGCAGCATGGGTCAGTTCATGAGAATGAGGCTCTTTTGCCACAAGGACTAATGACAGAGCAGGAAAGCCTGCTGATAAGAAAGCCCTGAGCCTTGGACAATGCACACAAAAGCCTGGTTAAGACATACTTCCAAAGTCACTCCTTCCTCACCCCACCAGCAACTGTTATGTATAAAGATAGGAGTGGCATGCAGGGATAAAGATGATCAAGGAAAGGGAAGCATCAGAGGTTTATCTCTGAATGACTCCAACTTCCCCCCTTCCCAGATATCAACTCTATTACAATTGATTGCCTTATCTAATCCCAGGCCAATTTGGGGGTAATTGTTGGCTTTTACAAAGGTAAGCAAGAGATATTCTTTTCACAGTTCCCTGCTTTTCTCAAGTGTCCAACTTCCTAAAGTCCCCTTTAATAAAGATTACTTGCAAGTAAGTCAGCTTCCTTTTCTGATGCCATAACAGCAGTGTTCCTTGTAATCTGGCCAAGTACAAGCTATTTTAAAAAATAGCTAACAGGTGTGTACTTCCTGCCTGCAGGTGAAATTGGCAGCTGACCCCCAGATTCCAAAATATGTGTAAGAATTGCCTCCAGGGTGGGTCAGACTCATTTCCTTTCCTTCACACTGTCCTCCACAGGGAAAGCAAAGTTTGAGAAGAAGAATCTTTCCAATGTCCTTGACATACTCGTTCTTGCCATTGGTAAAAGAAGCAAGATGGAATCAACATAGATCTCATGATGAGAATGCATTTGTAAGCCTCAGAAAATTGTATAAAATATAAACAAATATTTTCAAATTCAAATTTCAGATTAGCAGGTCCTTCTAAATTACATTTTAAAAAGTCATATGATTGCTTTTTCATAGTCATTACTTGGCGATGAGATAGGAATTTCAAAATACGGCTTAGAGTAGTATTTCTCAAACTTGGGAATATATCAGAATCTTCTTGAGGACATAATAAAAGCACAGAGATCTTGGCCTTACCTATCCAAATGGGCCACTGATTGCTTCATTAGCTTTCCAGGTGGTTACACCAAAGTTTGTGAGTCTCTGGCTGAGACTAATGTTAAATATTTAGGCCGAGCTTACCCACATCTCCTAATGGCTGGTGTCTTATCTGGCTCCATCTGTCCCATATAGAGGAGAATGTACCATAAGTCAAACCAATCCACTCTTAGTTTTACAACCCTACAAACCACTCTAAGAATAGGGGGAACAGGCCAGAAAGAAGTCAAGATTGCAAGTGCCTTTCACCTATTGTGTACACATCACTGGTGCTTCCAAGCCTTTACCTCCAGTCCTGGTGTCTCTCTCTGGAAGTAAGATCCCATACATCCAACTCCACCTGGTTATATGACAGACCCTAAAAAAGAGCATGTCAAAAGCCACATTCTTCATGTCTCCCCTCAAAAGCCAACTTTTTCACCTGTATTCCCTATTTGGGTATATAAAAGAGGAATGAATCATTATCCTTATAGAGTCTTTTAAGTATAAAAAGTCCATTTAAGAACTCTTATAAATCAGCCTAAAAGTCCAGCAGCCTACTGAATTGGAAAGGTTTTATGTTGGGATCCCTGGGTGGCGCAGCAGCTTAGCGCCTGCCTTTGGCCCAAGGCGTGATCCTGGAGCCTCGGGATCGAATCCCACGTCGGGCTCCTGGTGCATGGAGCCTGCTTCTCCCTCTGCCTATGTCTCTGCCTCTCTCTCTCTCTGTGTGTGTGACTATCATAAATAAATTTTAAAAAAAAGGAAAGGATTTATGTTGATAGCTATTGAGATCTAGGTTACAATTTCGATTCACTCACCAGATAAGAATGTGGGAGAATTTCTGAAACTCTTGGACCTCCTTTTCCTCAGCTCTGAAATGGGGACAATCAAATCTATATCAACTAAATTAAGTAATTAAAAGAGATAATTTCTGTAAAGTACATAAATGGACATAGCTTAAATCAACATGAAACTTCTTTCATAACAGAAATGAATCTAAAGTTATGACAGGTTGGCTAACTTCCAGAGTTGTAATTCCAGCAAGATAGTTATAACATAGGACATAGAGGTAAAGGAAACACCAAACTCACATCTCCATAGCCTTAGGAGAGAAAGAGAAAATGGTGTGTAAAGAGAGTTTTTTCATCGGAGAAAAGGAGTGTTGCCTCTTTTCATTTAAGGCTATATGGAAAGAGAATGTAAGAGAAGACTAGAATCATATTTCTTACCAATTTCAAGGACAAAATAGCAACATTAAGTACTCTGATGTATCCTGTTACATGAAATACATTGATGTAAATATAGTAGGCCATGCTTTGTTCATTTTAAATATAAGCATTCCTTTATTTAAAACCAAAAAGAATATCTGCTGGTTGATGATTAGCATTTTTTCACTCTAGATATACTATTCTATAATGCTATATTTAATCACTAATAAAGGGACCTCCATAGTTAGCTACAAGTATGCTGCTTATTTTTAAAATTTTAAATGCTTCGCTTTATTACCAGTATCTTCCCTCCCAGACTATTAAAAGCACATTCAACTTAAATACTCTCAGTGGGGAAAAAACTTCAGGAATATACAGCACTACATTTTACAGCTCACAAAATTTAAAAAGCAGGCAGTGGTAGCAACTGATGGTAGTCCCTTACAACAAAAGAATTGGTACACAATGTTCTCCATCTTCGCAAGAGCAAAATGATGGCTGTGTGCCTGCAAGAAGAACCAAGATTAACTAAATACACATAGAGATTTAGACTGTGTGTCATGAGACATACATGAGTCCAAAAATCCTATTGTAAACACAGGGGTCAAGTCTGAAGGCACTTTTAAAAGTAGGATCTCTTCTCTCTGACAGCAAAGCCACTATAGGTATGATTAGTTACTTAAGAATTCACATTCAGGTCTTCTAAACATATAAATACCCAGGTATTTTATGAAGAATCAGGCTGGCTTGAGAGGAAAAAGAGAAAGAATGAAAGAAAGTGTTTATCAAATACCACTTACGTACAAAATGCTTTCATTTACTCACCTTGTTGATCTTTACAACACTCCTAACAGGGTGGAGAAATCCCAGTTTGACAGGTGGAGAAATCAAGTCTCAAAGAGTACAAGTAGGGGAGCCTGGCTGGCTCAGTGGTTGGGTGTCTGCCTTTGGCTCAGGTCCTGAGATTGAGTCCCACATCAGTCTCCCTGCATGGAGCCTGCTTCTCCCTCTGCCTATATCTCTGCCTCTCTCTGTGTGTCTCTCATTAAAAAATAAAAAAATCTTAAAAAAAAAAAAGAGGACAAGTAACTTGCCTAAAGTTGCACTGAGAGTTTGTGCAGAGCAGAGACTCAAACTCAAGTTTTCCCGACCCTCAAATTCATGCCATTTCTGCTACATGACTCTGTACCATTAGAATTTCTTTAATTACCTGTTTTTCATATGTAACTTTGATCTATTTTCTTACTTTTATTTACCTCCTCTGAATTTTCTCACCTAAACATCACTTCCATTCAATTTATCATCAACCAGACCATAACAAGCAATTCATACCTAAATATACACCAAAAGTTTAATTAATAGTACTTTATGCTATTTTAAAAAAATCCCACGTAATGAGATGTTTTCACACATACCACATTTCTACTTGAGAATAGCAGAAAAAGGAGTAAAAGGAATGGCTTTCTATCTTCTTAATAACCATGCAAGTAGTAACCAGCGTATGTATTTTATAGGTGAGGAATTGAGACTCAGAGTGAAGTGATCAGTAGCGTCAATGTTCGAATTCTCTTTTGTCTTTGTTCAATACCCTCTTCTCTTAAGTCATGTAACCTTGCCTTTAAGCCATGTTTAACCCAAAAGAGACACACAAAAAAGGAAAAAGAAAAGAAAATGTACAGTATTTGGAAACATTTTAGACTTTTAAAACTAATCTTAAAAAATACATCCTCTCTCAAAACTTCTCTGATCCCTCTTCACCCTTCTTGTGTTGAGTGTTTTGTGCAGTACGCTTGCTACACTCTGAAGGACCCACAAAATAAATAGCATATTGCTCCTGTCCTTGAGGAGCTTACCTTCTAGGGAGGTGGGAAAAGATTACAATTGAACTGATTCTAATATCTCAGAGCATACAACCAAATAAATTGAGTGAATTAAAATATTAAATGCAAGCTGAAAATATAAACTAGAAAAAATATGACTGACTAATCCTGAAATGAGGAGGGACTTTATGAGCTTTAAACAATGGAAAAAGACACAAAGAAAAAAAACACAGTAGTCCTGATTTTTTTTTCATAATATAGATCATTTATATTCTTTTATAAATTCCCTCTCTATAATCTTTCCAAATTTTTCTCTTTTGGAGCGTTCTTTTCCTTGCTGATCTGTAAAAGATCTTGATATTTTAAATGCACTCATATTTTATATGCCATATATCCTGGAAATACTGTTCTCCAAGATGGCCTTTTGCTTTTGAATTTTGAGAATGGATTTTTTTTTGGATTTTTTTTTTAATTTTTATTTATTTATGATAGTCACAGAGAGAGAGAGAGAGAGAGAGGCAGAGACACAGGCAGAGGGAGAAGCAGGCTCCATGCACCGGGAGCCCGATGTGGGACTCGATCCCGGGTCTCCAGGATCGTGCCCTGGGCCAAAGGCAGGCGCCAAACCGCTGCGCCACCCAGGGATCCTTTTTTTGGATTTTTAATGTTATGTTTAATCTTTTTAAATTATTCTTTCTTCTTTTGCCTCTATTTTATTTAGGAAGATCTTTCTAAACCTGAAACAATTATTTCCCACACTTTTCAATTATTTTTAGTATTTGTTTTTACATTTAACATTCTAATCAATCTGATAGTCATTTTGGCATGCTGGAAGATAACAATCCAACTTAAATATTTTAAGTCACAACTATTGCTTGAAATCTCATTTTCAATTGATTTAACTTGCTACCAGTACTATATATTTAATTCTTCTATAAAATTTCTTAATTTTCTATTTTTTTCCACTGGCAACTTCCTCCACCTTTCTTTTTTTCTCTCTCTCCTCCTCCTCTTCTTTTCTTTCACTTTCTTTTTCTTCTTCCTTTTAAATATCTCATACCATTGAAAGTTTTCAAGATATAGAATGATAAAATTAGTCCCAATCTTTATAACGATTCATTAAGTATTGATGACAAGAGAGGCAGAAAACTAACAGCACCCAAATTTAGGGTAGAGGCAATGAAATAAAAGTAAGACAAATGTGGCATAGTGTGGAAAGAAAAACTGCTTGGTGGAGCAATGATCTAGAGGTAGAGTTTAAGAGAAAAGAGACAATCAAAATGCTTCCCACAGACTTCTAATGCAGTTGATCAAGATGGGTAGTAGTATTAATACTACTAACCCCAGAAGAAGAAAATGAGTGGGAGGAATGGAGAAAGAATAAGATAAGAATAAGAAAATAAGAGAATAAGATAAGAAAATAAGGGATTGATGATTAGCCCCACCTTAGAATCCTAAATGAATAAATTCTTTTCTTCTTTAAAATTTATTTATTTATTTGAGAGAGAAAGAGAGTGCATGATTGGGACAAAGAGCCAAGGGAAAGAATATCCAAGCAGGTTTCCTCTAGGCACTGAGCCTGACATGGCACTTAATCTCAAGACCCTGAGATCATAATCCTGACATGGTAATCTGAGGCAAAACCAACAATCAGACACTTAACTGACTGAGCCACCCAGGGGCCCCCTAATGAGTAAATTCTAACCTGAATTTATGACTTTGAGACTGGTGCCATGTCAACAGAAACAGCATTTGAAGTGCAAAAGAAAAGCTTGCTATGCAAATAAACTAACTGAACAACCATTTAAAAAATTTTTTTATTGGAGTTCAATTTGCCAACATATAGCATAACACCCAGTGCTCATCCCACCAAGTGCCCCCCTCAGTGCCCATCACTCAGTCACCCCAACCCCCCGCCCACTTCCCCTTCCACTACCCCTTGTTCATTTCCCAGAATTAGGTGTCTCTCATGTTTTGTCACCCTCACTGATATTTTCACTCATTTTCTCTCCTTTCCCTTTATTCCCTTTCACTAATTTTTATACTCCCCAAATGAATGAGACCACATAATGTTTGTCCTTTTCCGATTGACTTATTTCACTCAGCATAATACCCTCCAGGTCCCTCCACGTCGAATCAAGTGGTGGGTATTTGTCATTTCTAATGGCTGAGTAATATTCCACTATATACATATACCACATTAAACTATAAGTAAATAAATATTCCACACACTAGGAAAATCTGTGTCATTTCACTTTCCTTCCTGAAAGTGAAAAGATACCAAGAAACAAAGTGCAGTTTGCAGGGCATAATACTTCAGATTTCAGTTCAGTCTTAGTTTTTCATTCCTTCTAGGAAATACAAAATACGAAGAAACAAACAAAAATGTAGCATCCTGGTTTGAACATCACTGAGCTTTTGGAAACCAGTTGCTTCTCTTATTTAATGATTAACTACAGTCTCTGCACAAATTATTTCTCTTGAAAGGTTGTTGGACCTATTGACTCTGTATGGAGAAGGGGGATCTGGAGCGCTCTTTAGTCTTCCAGACAATTCATCTCCACCAGAGCTTCTACTATCCAGGTCTCCCATACACTGCAAAATCCAATACTCTTCGGTGATGTCTTTCCTTCACTTAGCTGCAAAGCAAGAGGAAGGGTCAAGTGGGATCAGGGACAACAGAAAGGGATAAAAGCTTGACTAACTGAGGCTTTAGATGAAACTGTTATCTCCATTTGGTGAACCAGATGTTAACATTCCATGTTCATTCAAAGAGAGTTCTTTGATTGGTCTGACAAAGGTTTTGAGGAATGTAATTCATTAGTATGAGGACTTTGTCATGGTTCAGTAACCACTAAATTCTTCATTGTATAATCCTGGGTACACCTATGAAATGGTCCCTGATTTATTACAGTAACATTGTTTTGCATTGAAAAGGAAATCCTTCACTTATACCAGCACATCATTCAAAGTAAGATCTTGTAATTTTTTCTCCCTTCTTCATATCCATCCTTTGACAAATTTCTCCACTCTTATGTGACATCTTTTCTTCTCTTCTTCCTTGTCTATAATCCTCACTCATCTTCATCATATTTTTTTTAACTTTCTCTTGGTTTTTCCCTTCTTGCTCACTATCTGATGCCTCCTCTGATTTTCTCCAAAACATTATGACAAAGAATGAAAAAATAATAAAGAAAAACTATAGCCTAGGTGCTGGTGCCAGCTCTGTTCTTAATTAACCATGTGACCTTGAACAAATACTTTCACTTTTCTGGGTGTATTAATTGAGGTGATGCAACTTGGCCCCTTCCATCTCTAAACCTCTATTATTCTGATTCAAGCAATATTAAGACATTATCAAGACAACAAATGTGTTCTAATTTTTCTCCATTTGCAATGAATCAGCAAGTGAATGAGAGCCGCCATGTTCAATGCAACATTAACAGCATGTTGCTATATAAATTTAAACTCAAGGTAATGAAAATGAAATAACTTTAAAAATTCAGTTCTTCAGATGCACTAACCACATTTCAAGTGCTCCAAAGTTACATGTGGCTAGTGATTACCATTTTGGACAGTGCAGAACATTTATACCATTGTAAAAAGTTATAATGGACAGCACAGAGCTAGAATAACCTGGTATGTATGAAACACCATTGCAAAATACATGGACATAGAAATTATAATCATTGCCTTCAAAAAACTTGCAATTGGGAGAAAAAAATATACAGACTTGCAGTGTTTTAAAAAAAAATGCTCATGGATGCATTAAAAAGGATGTCAAAATGGAGGATATGGCCTGGTTTCCTCTCAATCCTTCCTCATTATTAGAGTTCCACATCTGTACAATGAGCAGACTATACTAGAGCATCTTTACATTTCCTTCGGGTTTTAACTAAAAGCCTATGATTCTACTGGGTTTATAAGTTTATATGATCATCTTTAGTCTGAGAAGTTGATAAGGAGGGACACCTGGGTGGCTCAGTGGTTGAGTTCTGTCTTCGGCTCAGGGCATGTTCCCAGGCTTCTGGGATCGAGTTCCGCTGGGAGCCTGCTTCTCCCTCTGTCTGTGTCTCTGTGTCTCTCATGAATAAATAAATAAAACCTTAAAAAAAAAGAAGCTGATAAGGAAATGGTAGGATTTAAACTGAGCCTTGAAAGATACATGAGGTTGGAATAAACAGAGAAATGAGAGGAAGGTGTATTGGAGGATGGTGAATTAAATACAAGATGTACCAAAATACATCAACTCAATCATGAGTTCCCTTTATACTGATGGTTTTAAGGAAGATATAAAGTTCCTGACCGTAAGTCAGGAACAGGGCTTCCCGCTTAGGTTGTAAACTTTAAACTAAAATCCTGTTCAACTCTAAGTACCTTAAATTTTGATGGCATGAGTTGGAGTAGATGGATGTAGTGAGAGTTGAGGGCATATGAAAAGAAAAGGGCATAAATTATTTGTTAGTTTATGGTATCCAAATCAATTAAAAGGTAACTTGTATCCTCCTTTCCCAGTTGGGGGTGGTGGTGCATGGAAACATGGAGAAATGCAATTGGAATAATCTCAAGGATAAGAAATTTAAGAGAATCACTAAGGTCTCTCTATCCTGTAGAGGAATATTGTATAAAGATAAAAATACAGTGAGCAGCCCCAGTGGTGCAGCGGTTTGGCGCCGCCTGCAGCCTGGGGTGTGATCCTGGAGACCCAGGATCGAGTCCCAGGTCGGGCTCCCTGCATGGGGCCTGCTTCTCCCTCTGCCTCTCTCCCCACCCCCATCCCGTGTGTCTTTATGAATAAATAAATAAAATCTTTTTAAAAAAAATAAAAATAAAAACACAGTGATTTGGCTATCTGGAATTCTTGCCACTTCCTCAAATAAACGTAAACTTCCTCTTAGACTAGACTAGTTTAGAATCTCCTGAAGCAAGGCTCTAGTCTCAAGGATGAAAACATGATTAAGTCATTCCAGAGAGCAAAATAATGTACTTTCCCAAGAACAAGGAATGTGTCCCTGCCTAGTTAGAAGGATGTTCTTTCAACGTGTCTACCTTCCTGGTGGGAATGAGTTTCAGAAGTCTGTAATCTCATCAAAGGAAGCCAAGTGGCAGAGACTCTCTCCACAGGGGAAGCTAATCAGCAAATCTTCCTTTCTTTTCTTCCAGGCCCTATTCATTGTTTTCCTGGGGACTAGTTTCCAAGCTATTGAAGTTTTCCTTGATCCCTCTCAACCTTCAATCAGATTTGAGGAAGTGATGATTTCCCCCTTGATTCTTTCTTTAAGCTCAACCTTTTGAATTAAAGAGTTCAGTCAGGTCTTTGCACAATACTTGGTCAGCTTAGCATTTGACACTCTGTGGTCTTGGACACTGGACTGAAATGAGTTTGGATGCAGAGGCTCCCAAAATGGTTACGTTTATGAAGCAAATTTCTCTCAAGTCTTGGCAAATGGTTCTGGATATAAGGTAATCTGGTACCTTCAGGATATATCAGGAATCTTGAAGACTGAGAGGCTTGTAGAGTGTGCTATACCCCAGTGAAATGATTCAAAGCTGAAACTCTTCAATTCAAAAGAAAGGGGGCACTGTGGCAAAATTGAGCAGCTTTATTAGAAAGGCAATTGAATCCATAAACTTTTATTACACAAATTCACAGGGAACTCCTTTTTTTCTCTTATACAATGAAATGTGGCAATCTTGACTTTTTTTTTCTTATCTTTCGTTTGCCTACCTAACCAGAGTGATATAAGAATGCTTTTCTTCATAGAAAATGGGAGAGTGATGGCTTTTCAACTAAGTATAGCTGGATACTTAGTAGATAAGTCATAGTCTTGCTTACCTACTCCAATGACTACTAGGCTTTTTCTCCCTTTTCACATATATGTTGGAGAACCTGACTGAATGTCATCTTAGGAGTCCTGAGATAAGATTTTGGAGCATGCATGAAGGGAAAGAGGAATACTGGAGCATACTCTTTTGAGTTAAAAGGCTTATCTTTTTGATATTACTTTGATAAACTAGTACTTGCATGATAGCCATTTTGGCAATAACTTCAGGTCAACAGTTGACCAGCCACCACCTTCTCTAGTCTGTAAAGAAGTGACTGCCCATGAGTACAGCCGTGCACATTTCTCTTCCCCGCTATAAACAAAATGTGGAATTGTATTGTTCCCGATGTGTATTTTCCTTCTACCTGCCATTATATCAGTTATATCACAACACAGTTAGCCAAGACAGACCAGACATTGTGTGGCTTCAAAGGTCTTCTTATTTTGCTTTTCCAACTCCCACTTAGGGGAGGCAGTAACTGAAACCTGAGAAAGAGAAATGCTTCTAAGTTGGTAGGAAGCCTACAGGGACCGCCTACTTAATTATCATCTTTATACCAGACTGTAACACTACCCCAATCACACAATGTTAGCAATAGTCAAATGAAAAAGTTTCTTTCCCTTTTTCTTGTAGATTCCCTAGTGCCAGAAAGGCATCCTGTTTTGTGTACATTTTCTAAACAATGTGTTTAAGACATATTTAAATACTTTTATTTACAAGCACAAGAAAACAGCTGCTCAGCTTCAAATTATAGATCTTGGAGGGTGCCAGGGAAAGAGACACAGAGCCATGTAATGATTCTCATGAACAGTTGAATTTATCTTTTGGCAACTTTTCACAACACCTTCAGCAAACAGGGCACCCATGCGTGAAAGAAATAATCAGGCACATGCCCTTAAGTGACAGGCTGTAGCTTATAAGAAGAAAGGCTGCCTTTTTATTCTTCCCCCCTCCCTGTTACCCACCAAATCCCAACCCCCAATGCCATCTGAGAAATCCATCAGTATACAAATTCAAACAAATCTTACTCCCTCCGGAAACTCTGTTTCCACACCTCAGGATGAAGTTTGCCTCCTGGTGAATCTTCTGAAGATTTGCTTCAGATGCATTAGGGGCTGTGGGACAATAACACTGTGTCATTTTCTTTTTTATTCGAACAAAAGATGTGGTCTTCTAAGAGTCTTTCCTAGCATTCTCTGGGAGTAGCCAAGAATACTACCTTTGGATGTGAAAATCTCTTGAAATTTGTATGTGTCAGTAGACATTGTAATTGAGGTCTCTTACAAAGAATCAGTAGTTAGGCTAGCATTCTCTGAACATCCAGGTGGTGACCTTCCTTCCTAGAGAACATCCAGTTTCAGAATGGACAAGTAGCTCACCAATCCTATAGTTTCTGAATTTAATATGCTGTCCCAAAATATGACTCTAGGAGTTCGTGACATGCCACCCCAAAATATGCTGCTTTGATGTATTGATTATTTTGAGCTGTAGGCACTTAAAAACACCAAATGCAGGCAGGGAATATTCCTGAATTTCCTCATCTGCCTAAAGACAGATGCTCCAGCAGGAAATCAGCTATCATAAAATCCCTCTCCAGGAGTTTCATCAGCTAGAAAAGATAGACTTTTGTTATAGAAGAGGAGACTAGAAGTTGACGACACTCCCAGACAAACTTTGCCATTAAACATCCTATCTCTTCTTCTAAAAGCTGATTCATCTTTCTTTTTTTTTTTTTTTTGATTCATCTTTCTTAAAGATCATTTACTCTCCCCTAAAAGGTCTATAACACCTTTCCTTTTTCCCTATTAAGATGGTATTTAAGCCTGAATTCGAAGTCATTTCAGAGTTACTCATTTTTCCCTGTGTATCTCCTATGTACACATGAGGTATACATATTAGTAAACTTCTGTTTCTCTCTTGTTAATCTTTTATTACAGCGGTCTCAGCTTTAAAAGGTAGAAAGAAAATTCTTTTTCCTCCCCTATAATTGACACATAATTTTCAAGAGAAGAGTTTTTCTGCTTAAGTAAAACTTATACTAGAAAGTATCAAATGAAATCAAAATTCTAGACAAGATACATCAAGTATTCCATCACCCAAATCAGCACTAATGCCAGTGAATTACAGGGAATAACAAAGGTGGGGAATGAATGGAGTTGGGCCCCACCTGACCTGTGTTCACTTTATTGGGAAAAAGAGCCAGCTTTTAGAATACTTGGGATTGTTCCAGAAACTTTATAAATTATCTTGTATGCACATTTGCCTGAACTGAAAGCCTAGAACTAGTACTAACCATGTTGGGGAAAAGAAACTTGTGTTCCAGCATCCTATTGAAAATTTAAGATTCTCCAGTCTAAGCTAACATGGATGGCTCTGAGACATCTGACCTATGAAACAGGCATTAGCCGGCACTAAGGGTCTCTGTCACAACATGGGTCAGGGAAATCTCTGGATCCCAGCCAAGATACCATTTTACATAAAGTGGGTCATCTCTGTACCCATGCAATTCTTTCAGTATTTTCATCATGACCACATCCAGAGAGGTAAGGATATTGTCGAATTTTTATGGCTAAGATATATGATGAACCTAAGGTCACACGGCTACTTAGTGTCCACAGTAGATATAACACACAGTAGGCCACAGTAGGCTCTTCCAATGTACTACCCACAAAGACATCAATTATTGTATATAAAATTGCTTATCTTATTATTCCTAATAAAACAGTGCTATTTGACATTTATTAAGGCCCTAATAAGTATGTAACTTTCTTAATATTTACTAGTCCCATGCTTCAAAACTACACTTAGATAATGTGTGAATGGTCCCAGAGAACTCACATGACTTGCCTGTAATAAGTCATGGAATTAATAAATCATGGAATTATAAACTTAGGCCTACCAGAGGCAACAATGCTTAAGAGGCTGTATATGTTTACATCTCACAAATTTATTGGCTATAAAAAGTGATTAATAAAGTCAGGAATGAAAGTATTTTTGGGTGGATAAAATTGTGAGTCTCATTCAGGTATGCTTATTTTAGGATGATGGTTAGACAATCTAATACAAATGTCTTTTAAGGCATTGAGGAGACCCAGAAGAGAGATCAATAGGACATCTTTGGGACACATGCTGGGTGAAGTTGAAATTTTAAGCTGTTACTCATTTTTAATGGGCAACATGTACTGATAATAAAGAAGGCTAAAACAGAGATTTGGAGAAAGTCTAAAATTAGGGAAATATTAAGGAAGGAAAATATCATTTCTTGAGTCCCTACCATCTGCCATACAAATATGACCATTCTAGCTCAGTGATTATCAAATAAGGATGATTCTGCTCCCAACCTCAGTAGACATTTGTCAATGTCTGGACACCTCTTTGTCACAACTAAGTTAGTGATTCTGGAATCTGGGAAGAGGCCAGGGATGTTGCTAACCATCCTACAATGCACAGGACAGCCTTCAACAACAAAAATTATCTGGTGAATATGTCCATGGTGCTAAGGTTGAGAAATCTTGCCTCTAGCTGTAGGGAAAAAACGAATGAGAGAGAGAAAGAGAGAAACATTGGAATTTTGGAGACAAGTTGCCACAAGAAGGAAGAATCTTTTGGGGAGAATGGCTTCAGGTTAAGCAAGCAACATTTTCTGTTAAAGAGTTACATTTTCTGATACAGAGTATAACAAGGGCCTTCCCTAAGAAGTTATAAAGAAAAATTAAAAGTATCAAATAAAAATAATTTACATAGAAAGAATTAAGTTTTGGTGGGTCTGGTGGAATAGCAGGTTAACAGAAAAAGAGAGTGAAAGCAAGAAAAAATGGCTTGGAGATTAAAGATTCAGCCTGATGGTGTTCTTTTCTCTAATTCAACCCACACTGAGTGAACTGTGCAACAGACAAGGCAAATTCCCATTAATGCATTCGTTATGTCCCCACCCCCAAATTCATGTCAGAAATCTAACCCCCAGTACCCCAGAATTTGGAGAATAGAGTTTTTGGAGAATAGAGTTTTTATAGAGTTAGTCATGTTAAAATGAGGTCATTAGAAAGGACCTTAATCCAATAGCCCTGGTGTCTTCATAAAAAGGGGAATCTTGCCCACAGAGATATACAAGAGACACAAGAAGACAGCCATCTACAAGTTAGTGAGAAAGGCTTGGAACAGATCCCTCCCTCACAGCCCTCCGAACAAACCAATCCTGCCAATGTCTTGATTTCAGACATCTAGCCATCAATAAATCTCTCCTGTTCAAATCACCAATTCATGGTGCTTTGTTAAAGCAACCATAGCAAACTAGCAAATTCACAGATTTATAGAACATAGCAGCTTTTGACTCTGACCTCTTTGGACACAACACCTGAAGGTAACTGGTTTCTCTCACACTACACTTGGATACAAACACTAAGCATGCATGCGAAGCAGAGATAAGCAAGGACATTGCCTACTGTGGCCACTGTTCTATGAAGATTGTGAAAAAATCATATGAAATAACTAAGTCATTATTTTACATATTTTCCTATAGTCAGAAATTTAGCAGTTTGGTAAAAGCAGAGTCTGAGCATCCAAATTTAAATCCTTACTCCACAAGTGAGTTTAAAAATACTAGTGAAGTTCCCTGAGTTTCAGCAACTCCTATATCACAGAGATGGTAGCTATGAGCTATAAATATAAATTATCTTCTAATTCTTGGCTTAGTTCTTGGCACACAATGCCTACTATAAAACATGGGTATAGTTATTATATTAAAAACCTAGCACAGTGATATGAGCCTAACAAATGCCCATTTGTCCTAATTAATTGTATTTTTGAAATTTATTAAATACTTTTGCCAGACCTATGTTAGCACTCAGATGTCTACATTATCTCACATAGTCAGTATAATCCTATGAGATGGAGCCCATGATTATTAGTTATGTTGGTAGTTATATTAGCCCCAAAATACATAGGAAAAAAAACTGAGGTTTCGTAAGCTAAGTAATCTAACCAAGTTCGCTTAGCTAAGAAGGCCAGAAACCAAAAAAAAATAAAAAATAAAAAAAAAAGAAGGCCAGAAACCCAGACCTACCCAACCCCTTACCCCATCTTTTAACCACAACTACAGAGTACAGTCCTCTTCCTGATCACGAAAATTGCTTCCTTATCAAAGAAAGGAAAGGGAAGAATAATTCTGTAACTGTACTTGGAACTATAGCAAGTTATCAGGAACTATGGTGTTTATCTGAACAAACACAATGTTTGACATGGGCTTGCCAAGCCCTACTTCTTACATACCAAGTTCTAAGAAAAGGTGATCCGGTATTTAAGTTTTAGGAGATAAACGTACAATTAGTTTTAGTAAAACATGGGAATTGTCTTTCATGACATTTCCCAAACAACCAGACCAGTCACTTGGTGGGGTGAGGTGGGGGCGGGAGGTGAGTATCATGAGCTGAGAGAGAAAGGTCTCCTCCTGCCACCCCCTCACCTTCTGGTGCAAGGGCACAGCTGGTGTGTTGGCCTGCATTCCAGGCAATATGCTTTTTTCTGACCTTAGGCTTTGGTCCATATGGCATTACCTCCCCAAGTAGAAAAGGAAAGCTGTTTTGTTTTATTGAAAATTAGGTTCATATATACATAGTGTTGACAAAGGCATTATAGGAGTAAGAACCATTTGTTAACTTGTAACTTAGCAAGATGCCCTTTTGGAGAAGGGAGAGGGCTTCAAGGAGCCAGGAAAGTGCCTGCTTGCTGTTTGTTCAATACTAATCCCCAAAAATCCACTGCCTGAAACCAGACAAAAGACAAATTACATGGCTGTTGAGGAGTTTATTTTTCCAGATGGCCAACCTGAAGCTATAGTTCACTGACAAATTAAGTCTCCTAATACAGAGAAATCCAGCCCAATCATGAGCTTAATAAAAAGCACAAAGTGTGCTTCTCAAACAAATTATTTAGAAATGTGGAAGGTGTGGGAGAGAGTGTACAAAAGGGGAGCCCTTGCCACATATTGAGTTTCATCTTTTATGTTTGGTCAGTTGGTAAGAAAACAAAGCTGTGAAAACTACTTTCCAATTGTCCCAGTGACTCCTGTTTATATTGGTCTAATTCTTCAAAGACAGCCACTTGCCTTACTACCACACTAAGGTCAATCTGTTTCTGTTTCGGAGTTATTTCTCTATGGCAAGGAAATATCTATACCTATATAGATAAATGATACTAGGACATATAAGTAATGTAGGAGATCTACGTATTTATGTATATATATCTCCTAGATGTATATGTGTGTATAAAGTTATGTAGAAGTTATGTATACACACACGTTATCTCTCCTAGACAGATAGATGATACATAAATACATAGATACATGCTAGGGCTTTGATGGTATGAAGGCAAATAATACGAGAGTAAGCTGGAATAATGAAAGAAAAATCAACACATCCTATTGTTCTTAAAGTTTAATTAATATAATCCTTGTTTCCATCAATTTGATTTTTCAAATCAGAGCTATATTGAGCAGCAGAGAGTAGAGGGATGGGAGACAATGATTAGAAATTAAAAGTCCGGCTGTCTTCATGATCATAATATTGATCGTGATAGTGATAGCTCTCATCTAATTAAATAAATGTTTATTGTGTATCAAGGAGTAGGTGAGGCACTTTGCATATATTTGTATTACTTAACCTCACTGCAACACTCTGATATTGTCATTTCCATTTGATAGACAAAGAAATGGGTTTAGAAGGTTGTTATTTTGCTAGTAACTTGGTGGTGGAATAAGGATTCAAAACCCATCAGTTCTACTCTGGGGATCTTATGCTGACCTGCTATGCTCTCATTTGCTTGCTCATTCACATATTCAACAAACATTTACTGAATACCTGCTCTGTGCCACACATTATCTAAATATTGGGCATCTGGAAAAAGACACTCTCCATTCACTGAGTTTTCTATCTACTGTGGGACAAGTCATAAAAAAACAAGTGCAGTGTGGTGAGGTATGTTCTAGAAAGTTGTTGAAGGGTGCCAAAGGCCCAAAATAAAATGATCCCTGCTGATCCTTTGAAAGGGGAGATGGAGAGAGCTCAGAGGCAGAAAACTGACATCCAGAACGCCTATCTTTCCTCTGCTTCAAAATCAAGAAAAATGTTCTAAATAGGATTTATCTGGAAAAAAAAAGAAACACAACTTATTTTCATGTTTGCTCTTCCCTAAGATTTCATTTTTAAACCCTACCAAATAGCCCTATTAAAGAGGTAGGAAAATCTATCTATCTTCAAAACTTCTCCTGTCTCTGTTCCAACTCCACAACCTCTCTTTACCTTGTAGGCCCTCATTCTCTATTTTTTATTATTTTCCCAAAGGGCGTTCTGTTCTTCACCTTATTCTCCATGCAACTCAGCCTCCATCTTGCTACCAACGGGAATTTGCTAATATGAAAAACTGACCATCCCACATGCCTGCTAAATATCCTCCGTGTGACCATCACTAAAGTGTGCTGTTTGGTTCTCCAACTTAAGCTCTCTTCATACTCCACCTTCATGACCTTAGCAGCTATTCTTTCAGTGATGACTGGCTGCAGGCAGTTGATACAGCCCATTTCTAATATCCCCCAGAAACCTTGCAAGGTAAGAGAGTGAATCCTCATTTGCAAATGGGGAAACAGAGGATCAGAGCAACTGAACGACTCACTCAAGTTCATGTCAGTAGATGGCAGAATGACAGCCATTACCTGATGTCTTCCCCACTAGATGTAGACATTTTAAAACAAAACAAAGGCATCTTTTTCACCTGTGTTTTCCATTAGCATAATGCTGGATAGTGATGGAATGGCTGAATGAATAAATGGCTCCATGTTTCCAGCTCTGCTGCATATAAAACTTGGTTTTCAATTCCACCCTCCTTGCATCTTATTCTCAGGCTGACTGCATTTCACAGATTTCCTCAAAAGCCTTATTAAAATGAAACCAGCTTTTGGTTCCTTCCCTTTCTGGGTTCCAACTGGGAATTCCCAATCCACTTAGACTCTCTTACCCACAGGTAGAAAGCCAAAGTATACATGATCATCCCAGGCCTTTGTCATTTATGTTGGCAAAGTGCTGTCAAAATCTCCGAGTTGTCGATACTGTGTAGAGCCAGATTGCCTCAGTCCATATCCCTGCTCTATCATTAAGTTGTATGACTTTTGTGTGTACATGGCTAAATGTATAGAGTCTTGGCTGGACCGTATAAGACAAGTTAGAAAAGGAAGATGTTGCAACTGCCCTGGTAAAACATATAGTAATGCCCACCTTAAAAGGTTTTTAGAAGAATAAATGAGTTAATGTATGTAGAATGCTCAGAGCACTGGCACAGAATAAGCATTCTGTGTTTGCTATTACTAACATAATTTCATTTTATCCTTATGCCCATGCTGCAGTTGATGGTGTAAATATTATTTTAATTTTACTGACAGGGACATAAAGGAAAGATTAATTATGTTCCAAAGGTCATTGAATTCTAATAATTAGAAACCCATTTCCATGAGGCTTTTGACTACATAGTGCATGAGAATAAAAAGGGCACATCAAACAATGAAAGTATCTCTCTCCTGTTGACATGGTGAAGATGCCGCAAATGGGAACACCCCAACAGAGACCACAGTTAGGCCTTTGTACCAGAGTTTTGCCTATAGCATTTCCACTTTATTCATTTGAGTCTCAGGCCCTGAGACTCAAATGAATAAAAGAGTTTTTGGAAAAATATTTTATTTCATAAATGGTTGCTGCCAATCACAAAACAAATTATGAATAGGTAGACAGAGGTCACTATATATCAGTCTCCCTCGCTGGCAAGTGCTATTTACTGGCACTTTATACACATTGGCTTATTTAATCCTATTCTGCAGATGAGAAAACTGAGAGACTATGGCTCAGTATGGGTAGAAACAGGATTCAAACTCAGGCTATAAGACTTGCAAGTCTGTTCCCTAAACAGTTTTCTACAAAATATATAATCATAAAAACAGTTCAAAGCTCATGTTTGAGTACAGAGAACTGAAAAGCATTATATCTATACTTCTTTCAATTTAAAGATTTTATAAAATGACAGGCCTTTTTTTATGTCATGTTTGATCTGCTGATACCCATGCTGCAATAGATTTTTCAGGTGCCTAATATAAGGCTATACCAGCTTATGCTAATTCCCAAGCTAATAAGAATGTGCAAAGCTAATCAGAACATCATTTGAAGGGAAGAATGTGATCCAACATGATCCTGCCATTACAGCATCAAAGACATTCTCTCTGTTGATAAGAGAAACTGCAACATAAACTGAATGATATATGTGGCCAAAATTATGGAAGACATGATTTTTTCACCCATTAATATCTCCTGAAAATCCACTTTTTTCAGCAATAATTATGGAGATGTAGGGTGTTCCCTAATGATCGAAGGCCTTCTAGAGGCTACAGACGTTCAAAGGCCCATCCACCCCAGTTCTTCAGTTATCTTTCAGAAATAAATGATCACTCCCAGAGTCATTTTACACTGATAGATTATTCTTAGGGGAAAAGGAGGATAAAAGTCCTAATGAAGAACATGCGAAGATTCTTTTGAGCTGGTAGGCAAAAATGTAACACCTGTCTAGAAAAATCAATTTATAGGACTTTAAACTAACCTTCGTTATCAGACTCATTGCTTCAGAGGTTGAAGGTGGCTCTGAAAAAAAATTATCAAATATTTATTTCTTTCCTCCTACCTACTCTATTCACCACAAATAAACCATCTTCTGTACAATATTCTTTATATGAGGTTCCCCCCCACGAAGTCCCACTGCAGTAATATTTGATACTTGAAGGCAATAGGTAAGAAAGAACTGGTATTCTTGAGAGTTTTGAATAAGAAATAGGAGCTCAAATGTACCCCAAGAGATTCTATTGGCAGCAATCCTCATACATTTAATAGACAAGTGTTCTCTCAAATCGACATTGGGCCTTTTCTTTTTTTTCTATGTTTCTTATCCTCTCATCCAAATCTATCTATCAATCATGGTTCTCTCTTAATACCCAAGAAGCTTTTAATGATTATCCCAAATCTAGCATATGCCATTTTTGAGTTTATGCATTTGAAGTCCAATATTCTACAAAAATATACTATGTTCCTTAGGCCAAAAAACTGTTTGCACTATATATAATAAATTCTTATGATTTTCTTTTATTCTGCCTTAGTAACCTTCAGTATGCAAGTAGCATCATATGGGGCAGAGAGAATCTTCAATAAATGCATAAACTTGGAAATTGTGATTTAATGGAAAAAGAGTGATTTGGTAACTTCTCTTAAAAACCTTCATTGAGCTCAAAATTCCCACACACTAACCATTTCTTTGGCATGTCTCATTAAGGCTATTTAAAACCAAACATTTTCATGTTGAAGTAAAGAACCACATCTTATGCTTAATCATTAAGTCTTCAGTAGGGGTGCATTTGTCGGACTCAACAAATCTGTAGGTAACTGAAACCCAGAAGTAACCACTATAATAGCTGAAAACTAATAAAATACATTTAAATGCATTCCAGGAACAATTCTAGTTGCTTTACATGCATTAAATCTTCACCACAATGCTATGAGATGTGTTTAATAATTAAATATTTTATAGTAAAACTAAGGTACAATGACGTTAGTGACTTGAACAGATTTACACAGCTTCTAAACTAGGGGGCAGGATTTGGTTGCAGGTAGTTTAATCCTAAAACCCATGCTTTTAGCTACTACCTCTTACTACCAACTAAATTTGGAGGAAAAAAAAAAAGAGGTATCAATGTCCTGGACTCTTGAGTTCTTCAAGGAGAGACTTGAGTAATACCATGAGTGGTTGGAAGGCAGCATGAAATCCCTATGTGGATAGCCAGCAAGGCCTGCTGTTCACTTTACAACTTTATCTGGTAGTGAACAATTCTGATCAGTATTCACTCAACCATTCATTCAACCAACAAATGCTTACTGAGTATTCGCCATGTCCCAGATGCTATGCTAGATAATAGGACATAAAAATGAGTAAAATCTTGTTCTTTCTTTCAAGGAGCTCATTTTTATGATGTAGCAAACATTAAAGGAAAGTAAAGCTTATAATAAAAGCATATGCCCTAATTCAGATCAGTAGATTGGTTCTTCTGTCTGAAGGAATCAGGAAGACAATCTATATGGAGATAATATTTTACAGAACTATGAAGAATAAATCCAAATTCTCTAAATTAAGGAGGGAAAAGTTAAGCTAGGAAAAATAAAAGGCAAATCCGAGGGCTATATATAAGAAATTACAAGTATCTTCAGAAAAATACAGAGAAGTGTCAGGTCCACAAAAGGGCATGGTGATTGATCATGAGGAGGCAGGCTCAGGCCCAATTAAGGAGTTTGGTGTCCAATCAGATTTGGACCTGATTCTTTGTGCAAATAGAGAGTCATCAAGGTTGATAATCAAGGAAATAAATTTTGTATTTCAGAAAGGCTATCCTAGAAGCAGTGTTGACTTAGGATGGAGTTGAATAGAGTTGAGAGAAGACTGGTGAAAAGGCCATGCATTGGGACAAGACACTGAACTATGTCAGGGAAAGTGGGAGCAGAAGAGACCAGATGTTGATATGAGAAACTTTTTAAAATAAAATTAGAATCGTATGGCAAACCACGAGTGGTGGCCTGGGGGTAGGAAGTAGTCTGATAGAATTCTTCGATTTCTAGAATTTATGGCCAGGTAAATGATAATGATAGGCACTGACACATGAAACACAGTTTGAGCAAGCCAGGAAGAGAAACATGAATCTTACTTACATCCAATTATTATGATAACTTTTTTCTGTTATTCCAGATATAGATTTAAACTGCTATTTCCATTTTTTTTTAAAGAAAGTAAACTATTTAATTTTAGGTCTGCTAAATCTGGCAATGTCACAATAATGTATTTTCAAGTTTTAAACATGATAATGATTTATTTTTTGTTTTATGTTGCATAAAGTTTTGTCATTTAATAATTTATCTTTTCCAGCTTTACTGAGGTATTCTTGACAAATAAAATTATATATATTTAAGGTGTACAATGTGAAATTTTGCTACATGTAAACACTGTGAAATGATTATAACAATCAAGCCAATTAACATGTCTATTACTTCACTTAGATATGAATTTCTTTTGTGTGTGGCAAGAACACTTAGGATTAACTCTTTTAGGGGGACACTGAAACTCATTTTATAAGGCCAGCATTGCCCTGATGTCAAAGTCAGATAAAGTAAAGTACAGGCCAATATCCCTGATGAGTATAGATGCAAAAGCTCTCAACAAAATACTAGCAAATTGAATTCAATAGTACATTAAAAGATAATACACTATGTTCGAGTGAGTTTGACCTTTGGGGTATAACTCATCCACAAATCAATAAATGTGGCACATCACATTATTGGAATGAAAGATAAAAATCATCTGATCATCTCGATGCAAAAAAAGCATTTGACAAAATACAACATCCTTTCGTGATAAAAACTCAGAGTATGGAGTGAACATACCTTAACATAGGGGGAAAGCTCCTTGACATTGTTCTTGGCAATAATATTTTTGAATATAGCACCAAATGCACAAAAGACAACAAAAGCAAAAACAAGCAAGTGGGACTACGTTGAACTAAGGAGTTAATGATATAAGGAATGCTACAATTCAATATCTAACTTCTTAAAATTGGAATTTAGATCATTGGCCATAAGAAGTATGTTGACTTATTTAATTACAAAGTCACATGTGATTAGAACCATGTAGCCTTCTAGAAACACCAAGTTGTTCAGAATAGGGTCCAACTATAGCATAAATGAACCACATCGAAGAGACTGGGCCAATTCTATCTTCACAAGTATTTATGCATAATTGCATAAATTATACAAATAGGACAACTATTGAAATCTTATCCAACTCTCTTTAAACAAACCTGCTATACAATCTTTCAGCTATCTACATATAAAAATTATTTTGACAACTTTAATAATATATACTATATATTAAAATATGTTAATGTAACATATATTTCTATATTAACATTTAAAACAATTCATTGAAGGAAACATCTTTTCTTAAAGTTTTAAAATGTTGGATTATTTATTTTAACAGTTATATTAATATTCTATCCCCATTGTTCCTGGTGTTTACTTAACGTTAAGATGCTAAATCTGCCATCAGTCATAGACAAACTGAATGTCATAATCATGGCAAAGGAGAAAGCAACCTCTTTTTGAGAAAAAAAGTCTATGCTTCCAATATAAGGTCTCTAACATTTGTGAGAACATTATTCCCTTAACCAGTCATGCTCAACAGAGTTAGCCCAGGGATCTATGAAATCACTGACCATCGTTCCATTTTCTATAAAGCTTAAAAATACATTGTCTCGAAAATGAAACCTTAGAACTTTACTTCCAAGAATTTGGAAACTTGTCTTTTTCTATCAGACAACCATAAGGGAATAAGTAAACGACCAAAGAACAAAGGGAGGAATGAAAAACAGTAAAGATTTTGCAAACAGTAAAAATAGTCCTAAAAAAACAAGCTTAAGCAAATGCTTATGGTTCTTTTGTCTCTTTCTAAAGATGTAACACTTTGGGAATCTCCTTGGGACATTCACTCATCTTTTCTCTCACAAAACAAAAACAAACAGAAACAAGCCACCTATAATCTACGCTTTAATTTGGAGGGAGATTGACAGTGCAGGATGAATAATTATTTTACAGAGATATTACCCTGTGAAAGACAACATTTTGATGTATTTATTCAAATTGAATGTGTTTTCTGAAAACAGCATTATTATCTCCTGGTGTTAATATCTTATGATGCTTTTAATTGCATGTAACTCAGTTGCATTCATGATCATTTGACAGCTGGCCAACACGGGCACTTGGTTTTTCAAAGAACAATGTGTGCTCTGATCATCTTTATACCAAATTGTTCATCTGATAGAAAATGAAAAAATATACCTGTATCTTTTTGTGAGTTTCCTGTTGCTTTTTCTGATCTGGAGGAGCTATCCCCAGTTAACCAATGAATTGGCAACCCTACTAACTCAGAAATACTCCCCTGGGGTGATTTGGGTTAAATTAGCGTTGCTGGTAAATGCTTTAAAGAAGACTATACAATTATGGCCAGATGAACACATTCCTCATACAATTTCAGGATTAATATTAGTCTCCTAACAACCTAGAAACCAAGATCATAATTACTGACTGCCATGCTCCTCCATTGTCCAGGTAACTGGCCCTCAGTATATGACCAATTTGAAACCTGGGAATCTTGGGAGCAAGCATCAGGTCTGCTGTTGGGAAATTGAATTCAAGTGCAGCCTTGCTCCCTAAACACTCATATTCTTCTTTCCTCTTTGTGCTATTTGTTCGTCTCTATTGTGCAGAGCTATCGTTTGTGCACACATTCTGTGTTAGATTTTCTACCCGATTGAGCTTGAAAAACCAAAGCTTAAGTACTAAATGTTTCCCTAAGGCCTGAATGGACTTAAAAGGACATAGGTGCAAAAAGAAAAGAAAGGAAAATAGGGGGAGAAAACACGGCTTGTTAAGTTGTTGCAATAATCTCATGCTGAGAAGAAAGACCTTCAGAGTTAAGAGAATGAAAAACACTCTTCTAAATAGATTGCTTGCTTTTGTTGCACAGGTGGCAAGGCCTGGAAATATAAGATACGGGGAACAGCAGGGCAGCCTGCTAGCATTTCATTAAGCTTAGAGAATAGTAGAATTGTGGAGTGGTTTCTTCCCATTTTACAAGGGACACAGGCTTCTTGACAACTTGGACTTCAGAGTGCTAGTTTGCTGGTATGTTTTCTACCGAGAAGTACTCTGGGGAAAGGGTACCTCTCCTGACATTTTGCAGAGATTCACACCCTCTCCCTTTATGAAAATAAAGCTTTTCGTATGGAGCATGGATGTGTGATCATCATTGTTCTGTATTTTCCATTATTTTGTTACTCTCATGCCTTTAAGATAAAGTCAGTATCATCTGCTAGATAACACAACTTGAGAGAATATGCTACCTCTGAACACTGCCACTTAAAGTTCCACAAGGGTAATTGCCTTGACATTGGGCAGTCCCTTTGATTTAGAAACTAAATCGCCCCTCTCGATAAATGAATAGTAACTGAAAACCTTCACGGCAAAGAAAACAATCAATAGAACAAAAATGCAACCCATGGAATGGGAGAAAATATTTGCCAACCATATATCTGACAAGGAGTTAATTTCCAAAATACACAAGGTACGTCCGCAACTCAATAGCAAAAAACTCCCAAACCCAAAGAACAACAACACAACAAAGCACTTTTTAAATGGGCAAAGGATTTGAATAGACATGTCTCCGAAGAAGACATAAAAATGGCCAAAAAGTATATAAAAAGATGCTCAACATCATTAATTATCAGGGAAATACAAATCAAAACTACAATGAGCTATTTGTTGTTGCTACAGAGCTTCCAAGGTTGGATCAGGGAAATGAGTCTAAGTAACACTACCTTTTGAGAATAAGACCTGCTGCCCAGCCACTTCCAGGCTTTCCCCTTAGTAGGCCAAAGATCACTACTTCTGGCTCCAATCAGCTCTCTACATAGTGAAGGTAGCTTTCATTGGTTGCAATATGGGACCTAGAGGTACAGACAAAAGTTGTTCACATTTTTCTGGGGAGCTTAGACTTTTCTATGGATCACAGGGGACCAAGTGTAAATATGTGTTCCCAATGGCCCCACAAGAGATATGCAAATAAAAACTAAAAGAGATCTTGAGATGCCTTCATTATTAATATTCAAAGTAAACATTCAAATTTCTAATAGTTTATGACCCAAGAATCACAGCACAGTTTAGAGAAAGCCATTAGCCAACTTAAGTAATGATGTTCTTTCTCACATTTCCAACTAGGCACATTTTACTTACTCTGCTGCACTAGGATATTAGGTATAGGATGAATTAATGACTCCATAGACAAGTAAATGACACTGAAAACTAGAGATGAAAGGAGCTACTTAAGAAAGACGGCTATTCTAGAAGGGCAGCCCACACATATCTTATTTGAAGAAACAGAATCTATTTATCTATTTTCTAATCTTTTTGAAAGCTCTTATAGGTTTATAATTTTAAAAAGATGGCTCCTGGGGCACCCTTGTGGCTCAGTGGGTTAAGCATTGGACTCTTGATTTCAGCTCAGGTCATGATCTCAGGGTCATCAGATCAAGACCTGTGTTGGGCTTGGATCCTGCTTAGGATTCTTTCTTTCTCTTCCACTGTCCCTAACTCTACCCTGCTTGCACACTCACTTGCTCGCTCTCTCAAAAACAAAAACAAAAAAGAAAGAAAAAGAAAGCTTCTGCATTTGCAACCAGTGAGCACTATCTTCTGCCAAACTGCTACAATGTATATTGTTGGAAAATATAAGATAAATTGTATGCCTACCTTCTCATGATTGTATCCTTGAACAAAACTTACTGTTATAAAAATCGGTTTGGGAAATAATGTTTCCCAACTTGTTTTGTGACACAATCTGATAGTATTTGCTCATTCTGATCTGTGGCATCAAGAAGGCACTTACTCTACCTTGAACTGCCTTTCGATTTCTTTTGGTCTTGTTATCCTTTTGATTGGTTCTGTCTAGATTCTGCCTTCCAGTTTCTTCTTTACTCAAAAAACAGCGGGCTGTTTTTTTTAATCTTATGTGTTCCTCTAGTTTCAACTAGCACTTTAAGCCTCATAACACAAATTTAGATGTTTCACACCTAGTCTTCCTTCTAAGTTCTTTATCTGTTTAACCTCTTGTTTATCAAACTTCTTAGCCTAATAATGCTAAATGTATCTCAAATCAAGCATGTCCTGAAAATTAGACTCATCGTCTTCTCTCTCTTTCCCCAAATGTGATTCTCTTTTTATATTCTATATTCTCTCCCACTTTTCAAGCTGGAAACTTTAAGGCCACCCTGACTTGTTCTTATCTCTTAATTATACATTACACATACATGTAGGAACCAGTTTCTTCTAAATCTATAACTGAAAATTCACCGAAATACACACCTTTATCTAGTTCCCTCCTCCCACTTATGTCTGAGTTCAATAACTTTCTCATAAACTATTACAAGAGTTTCTGCCCATTTATACTATTTGCAATGCCATTTAGTTCTAGGCAGGACTTCACCAGCTACCCAACTGACCTTTCTAAATACAGAAATGGGGACACCCGGGTGGCTGAGCAGTTAAGTGTCTGCCTTAAGCTCAGGGTGTGATCCTGAAATCCCGGGATCAAGTCCTGCATAGGGCTCCCTGCAGGGAGCCTACTTCTCCTGCTGCCTATGTTTCTGCCTCTCTCTCTGTGTGTGTCTCTCATGAATAAATAAATAAAATCTTTTTTAAAAACTACAGAAATGATCAGGCCAATTCTAGGGGTAGAGGATTACAAATTTCAAAAGGACAGTATAAAAGTCTCTCTGCTATCTGCGTAAATGTCCCCCTTCTAAAATTATCCCCTCATCCCCTTGATTTTCACCTTATATTCCTTTGTCACAATTGGTTTATCTATGTTACCATATGGTGCATTTGGTTGATGGTAGTGGGCTATCTGTAGATGTGGTATATTAAGAAGGGATACAAAGTTTCTTGGAGTCTACTTTCCTTCTTGAATTTTGGCAGGCAGCAAAAGTGATGCTGTGCCAGTTTGCAAGCTCAAGATTTAAGAGACTTCTGCTTCCTGTCTCTTGGAACACACGATTTTGAAACCCAGTGGCCATGCTGTGAGAGAGCCCAGGCAGTTACGCTGAAAGGACTTCAGCTGGCAGCCCTGATTCATTCACCAACCAACGAATAGCCAACAAATTGTGAAGCAACCCAGCTGAAGCCACACCAAATAGAAATAAGCTGTCCCTGTCAGGCCCTGCTCAAATCACAGATTCATGAGAAAATCAATGATTATTGTTGTTTCAAGCTGAGTTTTGGGGGTGTTTTGTTACATGGTAATATCTGTAACAATGCAAAATACCTTTCCATCTTTCTCTGCCTGATTAATTTATTCTCATTCTTAAAGATACAACTCAAATGTTATCTCACTTAAGAGTCTAAAGACTTCCGTAATCTGCTGAGGCAAAATCAATTACTTTCTTCTGTTCTTCTCCAGCCCTTAGTACATATCATCTAGTAGTGATTAATGTCCACCTCCGAAAAAGTATTGTAAATTCCTTGTGAGTAAAGTCTGTAAGTATTAATCTTTGTAACCTAGTGACTAAGACAATTGAGCTCCTTGAACATTCGATGTGGTAATTCCTATCCTGTACTAACTTCTACTTTTAATTTTATTTTAGTTCAATAACCACTTATTGAGCACTGTATGCTTGCAATATGTCATTGAATAACAATATGTAATTTGCATTGTGAAAGGCTGTAGATTCCTGCCCTCCATAAGCAGATGTGGCGCGGAGTTATCGCATATCACCTTCACTGTGCTAGATGGAACAGATTTCTGGAATGTCAACCAAGTACATGCCTAAGGGCTCAAACAGTTTCAGGGATCATTGGAAGAAAATATATGTCCTTTCCACTGGCCTCCATGATTTCCAGGTGACTGGTCTGATGGTGACTGGTCAAATATCTGCTGAAAAATAACAACAAAACTCGAAATGGATGTTTAAAAGTTTCAAAGAAAATTAAAAGACTAGTTCTTAAATGTCTAGCAGATGAAGTGCTCAATCATCAACACAAAATATTAAAGACCCAAGGTTCTTGTCTCAAAAATAAGCCACGAATAGCCTATGATCCAAAATATGTCAAAGGCTTGTTTCATACATGTAAGACTTGAGAGAAACAGTGCAATGGACATGTTCCCAAATTCTCTCTGGTCTGGGTTAAGTGTGTGGTCTTGAAAACACTGTCTAAGGGATAACGTGCCTCAATTAAGATATAATATTATGTCCCCCTGTTTATAAAAGAAAAAGAAAAATTCAATGATTTGAATAAAGTTACACTTTTATAAAAACCATTATGCATCATTTTACTTATACCAAGAAGGACTTTGTCTTATTCATCTGTAAACCTCAATAGCTAGTAGTGTCTGATCATATAGTAGGTGCTCAACAAAAGAAGAAAATCAATTAACTATTTTGGACTAGTAAATATATAAGGAACAATAATTTCACCTTCGGTTCAATGTCAGTAAAAACGCTACCCCTGCTCAGAAAATTGTGTTTCCTCTTATCTGACAAATAGCAGTACAAAGGCCAACAGTTTTCACTTGTCTTAGCTGTCAAGAAAGTCTAGGGTAAATTTTGTGTGCTACCATAACTTTTACTAGGGTGTCAAAAGCACAGAATTATGAGGAAATTACAGTGTATTCTCATTCATTCTCATTCATTCTCATTCTCATTCATCAAAGCAGGCATAGGCAAACACTGTTAGCCTAACTCTCATCACTAAATGTACTTTATTTTCACCTAAAATACTCTGTGTTTCCCCATGACATTCTTGGCTCCCTTTTCCATAAACTCAAGCCAGTGAGATTTTATCATATGGATATTCCAACTTACTCTGGCCTTGGGAATAGAATCTAGAACTGAACTAAGAACTCTAAAAGCCAATATGTTAAATATTTCTAGGAAGAAAGTATTAATTGCAAATGTACAAATCTTTTTTGAGGGCCAGATAGACTATATGAACAAGTTGTATATCTGCATAGCTCACCTACGTTCACAGTACAGGGACATGAGAAGGGTTGTAACAGAGTGGGTTCCTCAAAACAGTGAAAAACTTGACACCAGTAATTTCTTATATGGTCCTAGCATGCTGTTTTTCCAAGGAGAGAAAACTGTTCCAACAGAAGCAAGTACGATCATGGTCTCCAAGAGGCAGACAGACGGTAGTGCTGGTCTTCACAATATTAATCTCACAAAAGCATAAGGCTCAAAATAATTCTGATGTTAGCAGCTGTATATAATTCAGTACTTGTGGTAGCTCACCGATAAGGAATGATAATCTCTTCTCCCTTATAAAAGGGATAAATCTGAGTTTGTTTGCACAGACTAAGGTTACAGAGAAGGCCTGAAGTATAGAGGGCTCATAAGCTTATTTGGTTACAGATATGATCTTTAACTTTCCCTAGCCCGAGAAGCCAAAAATAAACATTTCATAACTTTTAATGTGTGGTTAGCAAATATAGCTGGCCCGTGGTCATGTCCCTGCAGCCTGGAGTCCTGGACAGAGTCAGCTTAGCTGGATGCCTGTGGCTGCCTGCTTAGAGCCTTCCCCTGTAGTTTCAAAAGAACAGGGTCTTTTTTATCCGCTTAGCTCAGTAGCTATAAACACTTGCTGTATGTTAAATGACTTCTCAGGTCCATCCAATCCGATTTGCACATCATTAGTCTGTGTAGGATGAAATGGATGCCTTTGGATATTTAGTTTTGTTAAATACTGAGCCCTTTGTAAGTGAAAAGCCCTTTATATAAAATATTACATCAGGCTTGGCTAACATTCCTGTTTCATGAATCACTGGTACCTCCAAGTTGTCCTTGAAATTTCAAATTCACTGTAGATGCTTCCAGACACGTACAGTACCTCTTTTTTTGTTTATTTATTTATGTTTTGATTTGGATGCCAACTCTGCTGTGAAAGAGCAAAATTTAGCATCAGAGCAAATGTCCTTCACGTACATCAAAAGGGAAAAGAAAAGCAGCATTACAGACTCAAGAGGAAAACACTGGTCTAAATGCCCGAAAAATTCATCATAGATCCGTGCTTTCCTCTGACTTACCATACTATTATTCAGAGGCTATCACTCATCTTTTCTATTTTTCATTGGTGATGGCCATATTAATACCTGCTACCAGCCTCTACTTTTTACATGCATTCAAGTATGAGTATGAAAAAGCCTAATAAATTAGCAAAAAGCTTAGTATTTCACATATACTTGTAAATTTTTCATTTTAATTTTGACAGAGCTCACACAATAATTGCTTATAATTACAAGTAGGACTGATGATCGTTTTTTAAAACTACATTCTAATTAGAACAACCAACCATCAGTGCTTTGAAAGCTGCTACTATGATATTATCACAATGAGTCAACTGTGATGCTTCGTGGCCTTTTCTGTGATGCAGCTGCTCTGGGATCTACCTTCCCTGAGATGTCACTGAGGTAATGAATTGCCACTGCAGCAACTACACAACAGAAAAGAAGTTTGACAGTGTGAACAGCATCACTGTCATTTCTTGGGAATACCCCAATATCATTTTTCTCATGAAGTGTTCCAGCTGCTATTAGATTACAGTCATCAGGCCAGACACATCCAGAATACTCACCAAATTTCACTTTCTATCATTCTGCCTGCAGTGTTGCTGGCAGCAGGTTTTACCTGAGAAATTTCAGATGCTGTAGATGTTTTCAGATGATGGTTCTATTTTGCACTGGTGACATTTCCACAACCCTTAGGTCAGAATTTCTTTTTTTATGAGGTGAATTTTTGTTAAGATTTAAGAAAAGGGTTTTTTTTTTATAGTTATTGAATGTATTTTTGGTAAGAGTGTAAAGATTTGTGTGTTTCATTTAAATTCCAAAATAGACCTGTAAAAGAGGGTTTCATCATCTCGGCTTTACAAATACAGAAACAGGATCTCATGGAGGCCTTGCTAATTTCTTTCTCCCAGAAAATATTTTAAAGAACTCACTGAAAATGTGACAAGAAGGGTGATCACCATTCTACTGAAATTTACCAAAACTGTGGCAGAATGTGTTTTAATCCAAGACAATGTGGAGAAACAAGAAATGGGAGAAATTCCTGCATGGTATTTTTGTTAATATCTGTCAAAACTTAACATTTCCATAGGCCACATGCATGAATTTTACTTCTATATATTTAGCCTATAGGAATTCACATTTGCTCAAAGATTCACACATTAGAAAGTTCATCATTGTATTCTTCTAAAGCAAATAAATCAAATCAAATTGCTGTCAGAATAATTAAATAATACATGGCATGTCAGTTTTATGGAATACAATGCACTTATGAATTATGTTGTAATCTATAGAGAGTGACACTTAAGAGTCACCAAGATAAACTCTTAGGGACACCTGGGTGGCTCAGTGGTTGAGCAACTGCCTTTGGTTCAAGTCCTGATCCTGGGGTCCTGGGATGGAGTCCCGCATCGGGTTCCCCGCAGGGAGCCTGCTTCTTCCTCTGCCAATGTCGCTGCCTCTCTCTGTGTGTCTCTCATGAGTAAATAAATAAAATCTTAAAAAAAAAAAAGATAAACTCTTAAAACAATAATCCATCTCATAGTGTGTGTTTGTGGTAAGATCTCATTTAAATTTTTTAAATATTTTTATTTATTTATTCATGAGAGACACAGAGAGAGAGGCAGAGACATAGGCAGAAGGAGAAGCAGGCTCCATGCAGGAAGCCCAATGTTGGACTTGATCCCTGTACCCAGGATCATGCCCTGAGTCAAAGGCAAGATGCTCAATCACTGAGCCACCCAGGCATCCCTCGTTTAAATTTTTTAAAATGTGTGTATGTAATGGTCACCTGGGCGGCTCAGTCAGTTAAACATCCAGGTCTTGATTTTGGCTCAGGCTGTGAACTCAGGGTCCTGAGATCAAGCCCCATGAGGTGTTTGGCACTGAGCCTGGAGCCTGCTTAAGATTCTTTCTCTCCCTTTCCAAAGGTACATTCTCTCTTAGTCTCTCTCAAAACAAAAACAAAACTAAAAAAACAAACAAAACAAAACAAAACAAAAAAAAACACATGTATACATGTGTGTATATCTATCTGTATGAAAAGGAGTATGTGTATAAATGCCAGAAACAGTGGATTATTTTGAATTAAGTTATTGATGGTAGTAAACGGCTGGAATTGAAAAGAAAACTATCTCTTATAAGGCATGCAGCAAATTTTTAAGTATCGTCTTTCTGTATGATTATAAGTTAAGGTACATAAACTTTTTCCTACATGCCTAAATTAGCCTTTGAATATCAGCTAATAAAAATTCGCTAGTTTATGGGTTTCGCCTAGCAAAAAAAAATTATTTCTCCCTATCCCTCATGGAAATTTCATTATAAGAAGTTACAACATTTTTTTAAGATTTTATTTATTTTTGAGTGAAAGAGAAAGAGAGCTGGTGAAGGAGCAGAGGAAGAGGGACAAGTAGACACCCGCTGAGCACAGAGCCCAACATGGGACTCCCATCTCAGGACCCTGAGATCATGACCTGAGCCGAAACCAAGAGTCAAACACTTAATTGAGCCACCCAGGCGCCCCAGAAATTGCAACATTTTTACACCTACATGAAATCTAGGTGATCAACAATTTTGTTTAAAACATAACATTTGCAGTTCAATCAGTAACTCAAGTATGTGGAATCACTTTTTATGTTTTGCTTCCAAACCAAGAGAGAAAAACATTTAAATAAAAAAGAAAACATTGATGTAGAAGGGGGGAAAAGACTCTAAAAACAACTATGGAAATGTTTCTTTCAGTTTTACTACAGCTTTTTACTAGACCTTAAATCATTTTAGCACTCTTTCTATGGATAAAATTTCTAATTTTGCTTCCGTTACTTGGATATTTGAGATCAAGTGAATTTGAAGTATGAATAACAAAAATAATTACTGAAGACGTTCTATTTTGGCTGAGAAAACCATCATGTTCATATTTGGCAAGATTTCCCAACATAATCTAATGTATAGCTAGCTGATGCATTTGTTACTTTTCCTAGAGATAATCTAGTCACCGGTGTTATAAAATAACATTAAAAATGGAGTAGTCTTGCAGTTTTCTTTTAAAAATTAAAGATGGAGTAATCTCTTTATTTTGTTGTAAGTCTTCAGAACTAAGAATAGTTTAAAATAAGCTCTTGTATGGTTTCAATATCATTACTCAATTGCTAAATTATAACTGGGAACAAAACAACAGAGAATGTCATTCTCTTCTGTTATAAAATCTCTTCAAGAGAAAGATTTTTCTTTTTTAATTCTAACCAGAGCCATAAAATCCTCTTTTTGTTTGTGTGTATTAGCTTTAAGTATCTCCACAATGCTCATATAATGTCTGGAATTAGGAGACATGTGGGAGCTTAAATAGAATTTGTCAAATTATTTCTCTTCTTACATTTAGATTTTGAGTTTGTAAAGGATAAAATTCATTTCAACACTACTCACTGAATATTGGTCTTCAGAAACTGCAATGAATGGGCCAGAGGCAAGAACAAGTTTGTGTGTGGAAGGAAGGTAGAAAAGGGAAGATTTTTTAGTTCAATTAAAACTACACTTTAGAGTTTGGAATAAGGTTCACTGATCTTTGAAAAGATATGGAAAGAGTTCACTGCATTCAGACTACATAGTTCAGACTTATAAGTCTGAAATTTTAATGGCTAGTTTGCAAGAATATATTTTACATGTGATTTTGGTTAATGGTCAGGTAATGGTATTCAGTGATAATGTAGACTGCAATGCACAAATTATCTTCCTTTATAGGTCTCTCACCCCTACTAGACCAAGTTACATGAGAGTAAGGATAAGGTTTTGGAATTTTCTGAATCCTTATGTCCTAGTACACTGACTGTTAAATAAAGGGCTGGGAAATTTAATACATTATTGCATCAATCAATCAATTAGAAAGTGATTCAATATACTCCTTTCAAATTCTGAACAATTATTCTGGCTTTATACAAATTAGTAGATAAACCAATACTTATTAAGATTCTACCATTAATTGAGTCATACACTTAACTATATACTGGGGAATATTTCTAAAGTGTGAACAATAGTGCATATCTCAAGAAGTTACAATCTAATGAAGTGAAAGAAAAGGATGACATTGTGAAACAATGACAAAGAACCAGCACATGAGAGTGGGTATGGGACCAGAACTGAGAAGCCACAGGCACACCTGCCTAAAGGCCCAGCATAGATAACCCACACACAGGTGTGTGAGCTAAGCAAATGCTTATGTTGTATGCCATTGACATTTGGGGATACTTATCACACATTAATGCCTAATTAAATACTTTTAATATCCAATACATCATAAAATTCTGAAGTTTACTTTCAAAATTCCCTTACAGTCTCAATCTAACCCACTTTCTCTCACCTGACCTATGGCCACCACCTTGTTGGCCTTCCTGCCTCTGTTTTCCTCCCCCTCATTTTTGGCCATACTATATCCAGAATGATATTTTTAACTGAAAATTGGAATATAATTCTGTTTAAAATCTTTTGATAGCTCCCCATTGAATGTAGGAGAAACCCAAAATTATTTAAAGGCCTACAGGGCCCTATGTGGTATATCCTCTGTCTTGTGTCCAGCCTCCTCACAGGCCTTTCTTGCTCATTCCCAAGTCACACCAGTTTTTGTTTTTTCTTTCAGTTTTAAGAATATACCAGGTGCCTCCCTTTTTCTGGATCTTTGCACAGATTACTCCTTAGCTGGCAATGCTTTTCCCTAAACCTCACTTCTTTTATCCTGATGAATTTCTGTTTATCTTTCATATTTAGCTGAAATCGCACACAATAAGGCTTCTTTGGCCCTCCAGTCTATGATAAGAACTGCCTACTATGTGCCCCCACAGTATCCTCTGTTTTTCCTTCATGTCACTTGTCACAATTAGTCATTATGTAGCTATTACTGCAATGTGGACTAGTAATATCAGGCTTCTGCACCAGACCAGGAGGGTGGGGATCATGTGTCTTTTGTGGCTACTATATATTCAGTATCTCCAGTACATTCTGGCCCACAGTCAGTGATCAGTAAATTGGCTTAATTAGCTCTGAGAGCTAATGGGTTTTTCCAAATTCTTTTCCATACCATGAAGCACATTAAAACTATCTGAAATATTAGAAAAAAAATCTTGCCTCTAGTCCTTGTTACTTTGAAATTAGTACAAATGTCTTGACAGAGGAAGATGCACACTTATGTCATATTGCACCACTCTTCTGCCCTCTTTGTACCTCAAGTCCACAAGAGACTGTTGGACAAATAATATCTCGTTTCCCCAAAACAAGAAATCTAGAATTCATAAATATTTCCAACTGTAATCTATAACAGAGTGTGACATTAGATAGATACAAGAAGAGATGGATAAACTGATAGATCAAAAGATTGATAGATCAATAGACCAAAGAAAGGCCGACAAAACAGCTAGGTAACCTGTGTAAGGAAACTGATATATCTAGCTTGGTTTGTTCATACATCTGTTGGCCCACTGGAAGCCAATTGATAGGGTTGGGTGTTGTTGAGACCTCATGTCAGTTCACCTACAGCCCAGGCTAGAGCTAGCATACTGACAGTCCTTCTTTGTTCTACTAAAGCGTGTCACATCAATAAATCTAAGTCAAGGACCAGAGAAATGTGTTCTTTAATAGGAAGAACCATAGTCATGTGCAAAGTGCTTATATACAGTGAAGGGTAAAGGTCTAGATTTGGGACAAATGTGCAATGTACTACAAGAAATAAGAAATGTAAATATTAAAGCAGGGTACATGTGTACTACCAGTTAGATACAGAAGTGTTCTAGTTAGCATGTACGGTTTTAATGGCATTTGTGAAGGATTTGTTCACAAATCTACATCATCCTGTTTTCTATTGTTCTTCAAATATCATGCATAACATTTTATATTGTTTTCTGTTTTATACTTATGTATGAAGAAATTCATATTGTGAACTCTTATTCTAGTGTTCAACTACAAATGGATAACCATTTTTGTCAATTTGTGTTCTATTTTTTTAAGATTTATTTATTTATTTATTTTTGAGAGATTGAGAGAGAGAGAGCACACGAGTGGGAGGAGGGGCAGAGGGAGAGGGAGAGAGAGAATCCACAAGCAGAATCCCCTGTGTTGCATGGCTCCATCCCAGGACAATGAGATCATCACTTGAGCCAAAACCAAGAGTTGGCCACTTAACCTACTGAGCAGCCCATGTGCCCCTCAATTTGTGCTTTAAATCATAAAAATAAAACTGATCCCAATACTATTCCCCTTCAATTTAATGTCATTATAATTTACTATATATTTTAAATATTATATAACTATATATAATTTACCATATGTATTTAAAGATTAACTGTAAATATCAATTATCTTCCTAGGGAAGAAAGAGTTTTTGTTCTCATAATGATGAGACTCAATTTCTTTGACAGTATGATTATGTCTGTAAGATGAGGACATCTCAGAGCCACTAAAGTCAGTGCCCCCACAGAGTCCTACAAAGCTCTTTGGTATTCAATTTTTAGTAGGCTCCCAAATCACAAAGATCCACCCATTTTATGATTTCCAAATCAACATAATATTAACCAACCATACTATATCTGTGTGATTGGGCTGTGTAGAAATAGTCTTTCTTAACTGTTTTCAGTTTCAATCACATTTTTTGGAATTTATTTATTCTGTTTCCAGTACAAATTTTTATATACTCAATAAAAAACAAGTAAATTTTGTCAATCTTTTTTAAAGATTTTATTTATTTATTCATGAGAGACACACAGCGAGAGAGAGGCAGAGACACAGGCAGAGGGAGAAGCAGGCTCCACAAAGGGAGGCCAACGTGGGACTTGATCCTGGGTCTCTAGGATCACACCCCAGGCTGAAGGTGGCGCTAAACCGCTGAGCCACTGGGGCTGCCCTTATCAATCTTTTATAATCATTTGCAGTAGGAGACATCCTAGATTGAGCCACAAATTTTTACAAATTGGACAATGCATGATATATTTAAAAGACAAATGAAGAGAGAAGAGGCCAAAGGAAGCAAATGTATAGAATACATAAGGATTTTAACCTGTGAGAATGTCAATTAAAGTTCAGGGGAAAATAAATGACTATAATTAATACCTGTTAACTGCTTTTGGCCTTCAGGCTCACCCTGTCTAATGGTGCATAATAATTAGAAAACATTTCATTACCAGCTGGTATCAAAGGATTAAATGTGTGTGAAAGAGCTTTGCAAACTGTAAAGTTATAAAACAAGGTAGCTGTTATTTCCATTATTAGTGTCAAAAGATGCACCAAGTGGACAGGCCATTAATACCTCACCAATAAATATTTCGTGACTAACAAACTTTAAATACTATGTATATACATTGTAAGTAGAATACATATTGATTACCCTTTCTTTTTTTTTAATAAAATAATTTTTATTGGTGTTCAATTTACCAACATACAGAATAACACCCAGTGCTCATCCCGTCAAGTGTCCCCCTCAGTGCCCGTCACCCACTCACCCCCACCCCCTGCCCTCCTCCCCTTCCACCACCCCTAGTTCTTTTCCCAGAGTTAGGAGTCTTTATGTTCTGTCTCCCTTTCTGATATTTCCCACACATTTCTTCTCCCTTCCCTTATATTCCCTTTCACTATTATTTATATTCCCCAAATAAATGAGATCATACACTGTTTGTCCTTCTCCAATTGACTTACATCACTCAGCATAATACCCTCCAGTTCCATCCACGTTGAAGCAAATGGTGGGTATTTGTCGTTTCTAATGGCTGAGGAATATTCCATTGTATACATAAACCACATCTTCTTTATCCATTCATCTTTCGATGGACACCGAGGCTCCTTCCACAGTTTGGCTATTGTGGCCATTGCTGCTAGAAACATCGGGGTGCAGGTGTCCCGGCGTTTCATTGCATCTGAATCATTGGGGTAAATCCCCAACAGTGCAATTGCTGGGTCGTAGGGCAGGTATATTTTTAACTCTTTGAGGAACCTCCACACAGTTTTCTAGAGTGGCTGCACCAGTTCACATTCCCACCAACAGTGTAAGAAGGTTCCCTTTTCTCCGCATCCTCTCCAACATTTGTTGTTTCCTGCCTTGTTAATTTTGGGAAGAGCTTTTTTTTTTTTTTTTAATTTATTTTTTATTGGTGTTCAATTTACTAACATACAGAATAACCCCCAGTGCCCGTCACCCATTCACTCCCACCCTGATTACCCTTTCTACTAGTTATTAAAGTACAAATCAAATTTAAGATGTAACCGAGTTATCTCTCTAATTTTGTTATATTAAGGCCTTCAATTTATATTCAAGCATAAATTCCTCACAAAATTAATATAAAGAGAGACTATACTTTTCCTACATATTTTCATAGGTCTAGGGGAAGGGAAACTTCAAAGTATTCCCATATATTGATCGTGATTATTCTCATTTACAAATTTTAAAACTAAATGAAACAGTTCATGGTCAGAGAGTTTCAAGCATTGCCTACTGTCATTCAACCAGTAAATATCGGATATGAGATTCAAATGAAAGGTCAATCAGACTCCTTAGTCCAACATGCCATGCCAATGTACAATATTGTATTAGAGATTTAATGTCATTACATATAGATACATGTATATATATATATATTCAAAATTAATGCTCAAATTAAAATTCCATGTTAATTATAATACAAATGTTTGCTTTAAGAGTTCTGAGGTTCCTGAAAGATGTAGGAGAGATATGAAGCTGTTAGGCTACATCTCCAGAGTTGATCCATTGAAGAGGGATCTATAATTGATTACAAATAGTTGGATTTGTTTATTGAGATGTTTTCCAGGTGACCTGATGACCAAAGTACACCATTTCGAACTCAGCAGTTAAACATGATTTACTGACTTCCTTGAGTAAAGTGCTCATGATAGCCTTGCTTCATTAAATCATACAAGTACCTTCTGAAAATCAGGCATTTTTCTAGAAGTGAAGGATACAAGATTGAACAAGTCATATACCTGCCTTTAAAATGTTTATATCCTAGTGGGAAGACATGTCTGTATATTTATAACAACTAAACAATAGGATCATTTTTAATGGAGAATAGATCTTCCTAGAAGACAGAGTTTTTGATTTGAAAATTGATGGATGCATTTTCAGGAGTGTGCCAGAGATATGATAGTGTGGGTGTTTGAGGGGAACAGTGGGTCGTTCTATATGGCTAGAAAATAAAGTACATAGATTATGGTATATGGAAAGCTGACAGGTCAGAGAGCCAGAGGCCTGATAACTGTTTATCTTACTCAAATGTAAAAAGTGAAGAGTAATTGGACCATAGAATATAGTGGGTATTTCTGGGTAATATGTTGGAATAACAAATGCATCTTGCTAAACCTCCTTAGAATATGGGGCCACAGAATATTTAAAAAATAAGCAATAACTTTTATTAGCTGTGGAAACTAGAATTTTATCCATCTGTCAGATATATAAGGAATTTCTGGTAGTGCAATGCAAATCGAAAAGATAGAATAAGATATAGAGATCAATGGCAAGAAATCAAGGGAACTCTAACTGAATCTCACTCTATAACCTTGGACTACAAGAAGTTAGAAAATATCAGCCCACGGCCAATAGGATGAACCTACCTTCAGAATCCAAGCTCATAGCCAGGAGGCCACAAGAGGGTAGAACAGTAGGTATAGATGGAAAACCACAAGAAAAAAAAGTAATAAAATATATTAAGAACTGTATTTCAAAAAAAAAGAGAATGACATTAAGAATCAGAGAAAATCAATGAGAGGGAGAAAAAAACAAAATTTGGATTCCTATTCTCAGTAATATTCAAGAAAATATACTCGCTTCTAATACCAAAGTAAGTAGTCACAAAGACAATGTGTTCTGAGATCAAAGAAGATGGCCAAGAAACTAAGATCTCAAGTGTAAAATTACCAAATACAATGAAGATAGTAAGCAACATCTGCATTTTGCATTTGTTTTGGAATGAAGCAAAACATGACTTTTCTTTTGTTTTTGTTTTTTCTTAAGGTTTTGTTTACCTGAGAAAGAGAGAGAACACAAGTGGAGGAGGGGGGCAGAGGGCAAGGGAGAAGCAGACTCCCCACTGAGCAGGGAGCCCGACAAATATGGGGACTCATCCCAGGACCTGGAGACTGTGACCTGAGCTGAAGGCAGACACTTAACTAACTGAGCAACACAGGAACCTAAGACATGGTTTTTCAGGTTAAAAAAGGGTTTTTACCAAGTAACAGTAGTTCTTACCAAGTAAAAGGTCAAATCCTAGATGTACAGATTGGGAACAATATTTTAATATTGTATTTTTAAAAGCCTTTAAGAGGTTTACATTTACTATCACAAGGGGGAAAAGAAAAAAATAAGATTTTATTTATTTATATGACAGAGAGAGAGAGAGAGAGAGAGAGCAAGCACAAGCAGAGGGAGCAGGAGAGGGAGAAAGAAGCAGACTCCTTGCTGAGCAGGGAGCCTGACATGGAACTCTACCCCGGGACTCTGGGATCATAACCTGACCTGAAGGCAGATGCTTAACCGACTGAGCCACCCAGGCACCCCAAGGAAAACTATTTTTAAAGATTGATTGATTGATTGATTTTAGAAAGAGAGAGAGACAGAGCATATTGGTGAGAGAAGGGGAGAGGCAGAGGGAGAGAGTAAATCTTGAGCAGACTCAGCTGAGCCCAGAGCTTGATATGAGGCTCGATCACATGACCCTGGGATAATGACCTGAGCCAAAAACCAAGAGTCAGACGCTGAACCAACTGAGCTACCCAGGTGCCCCTGAAAGGAAAATGTTGTTTAAAAAGAGCAAAAAAGGAATATGTTTGGAGTCAGATTTGTCTTTATGGGGCAAAATGTCGGGAATGAATGGTGTGGGAAGGAAGTGATTTTGAAACAGTGTATCATGTCCAGTCAGTTGGTATTGTAGATTCAAAATTAGACAAATTTGTAGACAAATTTAGACAGGAAGGGAAGAGGATATGACATCTGTATTCTCTTCCTGAGCAATGCTCAGAAACATACCCTGGCTAAGAGGTAAACCCAAATAAGGAAACCAACTATCCCTTATTCTAAAATAAGGAAATTTTAGAGTAAAAGAACTGATGGTGACAAAATAATCCAATCAAATACTCTTTGTATTTATAAATATGGTTAATCTTGTAATTAAAATATAATTATTAAAAAATTCTTTAACTTCAAAATAAATATTAAAGTAGTACCTTAAAGTTAGTCTTGAAAGAAATAACTGCTAATCAGAACCTACATCCCAGCTAACATAAAAAAATTGAGAGGATAGAGGAGAAAGGAATGAAATTATTACACGCAAAGGTTTTCATCATAATCATGACAAATCATTAAATATTTTAGCTTTGATATTTATAACTACAGAATATATCTTCAATTAAATGGCCTATACTTTTGAAACTTCCTCCCAATGAAATTTACAGTTTATAACACTAGGAATATAAAAATTTACCACAAATTTAAAGGAATTAAAAGAAAAACAAGAATCAAATGATTACTCTTACCCTGTTTTACTTTATCCAAGTGACAACCATCTGCTAGAACTTTTTTATGTCCTTAGATTTTCTTTGTTTCCATAATACCAAATGCTACATGAATTAAGCTTAAAGAACTCAGGACATCATGTGGTATTTGTCTATTTTTCTTCTTCCTCATGTCATGACCCATCCATAAGAGTAACCTCTACACCAAATATAGAAAAATAAAACAACATTGTGATTGAGTTAAGCATCACCTTAAAATTATGTTACATATTCTTTTTTTAAGATTTGTTTATTTATCTATTCATGATAGACAGAGAGAGAGAGACAGAGAGAGAGGCAGAGACACAGGAGGAGGGAAAAGCAGGCTCCCTGCTGAGAGCCACATGCAGGACTCCAGGATCACGCCCTGGGCCAAAGGCAGGCGCTAAACCGCTGAGCCACCCAGGGATCCCTTATGTTACATATTCTTATGAAAACAAGGTTATATAAAAAAAAAAGTGCTAAAAAGCAAGTGTACAGCATACAAAAGCATTAGAGAAGAGATTATCTAGCTTTTAAGCAGGTAAGGGTAGGGAAACAGAAAGACGATAAAGCACGGTGGAGGAAGGTAACATTTATCCATAGCCGTGTGTACTGCTCTACAGAATATACACCTGAGGATTCTAGGTCTCAGTTTGAAAACCAATTACAGTTACTTAGGAAATGACACTTCTTGCTCTGGGAATTGGGAATCCCTACCTACAGCAATGTCATTGCATGAATAGTGACAGGGAAGCCTTAATGCATTTTGTATCATAACGCTTCCTCTGGGTTTTACTTTCATTTGTTTAGAATGTTAAATACAGTGTCATGAGCAAATCAGTTGTCTCCATCTAGTCATCACAGACTAATTTGTCTGTCTGAAAGCTCTTTTATTTTATAAGGGAAGAGACTGCTGTTTGAAAAATAGAAGCCACAGCTTTGAGGCTTAGTTTTCACCTCGGCAAAATTAAGATGTTGAATTATATGAGCTCTGAGTCCCTTTGAGTTCCAAATCCTGTAATTCTATGACCATCTGGTCACCACAGGCTACAGAGTTTGGTGAAATATTTACCATGAAGACCAATCGAAAATATTTATGAATAAGTTAAAATAGAAGCACTTTAACATTTAGATTTTTACGTAGTCTATGCTAAATTTTTTTAATAACAAAGATTTCCATTCTTCTTCCACAAAACAAGGCACATCTCAAATAAACATATAGTTCATTCAGTATACTTGTTTAAATTGTAACTGTCAAAATACCTAAACTTCAGGCCTGAAGAAAGAACATGAGTTTTTGAAGATGCTATAGAAAAGTAATAACTAGGGATCCCTGGGTGGCGCAGTGGTTTAGTGCCTGTCTTTGGCCCAGGGCGCGATCCTGGAGACCTGGGATCGAATCCCACGTCAGGCTCCCGGTGCATGGAGCCTGCTTCTCCCTCTGCCTGTGTCTCTGCCTCTCTCTCTCTCTCTCTCTCTCTCTCTCTCTGACTGTCATAAATAAATAAATAAATAAATAAATAAATAAATAAATATAAAAGAAAAGTAATAACTATAAATACCATATCTATATCTGCAGGTAATGAACTTGATTAAGTCATAGTTACCTTCATAATAAATATGCCAAAACATGGCAACTCTCCATCAAATTATATTGTGCCCTATTATGTTGGTGTCAGATGTATTTTAACTTGAATTTCAGAAACATTTACACAGTAATTCATTTCAATTGCTATACCTAGAGATTCTATTACATTCGTGATCATCTTCTGTGCACAGAAAACATAACTACTCTTTTCCTTAAAGGGACATGTTAAATGCAAAGAAAATGTGACTCTACCCCACCTCCACTACCTTGCTGACATCCACATTAACTCAAATCACCCAAGCATCATGTTGTAGTGCAAGTGTCAATGAGATGTCAAGTTGTATAGTTGAGACTTGTTACTTTGATGATCCCATATTAGACCTTGAAGAATGAAACTAATTAGAGTACAATCTGAGTGGGAATTATGAGAGGGGAAAATAAGATACTAGGGGTAGAAGGAGGTAGAAGGGGGAAAGGAAAATTTTACATATTGAGACCAAGTTAGATTTTATGTCCAGAGCTCTTGGAGCTTATAGCCTGATCATACAAACTTAGAATGCTTAACCAAGAATGAGGTAAAAAGCAAGAACAAGATTAGAAACCTCGCAACTCAGACATCTTTGTGCTCCAAGGACATGTAGAATTAGTAGTTGCAAGGAAAACACGATTGTGTGATGGTTACACAGGTGTATGCACAACTCATCAAATTGTGTGCATAACATGTTCACTTTTTTGTGTATCAATAATACCTCAAAAAAGTTGTTTAGAAAAAAGAAACTTTGGATGAATTTACTCTATGGTATTCATTTTGGAAAAATCTGGAAATAATATAAGTAGAGAAGAAAATATTTTTTCTCCCTGTTTGTCTAGGATCCATCACCACGGCATTCTCTCTTGGTTTTTCAGGAGGATCAAAGAATTGCGAGGTGCAAAAAAGAGGGAATGTGCCCTTCACGGTTCACTATGATAAACAATATTATAAATTAATATTTGTATAGCACTTTGCGTTTTACAAATGACTTTTGAAGGTTGAGCAATGTTAGGAATTAAATTCTCAAAAACAAACACACTCTGAGCTGAGAAGTGTTTAATAATTTTTTTGCAGAAAGCATTATAACATCCGATTTTTCCCCCAATGGAAGATTTAAAAAAATGATCAGGTTGGTACCTAAACAAAACAGCTATTATTCTTGCTGAGAGGAGTAAGATATATGGACTTTTCAATTACTGAAGTGAGACACCCAACATAAAAAATTAGGAGAAAAAATGTCATTCGTTGCTAAAAAGCATAGTCAGTTATTATGCAGAACTTAGAAAAACCACAACTTCATCAAAACTAAATGATAAAGATTTGAACTTTGGACAATAACATGCGTCTAAAATAATCTGCAAAAAGCATTATGATCCAACGAAGCAAGGAGGCATCACATTCCAGTGAAATTAGAAAACAGGAAAGAATTCTTGCTTCGGAGAAGATGAACCCAAATCAAAAGAAAAACACTTCTTTAGTTTCAATCCCTGAACTTGCCTTACCAATTTTCTCGCTTTGTAAAAAATAACCCAAAAAATGCCCAACTCCACTATTCCACTTCATAGTAGAATAATGTATATATGTGCAGGCCAGCTGTTTCATTATATAAAGCTCCTATTAGGCAGTCTGGCTTTCTCTTTCGATATAGACCAATTTCAGTGCTTGTGTGTGTGTGTGTGTGTGTGTGTGTGTGTGTGTGTATGTGTGTGTGTTGTGGGGAGGAGGTAGCTCCTCCTCAACACACCGTTGGGGTGTTTTACAATTCAACTCAATTCTGACACTGTCTCCTCAGAGACAAGTCAATTAGACAAGTCAATGCTTCAGTTCTACAAAACTGACTCCTCCCAACACTTCAGATTCCAATTACAAATCCAGGTTATCGCTCCTGCTTCTGATCCACCAGTTAAGGATTAAGGGTTCCAACAATCCCCTCCTTAGACTTTGGATGCCAGGCACAAGCCCAGGTTGGTGCTTTGGAACAAAGGTCCTCATGACTCCCTCCTTGTTTGGTTACTTTGCTAGGGCAGCTCTCATAACTCAGGAAACCCATTTACTGGTCTGTTATAAGAGAGTATAATTCAGTAACAACCAGATGCAATAGATACATAAAACAAGATAGGAAAAGGGCTTGGCACTTCCATGCCTCTCTAAGGATGCCACCTTCTCCAAATCCCCAATTCACCAACCAGAAGCTCTCCAAACCCTCTCCTTTTGTTTTTGTTTTTGTTTTTGTTTTTTTTATGAAAGCGTCATTACAAAGATATGATTGTTAACTCATTGGCCATTGGTGATTGATTCAACCGCCAGATCTCTCCCCTCCCCGGAGGTCACACGGGTGAGATTGAAAATTTCAACCCTCTAATCACATCGTTGGTTCTCCTGGCAACCAGCCCCCTTCCTTAGGTGTGGGTCCAAAATCACATCATTGAGTAATAAAAGACACCTTTATTACTCTCAGCATTTAGGAAATTCCAAGGGTTTTAGGAGTTCTGTGCCAGAAAGGGAGAGGAAGACCAAGCATATTTTTTTATATATCATAATATCACACTTCCCTTAATCTCAATTTACCCTTTTATCATCTTCAGAGGATTTTGACTTAAAGAATCCTTTCAACTATTTTTATGGAGGAATGTGAATTTCATGGACATTGGAAGATTCTTAATAGTTGAAATTTAGTGTCTTCAAGAAATAAAGCAACTTTAATGAAGTTTAATTATCTCTGAATATTTTAAATTATCACAAATATAATCACATTTGGTATTCACAAAATTCATGTGGAATAAATGGGGCAGATATTATTAATTCCACCTTATAACAATGCTATTAAAGGAACTTATTCAAGCTCATACAGCTTATAAGTGTAGGGAGAAAAAATTATCCTTCTACCCTTTTAGGCTCTTCAGCTGATCTAATAATTAAATTGACATAAAACAGATTAACAGGGGGGAAACAAAGTTAATTTCATGTATATAGGAGCCCCATAAAAATATAAGATCCAAGGACAAGTCAGGAAGTTGAGGTTTATATGCCATCCTGAGCTAAGGAATGGGATAGAGTCCTGGAGCTTCAAAGGGGAGGAGGGTAATTCATAGGACAGTAAGAAGAGCAGGTGTTTGGTAATTACATATTTGCCCTGCCATACAGATAGGTCATTTAGATAAAATTGTTTCTGGTAATAGCTCTCTCTCTGAACCAGGCCCCTTACAGAAATTCTTTTAGGTAGTTAAGGGAGAAGTTATTCTTGAGTCTACTGGGTCTTGATTGCCTTTTGCTCAAAATAATCCATATACCAAAGTGGCATATTTTGGGGTCATATATTCTGCTTCCTTTCCTAATCATCATAACCTCTTTCATACTAGCTTTCATAAATCTAGAACCAGTTCTAAGCATAGAACTCTTTCCTTTAGCCAAAGTCACACTGAAAACCTAAATTTGGGGATCCCTGGGTGGCGCAGCGGTTTAGCGCCTGCCTTTGGCCCAGGGCGCGATCCTGGAGACAAGGGATCGAATCCCACATCGGGCTCCCGGTGCATGGAGCCTGTTTCTCCCTCTGCCTGTGTCTCTGCCTCTCTCGCTCTCTCTGTGTGACTATCATAAATAAATAAAAATTAAAAAAAAAAAAAAAAAAAAAAAGAAAACCTAAATTTGGTGACGGGAGGGGGTGATAAAAATGATTTAAAGGCTCTTCACCCTTCTATTTAATTTAAAAATCCATTGTTCTCAATGCCAAGCCAAATTCTACTAGGGTTTTTTAAAACTTCAATACTTAAATTTTCTGATTTGTATTTCATTTCAGATATTTTTCATAAAAATAAAACTAATTGGTTTATTTTTTGATTGGAACAATCAGTGTAATTTCTATATTCAAATGACAAAATTTGAGAACAATGCTGAACAAAGTAATGCATTCCTTGTTGGATATCTAACAGAATTATGTACATATGAACACCAAAAACTGTGTACAAGAAATTGCACAGCTTTACTCATGACAGTACCAATATTCAAGGGCAGCCCACAAGGCCAACTCCAGACCTTTACTTATTTTTAAATTATTGGAACACAACCACATCTGTTCGTTTACACAGTCTATGGCTGCTTTCATGATACAATGTCAGAGCTGAATAGTTGCAAAAAAATCATATGGTCCACAAAGCCTAAAATACTATCTGGCCATTTACAGAAGTCTAACTGCTGATCTACAGTATACTAGCTTAAATTTTTTGAGGGATATATTCATACAGTGAAATAAATACTCTTCAGCAATGAAAACAAACTACAACTACATGCAGCAATATTGATAAACCTCACACACAAAATGTTAAGGAAGAAGCAAATAATTTATACTCTGCCACTGATTCCACTTATGTAAATTTCACAAGTTAGCAAAACTTACCTTTGGTGGGATTGGATAACGTTGGGAAAAGGAAGGTATTCATGATTCTTGGAAGGATTATAAATGAGCTTCTGGATGATGGAAATGTTCTGATTTGAGTGGTATTAGAAACATTTTCTAATAATTCATTGAGATATTCTTTTATATTTTGCATACTATTTAAATCTCTATCATGTCTTGCTATAAAAGTATAAAATCTTAAATACAAATTTTATAGAAATGTAACCAAATGAAGAAAAACAAATTTAATGGGCTTCTTTTCAAGGAAGAAGAACATTGCTCGTTACTTGGGTTGGGGGATCAGATCCCCACCTCCTAAGGGATAGGATAGGGAGAATAATGACACCCTCCCCCCCCACACACACACACCTGTGATATCCACATCCTAAAAATCTGGAAACTGTAAATATGTTACCTTAAAGGGGAAAAGGGACTTTGCAGGTGTAATTAAGAAAAGAATCACACAAGATACAATCACACAAGTCTTTAAAAGTAGAAAATTTTTGCTCAGGTATAAACACTGATAAATGCTATAAAGAGGGGGGAGGCTATATGCTATATTTACTGGAGAAGAGAAGAAAACCTAGTTCAGCTACAATAGCCAAGAAAGACCAATCTTGGAAATACAGAGTGAGCAAAATGTTGATTGAGAAAAAAAGCAGCCAGCCAGAGATGTGGAATGAAATGTTCCATGTGCAGGAAAGAGTTGAAGCAAAGACTCAAATGAAGACAGGATCTAAGGCTTCGCAAGTCAGAAAGATTAATGTGACCATTGTGAATGGTGGGAAGTGAGGACCCAAATCTGGTTGAGGTCTTTCAGGCTATGGTAAGGATTGAACTTTATTCTAAATGGATTAAGCTAATGTTCTCCAGTTTACATCTAGAAATTTACATTATGACTAGTGTATAGAAAAAAGATTAGAACAGGAGAGGAGGTGTAAGGGGAGATAGAAGGAAAAGATATCACCTGGTTGCAAAGATCCAGGTCAGAACTGATGGGGACTTGGACTAGAGTTTTAGCAACAGAGATCATAAGAAGTGGCAGGATTGGGGATATTTCTTGGAGGTACAACCAACAGGGCTGGCTGAGAGATTAGGTATAAATTACACAGGAAGTAGAAGAATCATGAATAACTCCTAGGATTTCAAATGGATGGTGACGATGCCCTCATTAGAGCATATCTGCAGACAAATGTATTGACAATTCAGTTTTGGTCATATATGTTCTATGTGGTCCTTGCAGAAAATTTTCTGTTGTAATCCAAAATTTCATTTTACATTATGTCATATGTTCATTAATATGCTTTAGTCTCCAGATGCCTATCAACACCAAGCTAAAGAGTGGAAAATATCATAGTGGCTCTGCATTAAGCTAATTACTACCTCAACAAAAGCCAAAAATTCAAGCTGAAATACGAACCACATCCAAGTTTCAGGAGGCCATGCTTCAACAAATGCCACTGAGATGAATTACTGAACAATGTTCCAATAAAGATCCCATGGATTCCAAATGAGCTGACTCTGCCCTGACTTGTTGAATAATTGCTCACATCCTAATTCACATGGACGGTAAAAGTTCTTACCAGTTGGGTTTGAGACATCCTTGAAGACAGATATCTATTAACTGTGCAAGATAATGAAGAGCTTAGCTCACATTGTTACCTTCTAAAGTATTCTTTCATCCTTCTCCCTTCCACTGGCAAGATGAAATGCCCTTTTCTTTTATGATTCCATAACACCCTCATCAAAACATTTAATTCACTACTTATTTGCTATCTACTCTTAATATTCCTATCCCATTGGAAAAACTATCCCTACAGTATGGAACAATAACTCAAATAGCTTACCTGGAAAAAACCCTCAAGCCATCCAAGTCAGCCTTTTTATTCTCACTCCATGTAAATCAGTCTTCTGATGAAATGTGACTTCCCTTGAAGTTTTTCCTATTAGAAAACAATTCTCTAATCATGTTGATTTTAAAATGCAAGTTACATTTCTCATGGTCTCTTTAATTCATATATCAATCACTACAAGATGGATCCACTTTGAAAGGTTATCCAATCCAGTTTCTGATTTTGCAGCCAGTGAATACCCCCTGCATAGATCCTTTGGGAAGCAGGCAGTTGGCTTCTGCTGGTAACATCACATCGCATTCAATTTAAACTTAAACCCTATGAATTGGCACTTCGTGGTTTGTTTCATTCCTGATTAACTAATGGACAATGAAATATTTTCTTGTTAATGGTTGGTTAAAAACAATCATTATTTTCCTTTAAGTGTTTGTTTTTAAAAGATTTACTGCATTATAGCAATTTTATTATGCAGTAAACCAAAAAAAGTGTACAGTGAAATAATTTTCAATTTTATTTTAAGATTGAAGGATAAAAACTCTTTTATATATAACAATTCTGCTTACACAAAGCTCTTCTGGAAACATAGCACTCCATAAAATGATTAATGCTTAAAATATATTGTCTGAATTTGTCATTGTACCTACTTTTCCATTGTAATATAATATTTATAATAAGGTACTAGTAGCCAAAAACTCATATCTTCCATTGTCTGTGTTGCCTCACAAGCAGAGAGGTTAGTGTTTTTAAGACATCTCTCCTTTGATCATATTTTGTAGCCCTTAGAAGCGTGCCACATCATAAAATGAATAACTTCAAAACTGAGGACTTTCACTGGTGCCTTCTACCCATGGTGCCTTCTACCCATCCTAGCGCTCTATCACATACACACACATAATCTTTACAAAAATACTACAGGCAATCAGCATATTTTTAAATTTGTGTGTCTATACTTCTTGCTCCCTAAATGTTTAACTGAAACAGGCTGTAATTCCCGGTGCCAGAATTGTGATATTCCTGGTTGCCTCACAAAGCTGCCTGGGCTAAGTGGAGTTGGGCATCATTTCTACTGGATCCTCATCTCTCAGTGCTCTTTTCCAGGAAGAGAATACTTGGGATGGATGTTAAGCCAGAAAGACTCATCTAAAATGATAGCACTTTTTCCTTTAAGTAGCTGGTTAAAAGGGATTCTGGCCAGAATTTTCTCAAGAACTTTCAAACACACGGAAGAAGTTAAGTTTGCATTTTCCAAAAATTTTTTCTTGAAGGAGTTCATTTCTCATGATCCATTTTCTGTATCACACTTCACCTTCCAAACTACTATTTTGAGTAAGATACTGGAAAGCTAACCAGCGACTCCTAAGAAGTGCATGAGCTCCCTCTCGTGGGGCTTAGAAATCACTTCTGAAACTTGAATCTCCAGCCATTCAAAAGTTGGTGAAATTTCTGTCCTGGTCTCCAAGAGAAGATGTGGCACCTTGTCCCACCCTCACCAATTTGTCAGTCCCCATCTAAAGCTATGCTAAGTTGCTCCAGGGATTTCTCTTGACTCTTCAACTCAATCCTAGAACAATTATTGTGCATTAAAAAATTTAAATTTTCATAAAGGGTTTATATATATATTGATTCTTGAGATCAGTAACTCATTTGTGACCAAAAAAAAAAAAAAAAAAAAGCCTACCTCTTCCTTTAGTAAATTTACATTTTACAAAGTACATTTGCATAACACAACTTTATGTGAACCATGTAATAACTGAAAATGTGGTATCAAAATTCTGTTTCAGGTTTGGAGTCAGCAGGGAACAAACATTAATCTGCATCTTCAGGCACCAAATCTAACATTCCTTCCATCCCACTCAACCCTTGCTGTTCCACATTTATGATCTTGCAATTCCTTCTTCTCACGTGATTCTTTCTCAAGTTTCAAAGTCTCAGATCACTGTCTCAATGTCTTCTTCATCAAAACTTTCAGACCAAATGTATAATTGCAAAATTAAAACAAATAATCTGGCTTCAAAGCCAGATGTTTCTAACCCTTAGAATAGGCATCACTTAACACAAGTACTTTCTCCACAGTGACAATATTTTTAACAAGAATTTAAGATAATTTTGGTAGGTATGGGACTGCATTTGGGGACAAAGTGTTTGAAAACAGAGTCTCTTGAAAATTCATAATTTAAGGTTTCCATTCCTATATCCTTTTCATGTCTGGTTACTCAGAAGCAACTACTGAATTTGAGGAAAACAATGCAGAATCTCATTTATCCAAACGAGGTCACTGATTGAATCTTAATCAAATGATAAACGAGACCTGTTACACATCAGGAAATGCATTACAAGGCTCATTACAAAGAGATAAGTGACATTTTACTTATCCCCTTATTTACCCAGTCAAGTTTATACCGACTTACAACCAGAAAGCAGTGTTGAGTCTGAAAACCAACTCTTACATTTCCTGACTGTGTCCTTGGATAAGTTACTTAACCTCTCTGAGACTTGATTTCCTCACATGTAAAATTAAGGTGACAATACAGCTTACATCATTAGGGTTATAAGAAGGATTAAATGACACAATTCATAGAAAGTACTTAGTATCTGGCACAGATGAAGTAGTCCATAAACATAATTCTTAATAGTACTATTAATACTATTAACCTATAAGCTGTATAAATGCCTCATTTCTTGCTGCTTTTGTCCCATTCCTGGTATCCAAACATCTTGCCTAGTTTTGTTGTTTTTTTTTTAAAGATTTATTTATTTATTTATTTTAGAGAAAGCACAAGCAAGAGAAGCAGAGGGAGATGGAGAGAATATCAAGCAAACACCACACTGAATATGGAGCCCCACGCAGGGCTCGATCTCATGACCATGCGATCACAACCTTCTCCAAAACCAAGAGTTGGTTGCTTAACCGACTGTGACACAGATGCCTCACATTTACTTAGTTTTGACCTCTCTCTGCTCACATACAGCTGCCCTGGTCTCTTACACTTTATGCTTGATTTTTGCTACCTTTTATCATCTACTCTGACCCTCAGCAGTGATGACAGGTGATGCCCAGCTGGGCCTTCCTGCTAAGCTGACTTCTATGCCCTGACACTGGCCCTGCCACATCCTCCCTGGTATCGCTGCAACTCCTAATCCTAACTACATGTGTACAACCTTATATGGCTCCTCCTAAAATCAGGACAAGGATATGGACATGGACCCTTGAATTCTAAGTCTCTGTTTGATTAACAACCCTTTTCTATATTTCTCAAGCATCAGCCATTCAATTTATAAATCAGACCAACAGAAACCCAACAACAAAAGGTATCATTTGGTCATTCATTTTTTCAACCATTCATTATTTGTCTATTTAGGTACAACTAGAAATCAAAGAGCCCACTTCAATCAGAGATATTTCTGCATCTAGCCACATTTATTACAACATTATTCACAAAAGCCAAGAGGTGGAAGCAACCAAATGTCCATTGACGAATGAATAAAGAAAATGTGATATACACATAGAATTGAATACTATTAAGCCTTTAAAAAGACAGAAATCCTAGCTTATCCTACAACATGGATGAGTCTGGAGGATTTTATACTAAGTGGAATAAGCCATAAGGAAAAGACAAATACTATCTGACTCCACTTATATGAGGAACCTAACGTAGTCAAATTCTTAGAAACAGAAAGTAGAACAGTTTCCAGGATCCGGTAGAGGGAAAGAAGGAATTATTGTTCGATGGGTCGAGAGTCTTACAGATGAACAAGATTTGGATATCTGTTGCACAACAATGTGAATATATTTAACGTGACTAAAATGTTTTAAAGTTCTTAACCACTTAAATATGGTTCAGATGGTAAATTTGATATTTTGTGTTTTATTATTTTTTAAAGGGCTACTTGAATCTTCTTCAGCATTCTGTGCCTGTCTGTGCATGTGTGAGTTTCCTTCTAGTTGAGAAAAGTGAGTAAATCACAGTGCCCAACCACCACAACTACTCCAAGCAAAAGAGCCTGTCATGACAACTTTACCGTGGGTGATGAAGGGGCAAGAAATCCACTCACAGAGGAAGCTGGAAGATATGGAAGGACAGTTCCCTCTTTCCCTCCTTAGAGAAGAACTTACAGGTACTCAATGTAGACCAAAGATAGAGCACTTGGTGCCAAGTTATGAGGATTCTATATATATACATAGTATTACATATGTGATTGCAGCCTTTGTCACTTATGATAACATGTGAAATCACTTTGTAAACAATAAAGGGTATTCCCATCCTGTAATATATTCTCCACCAGAGTCCGAGCTTCTTTTCAGTAGACCCAATAGAAAGTTTTAGTCATCTGTCACCCTAAAGCCTCTCTCTGTCTCTCCTTCTCTCTCTCTCTCTCTCTCACACACACACACACACACACACACTCCTATTCTAAAGTTTAACATCTTAGGAATCTTGAAAAGAAAACCTATCACCATTATGATTACAATGCTGATAAATTTAAAACTTTGGGACAGTTCATATCAAAATGGCTTGGCCAATTTTTGTTGATGTTGTAGCTATCTGTGCTAATGCCAGGCATACCTATGTTCATTTTATAAAATAAGACACATTCAATTTGCTCAACTTCTGTGTTTCTTATTGAGTCACGACAGTAGGCGTGAATGTAAGTTATTAACAGTATATATCACAAGTTGGAATCTTTGGAAATGCAAAAGTCATTTTGTAAATTTCTTTTAGTTGAATTTTTCTGCCTTTATAAAGCCTCCACTGTAAATATTGATATTTTCTTACTCTCTTTGGGACAAATTCCATTTTTGATCGATAACCTCATAACACATGGCAACTTCATAAATTCTTACAGCCAAGCAATGAGGATTCTGCTAAGTACTTCAAATATTACCTTTTTCATTCCTCAGAGTAAGTCTCTGAAAAAGGTATCATCATTATTAACTCTAATTTATGAATAATATAATTAAGATTTAAAGAAATTAAATAACTTGCCCAAAGTCATATAATAAGTAGAAGAGCAAAGATTGTGATTCATCTGACCACACAGTCTAGGCTTAGTCACAACTGTGCTACCCATAAACCCAATAGCCAAAGCTTTGCAGGAAACCCCAGATTAACCCATTATTCATGCTACCAGAGCAACACTATAACCTCCTAGGTATAATGTAAAATGTCCCAATGCATTCATTCATTTTTTCATTCACTCTCCCATTCCCTTATTCATTCAATAAGCATTGTTCCAGATGCTAGCTGTAGGGTTATGTACACACCTAGTCCCTACTCTCATGGAACTTATGGTCTGGTCTATATTCAAGGACACTTCATATATGCACACGTGGAGAGTCTTCCCATGGAGGGAGACAGAGTGCTCCCTCTCTCACAGAGAAAGAGCCAGTGGAAAAGAGAAAGTCCACATGCTGTGCCATACAAAAAAGCAATCACTTCTGTGAAAAATAACATTTCCTGTATTTCCATTTGGATTAAGATTTATAGATCCAAACTACCTAAGTTATGTGAATTTCACAAATAGTCTTTTTTTTTTCACAAATATTCTTAAAACATGTCCTCTATTATAGAGTTCATCATGTATATGTCTATGCAGTTGTGTCTTTCCCTTTAGAAGACGCGTACTCATTCTTCAAATATCTTTTGTGACTGTGATTAAATTCTTAAAGACCATCATCTTAGGAGGATGACTGGGATTCTTTCCCCTAAGTGCTTACTTTTCATTTGCCTGATCATGAGCTCAAAGATGCTCCAGATCCAGCAAATGGGCCTTCACAACACATGGGGCAATTAGAAACAAAGCCAGTATCTTGACAAATGGAGATTTATTTTCTCATCATAACGGATTTTTTTTTAAGTTACAGTTTCCAAGTGACAAAACCAGACATCACCCATAAGTTCACAAGTCTTAAGACTTCAGTATTGCCAACTGAGCAACTTCCTTGCCCCATTAAATGTGCAGACTGGAAAAATCCTGGATTTACCCTTGTTTTATTTCATAAGGGTTGATTAGCTTTGCAATTAAGCCACATAGTTCGTAGGCTTTGCTCTGAAAGAGTACCCATCTACTTATTGCCACTTAAAAAGTCTTACTTTCAGTATAATAGCCTTTTCGAGTAGTTTCAATTGGAAAGAACAGACAATATCTCACAGCACCATTTAACACAAACTCGGTCTACAAGTACACCAAGGAACAAGAAACCCTCTCAGTTTGCAGTTAATGAATCAAAGTTTAAGACGACAAATTGGCTCGCTGAGGCAAAATAGTTAATTAACTTTTAGTCAGAAATATTCATTCTGCTCTCCTGGCATAAACAAGTCTCATAAACTCTGTTTACTTACTCAAGTGTTTTTCTCCTCTTCTACATCCCTAGGCATCATTCAGAGCTCTTAATATATCATGTCAGAGTAGTTCCATAATTTTAATCCAATTTTTTACGTTTTCAGCCTCCAAGACCAAAAAAAAAAAAAAAATCTCTTCATCATTAATTTAAGTTCTGTAAACACTGGAGTGTAAATTTAAAAAAAAAAGAAAAGAAAGGAAAATCTGTAACATTAAACTCTGTAGCCTCCCTCACTCTGGATGCTAATTGAATCAGACTTTGTGTTTCAGTAAGTAAACACATTAATTCCAAATGTTCAGTTAGTTCAGGCTGCTTCGCCTGTCAGGTGAGGCCGCAGACTGATGTTGCCGCAGTAGCTGGCGTGTACAATTAGCAAAGAGGTTTAATGGCAACCACTCCAGACCCTCTTGCTTCTGGTACTTTGCAGATGCAACATTTCCTTAAAACAACATTTTAAATTTTAGCTAATAAGAAAACTGTGTCAACAGCTTTGATAGATTTATATACCTGAACAGCCAGTGCATTATGGACTCCCTCCTCACTCTCCCAAAATCACCTTTTGCTAATTTCCCCCCCAGTTATTATGTTTCTTCTGGAGAAAAAAAAAAAAAAAAAAAAGCATACTTTCACCAAGAGCAGCATCTATTTGTTACCCCCTGTCACTGGCGTGTGTTTTCTAAAGGAAGCCTGTCTGCCACAGTGAATGCTTGCATTTAACAGCTACGGACACCGAATGCTGCTTACATTTGTTCCTTGCAGTGTCACACAAAGTTTACTTTTTTTCTCACTCCGTGCCAGGCTTTTTAAACCTCATGTCATCATCATTTTATGAGATGATTTTTCCAAAAGTAAATTATAGGTTCATGAATTAAGTAAGTGTTGGACCAGAAACAGTGCTTATTTTTGGAAGTGACTCACTTGTATGTGTATGAAAAGTTGGGCTAACGCCTTTTTACACACATTTAGGGATAGATGGCGTGTACTAGAGAAGGCCGACTTCAACTAGAACATAAAGTTTCCCAAAGTTTATTTGCAAATTCACATATTTCCCCTAAGTAAGTTAAACATAATCAATGCAAGTATTCAACTTAGGTAGGTCAAACCTATTTTCCTGTGAAATCAACTCTAACCAAGATTGCTATTGTTTAGTTGAACAAACCTGTATTGATCTCCTATGAAGCATCAGGTGAGCTTCTAAGAGCGAGGGGTATTACGATGAGTAAGACAGAGAGCTGTCCTCCAGAATTACAAGGTAATAAGACAGAATTTATTTTTGTGGGAAATCCACTCAAAGCTTTTCTTTGGAAGTCTGAACACCTGTCATCCTTCACTCTGCTGGTGGACTCCTCACATCCCTCCACCTGCCACCTGGAGCAGAGATCTCCTATATATAATTCCAGTGCAGGGTAACAAATGCATAGGGTGTTAGTGAAGCAAAAAGGGGGTCACCCAAGATGGGAAGGGGTGATGGGAGGACAAATGAATGGGAGGGTTTCCTAAAAGAAATGATAGCTCAGTTGAACTAGGAAGGATGGAGAACATTTATTAAACCAGTGGTCCTCAAAAAATGTGAGCTCCAGACCAGCAGCATCAACATGGAACTTGTTAGAAACATAAATTAATGGGCTTTACCCCAAAGTGACTGGCTCAGCATCTCTGAGAGTGAGAGTCAGTGATCTGAGCTTTAATAAGTCCTCAAGATGATTCTGATGCACAGTAAGGTTTGAAACCCACTGTACTGAGGCAAGTTTTCAGGCAATAGAGCAGGAGGAGGGGCTGATGATCCTTCAGGGAGTGCATTATGTGAGCAAACACTGAGAATAGCTGTAGTAGATCTCTGGGCTGCTTTGAGCATTGGTTGTTAGCAGCTCATAGCTGTGCTCTTCTGAGAATTGTTTCAGCCTAAGGGAGGTGACTTAGCTGGGAATGTCTCCCAGGCATTCCCAGGTAAGTCATCTGCCAAGGTTGGCCACCTTTCCAAAAGGGGCCAACAGCCAATGATGGACTGGTAAGGATATGTCCTCAAAATAGAAAAACTCTGTGGCATAATTTGTGCTCCAGAGCTCCTTATAAGATCACCAGAACTCGCACCTTTGCCTGGGACATTCTCTATCTTATCCTGCCTCCCTCATTCTGTTTCAGGTTTCTCCTGAGAGCGCTCCCTCGGTAAATCACTGGCACAGAATCCACATTTCAGGTTGTTTCTAGGGAACCCAACCCAGGACAGTGGCACACAGTCCAAGAATGCATGGGAAGCTGTAGCATGTCTGCACTGATGGAGCAGAAGGTGTAAGTTAGAGAGTGGTGAGAAACAAAGCTGGAGGGGTGGGAAGAGTCAGTCTATGAGGTTATTTGGGCAACAATCCATAAAAGCAGCACAATACACACACACACACACACACACACACACACAGATTGAAAGTGAGTACTCATAAAATTTTGACACAGGTGAAGGGGAAGGGAAATCACTCAGAGTACCACTTTGGGTTGCAATTAAGGTATCTTCCCTACTTACAATAAATAATCATCTACATCCCATCTCTCATCCAGGCACAAGATATAAGAAGACTCCTAGATCCAAGCCACAGAGGTCAGGGGCTGTGTGATCACTTCGAGGAAGGGAGATTCTTGGAGCTCTCAAAGGGAAAGAAGGACTGGCAACGTGAAGAACTAGGACAGCCCTCTAAGTGATGGGAGAGAGTAAGGAAATAGACACTGGGATGAGGAGAAATGCTAACAACCCTCAGGGAGGGCCAATCATGGCTTCACTTTTTCCTTTTCGGTCTTCTTTGGCTTCCCCTTTCCTTGGCTCCAGGAGCTCCCTGACATCAACCACATTTTCAGTCTAAGGGACTTGAACGGTCACACACATTCCTTTTCTTTCCACTCTATCAACAGCTGCTTTGAACCAAAATCTCCTTTCAGTTTGCTACAGCGCAGTACAGTAATCCAGCCAACACTCTAAGCTTCTCCCCTTCTGCTGTCACTCAAGTAAGGACATACAACTTCTAGAGCATATTATAAGAGTTGATTTTTTTTTCTATTAGCACAGGAAATAGATCATTGAGATGTGCTAGATTATTGTTCTGACATTTTGTTTGTGTGCCTTCCCCAGCACCCATTTCCTCTTATCGCAACAACCCTCAGTTTCTTTTATGGGTCTGCACAGCCTCCATTCACAATTCCTTTGACCTAAAAGTGTCTCCCTCACTAGTCCTACCAAAGAAGGGGTCTCTTTCCTATTGAACTATATCCTGAAAACACGAGTGGCTGAAACTCCCACAGCTGCTAATTGTGCTGCCACAGAGAGGGTGGGCTTCTAGAAGGACCCTGAGAATAATGGTTGGACTGGAGGTGGAGTAGCATTGCCTGATCCTTAAATTTAGCAGTGTCTGAAACCAAATGTACTCTGGACTTTTCTTTAATGTGAAATACTAAATACCATTTTTTTTTTTTGCTTTAAACTACTTTGAAAGTTTTTCTATCCCTTTCAACAGAGAGTCCAAATTGATATAAGATGCCTTATATTTTTCAGAAAGTAAATATGACTGAATCTAATCTTCTTCCAGGCCTCACTCTTTTGCTAAAGAAACCTTTAAATGTGCTCCTCTTTCTTCTTTCATTTATACACCGCATCCCAAAAACACACTCCAAGGAAAATTAGTTTGGACTGTTGTGTCATATAAAACATAAAAGGAAAAAGATGCTTTGTGGTCACATAAGTATGGAAATTACTTCCTCTCACAAAATGCAATGGATTTCTTTACTGCAGAACTTCTCAGAGTCTTTAACATATGATTTTATATTATCTCCAAGAGAAAGTCACAAATGTCTGATTCCCCCAGGATGTTTGGTTGTGGAAATCTTTTCGTTAATTCTAGGACGAGATTACATGAGATACATTTCAGAAAGTGGGGACCCAGCTGGAATTTCAGACTCCATTCTAAACTGCTTTGCATTGAGAGGACTTTTGTTTCTCCCATCTGGGCCTTTTGATCATCCCATCTGGTGAGTCCCAGAAGGGCTCTACCTGAGAATGAGTTTGGAGGACAGGGTGGGTGAACTAGTAGAGGAGAGGAATAAATAACTGCACTTCCCACCATCCAACATGAAACACGATTTCATCACCTTTGGACAGATTGTAGATCTTCAATGTAATAGGGTCATTTCATCTTCATCACTTCATATTGTATCCATTTGTGCAACTTGATATTTAAAAATACAGGAAAACGTCTGAAACCTATTAACTTCATAAAAAAGAAGAAGAAGAAGAAGAAGAAGAAGAAGAAGAAGAAGAAGAAGAAGAAGAAGAAACAAACAACCTTCACCCAGAATATAAAAACTACTATACCATTTAATTATCTTGAATACATCTGAGCAGAACAGATTTTAGAAAGTCACTTATAAGGTTTTGGCTGTACTTCTTGAAATGTTTTTGATGAGCTTTTAATGTTTTAAAAGTCTGACAGCTGCTCCTGAAAATTAAATGCTGTTTGTCAGCAAGCTACAGTTCACTCATTTCAATAAATAGGTAATTTGTTTCTTTAGAAAACAGTTGAAAGCATTCACTGACATTTGAGTGAAAAAGAAAACCTGGGTAATTGGGAGGGATGGGTTCAAATATGACGCACCATCTCAACTCAAGCCCTCTGAAGGCAAGGCAGGGCTTGGACATGGGCGGGCTATGGTGTCTCTAGTGAAAAGGATCAAATTGCAAATAATTCTTTTTTTAGCATCTGACTTAGTGAAAAGAGGTCACCGTAGAAAAATCTCATTCCTCTCTGTGGCCTTTTGCATTTGCTTTATTTTTTTAATAATAAATGTGTTTTTTTATTTGTGTTCAATTTGCCAACATACAGAATAACACCCAGTGCTCATCCCGTCAAGGGTCCCCCTCAGTGCCCGCCACCCAGTCACCCCCACCCCCCCGCCCTCCTCCCCTTCCACCACCCCTACCTAGTTCATTTCCCAGAGTTAGGAGTCTTCATGTTCTGTCTCCCTTTCTGATATTTCCTACCCATTTCTTCTCCCTTCCCCTCTATTCCCTTTCACTACTATTTATTCCCCAAATGAATGAATAAAGAAACCTCATCTGGAGCCTCTCTCTGAACCTCACACTTCCATACATTAAGGAATGTGCTTATCATGGATAACATGAAATTCAGACATTATCTTCCAAGAGCTTCTTGGTCAAGACAATGTCTTCTGTAACAATCCCCTGATGCAGCCAGCAGTTTGCCAGACCAGATCAGAGATGGTTCTGTTTTTCTCCAGCCTTTGTACTTGCAACTGTCTGTCTTAAACACAAAAACACATGCAATCCATTTCTGGTCAGGAAAACAGAAACCACTGTAATATTTCAAAATGTCAAGGTTTTAGTACAGGCAATTAGTTATAACAACAGGTGATGGAGCACTGAAAGGCAGAAGAGGGAGTTCTGAAGTAGCCCAGAGAGGAAGCACCTAGCACCCTAGGGCTGGAGTAAGAGCCCCTGTAAGCTTGGACCAGGAGGCTTCAGGGGTGGTGCTCAGGTCTCTGAGGTGAGGTGCACCCCTGCCCACACTGGATGCCTCTGAGTGCATAAGAAGACTCTAGTTCTTTGAGATCTAGAAGGATTAGAGATTATAACTATCTTTCACTTTGACAACAAATAAAAAAGAAAGTCTCTTCTTTTTAAAAAAATTTTTTTAAAATTTCAATTCAATTTGCCAACATATAGTATAATACCCAGTGCTCATCCCATCAAGTGGCCTCCTCAGTACCTGTCATCCAGTTACCCCATCCCCCTACCCACCTCCCCTTCCGCAACCCTTTGTTTGCTTCCCAGAGTTGGGAGCCTCTCATGGTTTGTCTCCCTCTCTAATTTTTCCCACTCAGTTCCCTTGCTTTCCCTTATAATCCCTTTCACTACTTCTTATATTCCCCATAAGAGTGAAACTATATAATGTTTGTCCTTCTCCGATTGACTTACTTCACTCAGCATAATACCCTCCAGTTCCATCCACGTCGAAGCAAATGGTGGGTATTTGTCGTTTCTAAAGGCTGAGGAATATTCCATTGTATACATAGACCACATCTTCTTTATCCACTCATCTTTTGATGGACGCCGAGGCTCCTTCCATAGTTTGGTTATTGTGGACATTGCTGCTATAAACATTGGGGGGCAGGTGTCCTGCCGTTTCACTGCATCTGTATCTTTGGGGTAAATAGCCAGCAATGCAATTGCTGGATCATAGGGCAGATCTATTTTTAACTCTTTGAGGAACCTCCACACAGTTTTCCAGAGTGGCTACACCAGTTCACATTCCCACCAACAGTGCAAGACGGTTCCCCTTTCTCCACATCCTCTCCAACATTTGTTGCTTCCTGTCTTGTTAATTTTCATCATTCTCACCTGTGTGAGGTGTGTACCACATCTTCTTGATCCATTCATTTGTTGAAGGACACTGTGGCTCCTCCCACAGTTTGGCTATTGTGGACATTGTTGCTATGAACATTGGGGTGCAGGTGTCCCAGCATTTCATGGCCCCTGTGCAAGGATGGCACACAAATTCGAGAAGTCTATTCTCTTCTCCTCCCACTTTCCAGTCTCTCTCTCTAGTGCCCCTATTGGCACATCCTAAGAGAGAATCCTCTCAGCAAAGGAGACCCTGAAATGGAGTTTACAGAGTCCCACAGCATCACAGAAGACTTGTAGGAGAGCTGACTTGGAGCTGAGAGGAAAGAGGAAAATAAGCAACCCTACATCAAATCTCGTCCTTCGCCCAGAGCTACCTCCAGGCTTTAGTCTCCACTCTCCTGGTCCAAATATATCCAAACTGGTAGAAGTAAGTATCACAACAGCCTTCTCTAAGAACCAAGCATCACATTCCTTGTCCTGGGGCACAATGCTGCCATCCTAGTCATGACAAATTCCCCTAAGGACAAGCTGATTGACTTTGGGCAAGTGGTATTCAGTTGCTGGCATTAATTTCCTTTTCTGGGATAATTACATCTACTTTGGAACGTAGGATTGTGTACACAAATGGATCGTCTGAATCAAGGCTGAGCACCGTTGGTGTCCCATGATAGATGCACAGTAAATATTAGTTGACTTCCTTCTTTTCCTCCCTGATTTTTCACCCTTCCTTGTGGAATGGGACACTTTATACCTAGTTACTGGAATTTTAGGCATTGGAAAACACCTATGAGATCATTAGCAGGAAAATGTTTCTTTTTCGCCATAGAGGTTTTTCTAGTCCAGCGGGTCACATTCTCAAGAGTTCCAAGGAAGAGATACACAAATTGCTCACAAGGATGAATTCATTGTAAGGATACTGGGGAAATAAAAAGGAAGGTCTTAAAAGAATTATTTCTCACTCAAGAATGTGTGGCAGACAGATTTCTTAAGACACTGGGAAAACCTGCCTAACCTTGCTAGGGACAAGAAATTTAGCTCAGTGACCTGCCTTTTCTTTGCTTTAAATGGCATTTGTATGTCTCCAAAATTATGAATTTGAATAGGTCCTGCCCTACCAGGTGGGAAGCATTGCTACAGAGCAGAATTCACACCAAGTCATCTCAAAGATTATTGGCTTCTTTAACCCAGCCCACAAATGGTTGATTCAAGCTCATGGACCACCGCTGATGCAATCACTGTGCTAAGGTAGCAAGATTCAGACTGGTCTGGGAGAGGCTCTTTCCTCCCCCATCACCTCAAAGCAAAAGGCTACCTAGGTGCTTTCTCACAAGCTAGACCTCACTGACTCCTTCCTTCTATCCCGATATAAGAAAACATTTTCTACTTCTGTCTTTTAACTATCATGTTCCAGAACTATTTGCCTTTGAAGCAGGGCTTCAAGAAGCACTCTGAGCAGGACACCTGGATGGCTCAGTGGTTGAGCATCTGCCTTTGGCTCAGGTCATGATCCTAGGGTCCTGGGATCGAGTCCCACATCAGTCTCCTCACAGGGAGCCTGCTTCTCCCTCTGCCTATGTCTCTGCCTCTGTGTGTCTCTCATGAATAAATAAATAAAATCTTTAAAAAGAAGAAGGAGGAGGGGGAGGAGGAGGAGAAGGAGGAGGAGGAGGAGAAGAAGAAGAAGAAGAAGAAGAAGAAGAAGAAGAAGAAGAAGAAAGAAGAAAGAAGAGGAGGAGGAGGAGGAGGAGGAGGAGGAGGAGGAGGAGGAGGAGAAAAGAAGTGCTCTGAGTCCACCACAGTAAATGATTTCCAGAACAGAGGATACTTTGTCTTTCAACCACATCATCACAGGGATCTCAGAAGTGGGCAAGAGAGGAGAGGGCAAACAAAAGTCTAGATTTCTAAATGGAACAATTAATCATGAATGTGATGTTATTAACAGAAGTAGGGAAAACAGTGATAGGACTTGCTTTGATGAATTAGCTGTAGAAAAGGTGAAGAAGGTGTTTGTGGAGCGTCTCAATAGATGTTTAAGCATGATAATGGAGATGATACATTTAAATCAGAGAATGAATGAGGGATTTTGTTTGTTTTACTTTGCTTAATTTTTTAGTGTAATGATTCCTAAACTCTTCGGCATCATGGATCACTTTGAGCATCTAATGACTATTCTATATACTCAGGAAGAAAGGGAAAATGTTCCAATGTATATACAGCTAAAATCATGTATACCTTTTCAGAAGATTTTCAGACTGCCAGGTCAATACCACCCGATCTAGTGAAAAAATATAAAAAACAGAGACATCAGACCACTGGAAGTGTACTGCTTTAGCACTTAGTAGCTCCTCCTTTTAAATTTCATCTTCCTCACCCCAAACAAGCTAAAATTCCACATGTATCAAATACAACGGTCAGTCCCCCCTTCTCCACGGTTTCAGCTGACCCTCAGTCACCCAGGGCCCAGAAACAGATGATTCTTCTTCTGACACATCGTCAGTTGTAGCTCAAAGCTATCTCACAATGTGCGTCACTCACCTCACCTCATCTCCTCTCCCAGACGTTCTATTATCTCACACCATCACAAAAGGAAGGGTGAGTACAGTACAAGATATTTGGAGAGAAAAAGACCACACTCACAGAACTTATTACAGTATATTGTAACTGTTTCACATTACTAGTAAGTTACTGTTGTTAACCTCTCACAGTATCTAATTTGTAGGTTAAACTTTATCACAGGTAAGTATTTACAGAAAAAATATAATATATAGGGTTTGGTACTATCCATGGTCTCAGGCATCCACTGGGGGACTTGGAACATATCCCCTGTGGGTAAGGAGGAGGGGGAGCACTGTAGCTTTTGCCTGCCAATGTTTTGAGAGATAATGAAAAACAAAGCAGGGCAATTCAATGATAAGAGTTTCCAACCACTGCCAGCAAGAAAATGACCCAAGATGTTCATTTTCTCAATTACTGTAATGCTCATTTTCTTGTTGGATGGGTGGGTGCTCCTGAGCAAACCTTAGGGCTAATTGTATATATCCCAGCATATACTGTGCACCCCAAGCCCAGAGGCAGCAGCTAGTAATTATATTTCACTGATTAATGTGCAATCGTAAATTTACAGGCTTGATGGTCCAAAGAGGCTCCCTGCTATGTGAGATAATGAATAGGAAATTTTCAGAATAATTAGTCAAGTCAGACCTCGCAAGTCTACCTGGGAGTTGAAAGTTATGAAAGAAACAAGAAATGCCCCATCCTTTAACAGAATGAGAAACTGAAAAATGGGTGTTGAGAATGAATGGCATAGTCAAAATATTCCTTCTACCACTTTTGCTTCTTTTAGCTCACTGGCCACAGTGTCTGCATTGAAAACCATGCTACGCCTCTCAGAACCCCCTTCAGGTACCAGGACTCATTCCTGTTACTCCAGCTGCTTGAAGTACTGCTATCTTTCCAGTCAACCCTCTCTCAAAGTCAGGCTATCTTCCCCAGGAGGGAAGGGGACAGGCCACATTCAATGACTGGTCAATGCCAGATTCAAAAGGCCTCTCTTGGAAGAAGACAGAAATTGCAAGGGCCAACCTATCTTGAAAACTCCCTAAGGGATAGACTGAAGACGTGGTTGAGACCTCAATGCAGACCAACTTCTCCCTCTGCACATTTGTGGTTCCTTCCCTGAGAAAACACCCCAGTAAACTCCCTACACACTAATTGTTATGTGAATCCGCTTCCCAGAGGATCCAACAGGCAGCAGCGTCCCAATCACACATCAGTGTCAGGATTACTACAAAGAAATGTCCTTGACACAAGGTATAGTCAGGCTAACAGATATTTTTTATGTGCCCACTGTGTGCCGGGCAAATCTGAAACTATACCAAAATAAGTTTTTCCTTGAGAATTTTTCAAATTACTGTTTGCTTATTTCTTTTGTTTGGTCTTGTGAGTCAAATACACAGACACTAAATTCTAAGGTGATTCTTTGAGTAAATTGAACTTCTTTGGCATTCTCTCACAGTCTAAATTAAAAAAAAAAAAATAACAGAGACTTTAAAAATATGCCCCCGAGGGGAGCACTTGGCTGGTTCAATCAGTAGAGCATGTGACTCCTGATCTTGAAGTCTTTAGTTCAATGCCCACGCTGGGCATAAAGATTATTTTTAAAAAGTAAGTAAAATTTTTTAAAAATTTAAATGCCCCCATGCGTAACTATGTGCACAGCTTAACTGTAAATTCTTTTTTTAGAGAATTTTTTAAGGTTTTATTTATTTATCTGAGAGATAGAGTGAGTGAGAGAGAGAAAGAGAGAGAGAGAGAACAAGCATGAGTGGAGGGGGGCACAGACGGAGAGGGAGAAGCAGGCTTCCTGCTGAGCTCGATCCCAAAACCCTGAGATCATGACCTGAGCCAAAGGCAGACATTTAACTGACTGAGCCACCCAGGCACCCCTTAACTGTAAATTCAAATAGATAAGAGGCGGCATAAAAGAACTTTATAGTCCATCTATGAAGGTGATATTTGATATAAACATCATTATACAATGTCAATATAATAAAGGATACCATGATCTCTCTTAATTATAAAGACCAAGGGTAGTGAATGGCATATATCATTTATGGTAAAGGATAGGCCACTTTTGAAGTGTTATATAAATACAGTTCTAAGTTATACAGATGGACCCCACCTTAAACAAATCTAATATATGAAAACCCAGATTACTCTAGACAGCAGTGATTTTAAAAAGAATATGCTACAGGGTTTTGGAAACATTTTGTTAAAAATATGTCTGAAATTTAAAAACATTTTATTTAACTTTTTATCAGCATGACTTACAGATCTTTGTTTTTGTACTTGAGATTTCCTTTTTTGACCTCATCTTCTGTACACATTCTGTATACATTGTATTACTGTCTTCATTTTTTAAAGATTTTACTTATTCATGAGAGACACACAGAGAGAGAGAGAGAGAGAGAGAGAGAGAGGCAGAGACACAGGCAGAGGGAGAAGCAGGCTCAATGCAGGGAACCTGATGCGGGACTCGATCCTGGGACTCCAGGACCACACCCTGGGCTGAAAGCAGGTGCTAAACTGCTGAGCCACCCAAGGATCCCCTGTCTTCATTTTTTTTTTTTTACCTGTGGTATCGTGATCTATAATAAGAAATATATATATATTTGGTCTTCATCCCCTTTTTTGTCACAAAGCTCCTAAAACTCTGGGAATTTTCTTCACTTTTTAAAAAGATTTATTTATTTTAGAGAGAGAAAGATAGTGCACACATGAGGCAGGGAGGAAGGGTGGAGGAAAAGGGAGAGAGAGAAACCCCAAGCAGACTCTGTGCTGAACACAGAGCCTAATGTGGGCCAGATTGCTCTACTCTGAGATCATGACATGAGACAAAAATCAAGAGTTGGACACTTAACTGACTGAGCCACCCAGCACCCCAAAGGACCCTGGGAATTTTCTAAGTGAAAGAGTGATAAAGGGTTTTTGTTATATAAAGAGGTGACTTTAGAACCCCAACAGAGGATGGTGGCTGGGAGCCAGGAGCTGGTTGCCAGGAGAAGCAACCATGTGATTAGAGGGTTGGAACTTGTAGTCTCACCTCCTGACCAGTGGAGAAGAAGTTGGAGGTTAATCAATCATGTCTATGTAATGAAGTTTCCATAAAAACCCCAAAGAATGGAAGTTGGAGAGCTCCCAGGTTGGTGAACACATGGAAATTTGGGGAGAATGGTGTGCCTGGAGAGGATACGGAAGCTCTGAGCCTTTCCCACATACCTTGCTTTGTATCTCTTACATCTGGCTATTCCTGAATCACATCCTTTTGTAATATTGGTACTCTAGTGAATAAAATGTTTCTCTAAGTTCTGTGAGCTGCCCTAGCAAATTAATTAAACCCAAGGAGGAGGTCATGGGAACCTTTGATTTATAGCCAATTGGTCAGAAATCCAGGTAACAACCTAGACTTGCACCTGGTCTCTGAAGTGAGGGCAGGGGGAGGATCTTGTAGCACTAAGTCCTCAACCTGTGGACCCTGATTCTATCACTGGATAGATAGTGTCAGAATTGATTTGGATTCTCTGACCCCCTGCTGGTATCCAAGAACTGCTTGGTGGTGTCTGGGGAAGCCCCTCCCCCACGGGAATTGGGTCCAAGAACTTGGAAGATTGACATATTATTTACAGTCCTGCCCCTTACCAGCAGTGTGACCTGACAAGGGTCATTTATCTATCCAAAGCCTCAATTTCCTCTTCTGCAAAATGGAGTTAGAAATAGCTAGCTGAGAGCTATGGAGAACTAATGCGAAACAGAAGAGAAAATACCTCATAGTTTTCTATGGTTATTGTTTGTTGACAACAACATAAGAGGTTCGATAACATTTTCCACACAGATATTTTAAAAAGAATATATCCAAACAACGGGATGACTGGGGACACATCCAAATCCCTCATAGCTTACATGGCTCTCTACATTTTAACACAAAAAGAATATTTTTAAAAATAAACCTTTTAATGCTGCATTTATAAATAATGCCCTGATACAGAACAACTCACTATCCCTCTTGAAAATGTCCTAAAATAAAGGAAACTGCTTTCAGATTAAGAATATCTACAATGGGGCTGCTCTACTGAAATACATAATGTTCCTTTCACATTTTGGTGCTAGGGGAATAATCAGCTCATGAGAAGAGGCAACAGCTTTGCTAAGTACCCAAGTATTTTGTAATATAAGGATCTAGCAAGTGTAATAGGCCTTAAATAATCTTTATAAGAAGAAACTCTGTACTGTGTTTAGTAAATATTTTTGACTACTGGGATCATTTGCTTTAATGCTGAATTTGCTGAAAAGCCTTGGGCACAATTTTAACAGTGTCCCAAAGCACTGTAATTGGACAACTAGTGCTTAATGATATAGAAGAAGGATACAGCTCTAACCTACATAAAATTGAAAGAAAGGTAGTGCTTGAGCTGTTAAGACCAAGGAAGCATGCATTTTCCACTGTCAGCATTACAAGTTTTCTGTTGCTTTTTAACATATAGCAACAAAAATATATTTAATCTAAAGGCAATCAGTGAACATTTAGAAGCAAAGTTGTACAGATGGGAAGAGGCCTTGATTTTCATGGTCATCGAGAAGTCTAGCTGAGTGTCTCACACATTTATGTATTTGGTGAGCTCCTTCTACTTTCTGCCAGTCCTGTTTCATATATGACACAGGCTTAACTAAGTTTTAGAGTTTTAGAGTTCTATAGTTTTCATACTTTTCCAGGTCAGGACTTTTCTCCTTTATGGAGGCAAGAATTTCTGCAAAATTTAGGAACTTTGAGAACTGGTTTCTTGATTCAAATTTTACTTCCACGAGACCTACGTTGTGACATTTTGAAATATTCAGCCAAACAGACATTCACCCAGTGCCATGCACTCAGTGAGGCATTAGGAACATAGAAAGGACACCGTGTATGAGCAAGAGGCATTCTCTCTGGTGCTCTTGGCAATGTGTTTTTATTATAACTACAACCCATTATACAACTAACTCATAGAAAATTAAGGTTATTCCTTTGTAAGGCTGATGTGAAATGACCTTTCATGGATGAGTTGTTCTGAAAAACTGACATCAAACAGAAGCAGTAATTCATATAGAGAGCATAAAAACCAAAAGAACTGCTTTCTTTATGAGATGAACTGATTTGGAAATAGAATTTAGACTGGTTCTGGCTTTAAATCCACCTAAGATCCACCTAAGGGATAGATAGTTAACTACTAAAAAGACTGAAATATGACCAGGAATGGACCCAAGTTGATATTAAACCACCATAACAAATATTGTGAAATAGTTGTAGTAGAAATATGCTTAAAAAATCATTCAATTTACCAACATAAGTATCAAGAGAAAAAGATTTTTTAAAACACAGTTGAGAACTTAGGCTTCCAAATCAAACCCAGGAGCCTAGAGTGAATCTAAGCTTTCATTTACTATCTATAAGCCTCAACAATTTATAAGCCTCATTCCCTCACCTCGGAGTTTGACATAGGAATGCTTGCCCTTTATTCAAAATACAGATCGGATGTTATGAGATTAATTTTTTAAGGTGGAATAATGGTATTAAGGCTAAAAGAGTTCTTAACTTTATTTATTTATTTATTTATTAGTTCTTAACTTTAAAGACACAAATATTTATAGGTAAAAATACGTGCTTTAAATGGGTTTGCTTTGGGGACGCTTGGGTGGCTCAGTGGTTGAGTGCCTGCCTTCAGCCCAGGTTGTGATCCTGGAGTCCTGGGATCAGGTCCCAAGTCAGGCTCCCTGCATGGAGCCTGCTTCTCTCTGCCTGCGTCTCTGCCTCTGTGTCTCTCATGAATAAATAAATGAAATATTTTTTAAAATAAAAATAAAAAAATAACTGGGTTTGCATTGGAGCACCTGGGTGGCTCAGTCAGTTGAGCATCTGCCTTCAGCTTGGGTCATGATCCAGGGATTTTGGATAGAGCCCTATGTTGGGCTCCTGACTCAGTGGGGAGTCTGCTTCTACCTCCCCCCCTCCCCACCCTGCTCCCTCTCTCCCTCACCCTCTCTCTCTCTCTCTCTTTCTCTCTCATAAATAAATAAATAAATAAATAATAAATAAATAAATAAATAAATAAATAAATAAATAAATAAATAAATAACGGGTTTGCTTTAAAATACTATAGGAAAGTGAAGGAATGGGCAGGACTGGCTCTGAATTCCTGATTATTGATGTTGGATAGTGGGAGTTGGGAGTTCACTATACTATTTTCTGAATTTTATCTGTGTTAAAATTCTTTAACTAAAAAACAAAACAATAAGAAAATAACAGATTGGAGCACCTGGGTAGCGCAGTGGTTGAGCATCTGCCTTTGGCTCAGGTTATTTATGATCCTGGATCCTGGGATCAACTCCTGCATCGAGCTCCCCACAGGAAGCCTTCTTCTCCCTCTGCCTATGTCTCTGCCTCTCTCTCTCTCTCTGTGTCATGAATAAATAAATAAAATATTTTTAAAAAGAAATAAAATAACATATTACTAATAGGGAACCATTCTGTGACCATTAAATGCCATACAAATGTGGGTAAGCAAACTCGCTGCTATTGGGGGTGTCTTCCAATAGGACCACATATATTTACTCTAAAATAGTACAAGGCTCCCAGACACATAGGTTATTTTAGGAATATACCCACCCTCAATTCTCCTGAGCTAAATATTAGATGGTATTGACTGTGCCTGATGAAAAAAGGGAATGACTTTTTTTAAAAAAGGAATTTTGAAAATAAAATCAAGACATGAAGTGCCTAGACCTATCTTGAGGCAAAAAAGCATAAACTAGGGATGCCTGGATGACTCAGTGGTTGAGTGTCTGCCTTCAGCTCAGGTCGTGATCTTGGGGTCCTGGGATCAAGTCCTTCATCGGGCTCCCTGTGGGGAGCCTGCTTCTCCTTCTGTGTATGTCTCTGCCTCTCTCTATGTCTTCCATGAATAAATGAAAAAAAAATCTTAAAAAAAAAAAAGTAGAAACTAAATTCCTGAATTAAAGAACATGCCCTGAGAAACAGAAAATGTGTGCCTGAGAACAAACACAGTGCTGCCTTCTCTAATCCAAAACCCTCATGTTGCTCTGCAGGTGGAGGATTCAGGTGCTCATTAGCCAATAGGGAACTAGAAGGACATTCATGGAAATATAAATTCCATGCATCCTATGGCTATATGCCTCTTGGCCAGCATTCTAATGCCAATCCTTAGTTTTCTAGAGAGTGTTTTTTCTTATCAGGTTTTCCAACTGAGTTCGAATCAGAAGACTGCTTTGTTTTCTAAGAAAATGTAAAAATGACTAAGAAAAGTAAGTATGAGCAGATATATTGCAGTGTGAAAGCCAGTGTATTGAGCACACTATCCCTTAAGATTCAGTTCTCTTAAAAAAAAAAAAAGTGTATTACAGCTTTATGTGGTATCAGGATTCAAACACAAGATTAAAAGTTGAATAGTCCTTCCTATGGCTGTCTTTGGGCACTGATCGCCTAAATTAGCAGTGCCTTACCTGAAATCCATGCACTTCAGGGGAAGACGTATGTCAAGAATGCTCAAAAATCATATGTATAATATTTGTAAATACGAGCATTTTACTGGGGAGGGCATCTGTTTCTGTCATCAGGCCTCAAGATGAACTATGGCAAAGGTAGTAAAGTACTCGTACCTTTGGCTAAGCAGGAATGAGATTTCAGGAGTGTCCTGGCTCCTGTGAAATTGTTTCTTTCTTTTTTTTTTTTTTAATGCCTCATATCCTGTAAAGGACAAAATGGTAAACAATCAGCAGAAGCTGCTCTTCCCCTATGGATCTCTAATTTCAAGTGATGATGACAGATTATGCATTACACCTTATCAATCAGTAATAGCTCTGCAGCCAGCATATATAATCTGGGCTCTAACTCATGACATTGTCCCACCCAGCTCTTACTTGTCGGCACAAGGAAATGAGTATGAGGGTTCTTTTCACCCTATTTTTAAGATGAAAAGATTTTTGAAATGATTTCTCTGATCGATGCATACTGACATTTTAATGATTTTTTAAAAAAATATAAGCTCCTTGCTTCCCTAGCAAAGAAAGCATGACTGTAATGAAAGGTTCCAATTAATAAAGCTGTCTCCACTGCTTCAGCTTAGCACTGCTAAAGCACTCACGAACTGAGGTTAAATTACAGTTCTCTGGAACTGCAGCAGATGAAGTCATTTTGGATTAGGAAAAATATCTTTCTCCCTTTTAAAGACATTTCCTTCTTTGCCTATACATGAAACTTCATAGAACCTGAAAACCATTTCCATAACTGTGAGTTTTCAAAAGAAAATATTTTCAGATTAAATATAGGGAAAAGTAGCTTTACAATTTAATGTTTGTCTTTAGAGTGACAGGTTGCTGTAGCAATGGTGCCAAAGACTAACATCAATGCACAACTTTTCTGTAGGAAAATCCTTTTCCAAACATGTAGCTCTACTCAATTTTTACAGTAACAACATGATATTAGTGTTACCCTGGATCTTCAAAAGAGGAAACAGATTCCTTTGGATCCTGCTCTGGATCCTGCATCTTCAGGAAACTGTCTCATTCAGATACTTCTGCCACTAATGGTTTATTAGCTTTAGCACTAATCCAGTAATGTAGTCAATTAGGAGAGAGAGGAAGGGAGAGATGAAGGGGTGGGGGGAGAGAGAGAAAGAGAAGAGAAGGAAGAGAAGAAGAAGATCAAGGAGGAGGAGTGGTGAAGATGATGAAGAAGAAAAGGGAGAAGAGAAAAGACAGAAGAGGGAGGGGGGGAGGAAGTAAAGGGGAGGAAAGAAAGAAAGGAAGAAGAGAGAATGAAAAGCTTTCCAGGGCAGCCCCAGTGGCACAGCGGTTTAGCGCCGCCTTCAGCCCAGGGCGTGATCCTGGAGACTGGGATCAAGTCCCACGTGAGGCTTCCTGCATGGAGCCTGCTTCTCCCTCTGCTTCTCCCTCTGCCTGTGTCTTTGTCTGTCTCTGTCTCTCTTTCTCATGAATAAATAAATAAAATCTTTAAAAAAAAAAAAAAAGCCTTCCCAGATCTTCAACCCAAACTTTTTTAAGAGTAGTTAGGGTCCATTTTTGCTATGTTGTAACATCTTTTTCACCCTTAAACTCACTCCTTCAGGGCTCCCATCCCTGCCACACCATCAGAACTATCCCTACTAATATAATGACCCATCTTGGGGTGCCTGGGTAGCATAGTTGGTTCAGCGTCTGACTCAGTTTGGGCTCAGGTAGTGATCTCAGGATGGTGATCTTAGGGCTGTGAGTTCGTGCCTCAGGTTGAGTTCCCTGTTCAGGATGGAGTCTGTTTAAGATTCTCTCTCCCTCTCCCTCTGCTACCACCACCCTCTGCACTTGCTCTCTCTCTCTCTTTCTCAAATAAATAAATACATCTTTAAAAAATATATAATGACTCACCTCTTCTTAACAAAATCACTAGCAATTTTTCAGTCCTCTCATGCCTGGCCTCTCTGCACATCTCATACAAACCTTCCTAACATTTCCAACATCTGACTACCATTTTCATGAACATCTGATAGCTACCTTTGAGTCTTCTTTGAGATTCTCTTTTCCTGTAAATGTTTATGTAGGAATATACACTTAACTTAGGATATACACTTAGCACTCTTCTTTTCTCATTAATTTCTTCTCTTCTGTACACACTTTATGAAATGATCTTATCTGTTATAATGGTTTTAACCCCTAACTGCCTTTTGTTGACTCCCAGATCTTCATCTCTACCTCTAACCTTCCTTCTGAATTCCTATACACATGGCAACTATCAACTGGACACTTACACCTGTGTGTTCCATAATCCCCTCAAGACACCTGGAGCCAAACTCAGTTGTTTGCTTCATCAGATTTTTCTACTCTTGCCACATTCCCTATCATTTATTTTTTATGATAATCACAGAGAGAGAGAGAGAGAGAGGCAGAGACATAGGCAGAGGGAGAAGCAGGCTCCATGCACCGGGAGCCTGATGTGGGACTTGATCCCGGGGCCTCCAGGATCGCGCCCTGGGCCAAAGGCAGGCGCCAAACCGCTGCACCACCCAGGGATCCCCCACATTCCCTATCTTTATGAAGGATGCCAGCTATCAAACCATTTGTCCCAGAAGGAAAGGATCCTGGACTCCTTCCTCACCCTATATTTAATCAAGCAGTCAGTCCCTTTGAGTCTACAGTCTTAAGTATTTAACTTATCTTTCCCCTCCCCACCATCTTTGACCATGGCAACATCTTCCTAGCTACTCTTGCCAATCTATGTTTTACAATATTAACAGAATGGTCACTCCAAAAAATATGTTCATGCTGATGGACACATTTAAAATCTTTCAGTGTCCCTCCATTAATTTTAGTACAAGATCCTAAGTTTTTAACATAATGAAATAAGTTTCACCTACTTTTCCAAATCCATCTCCCACTGATCCCCAATGCACCTTGCAAACCAAGCATATTTCCCTAATTATATCATATTTGGCCTCACCTCTCTCCTTGCACATGCTGCTCTCCCTGCCTGGGCTTTCTTCATCAAACAATAGAATTAAGAAAACCATCATTTTGCAATCCCAAATGAAATAACTGATTCAGGCAATGGTTACCAATTGGTATTAAAGCCACTAGACACAAATTTGATGAGAATCACATCCTTACCATCTCAATTTAGTGATATACTAAGTGTGAGATAACCACATAATTTGATTCCTGGTGTGATGTAATATAAGGTGCTCAGCACTGTCTATGAAGAATTCTTGACCCACCCCCAAAAAAACACAATCTAAGAAAACCTTTAGTTCTAACTTCCAGTATAGAAATAGATTAACACACTAAATGACCTCACGACAACTATTTAACCAAACTTAGACAATAGATATCTTAGGCTGATTCCCCCCAAAAGTAGACCCTGAGACAGGTTTATGGTTTATTTGTAAGATATGATTGGCAGAGAAATGAGGAAGCAAAACAAGCCAGGGAAAGAAAGGAAGCCACCAATAGGAGTATTAAACAGGTTATGGCTGCAAGTAACTGGGGTTCAGTTTCATTTCAGAACTTTGAAAGAGTAGAATGCATCTCAGAGTTATCCCAAAGATTAAAATCTGAATTATTCATCCACTCTCATCAGTCATTTAGTTGAAGACTGCTGGGGGCATAGGGGTGGCATTATTAACTCATGCACAGCTGGTTGGGGAAGAGGAAGGAAAGCCCAAAGAGTCACAGTAGCTTTCTTTTGGAAGTCATTGGGTCAGGCTGCATGAGAATAATGAGTGCCAAAGGAATGTGAGCAGGACACTAATAGCACTGGCTCCAGTGAAATCATCTATAGGACAACTGAAACCAAATCATTAAAAAAAGGGAGTGAGGAAAAGACACTATTCTAAATTAAAGGAACTATGTCAAAAACTTCGGTGATATAACCAAATCAGCAAATGGCTTGGTTTCAGAACCTATCTGTGGTTCTCAGGATGGCACATCCTGCTGGGCTTACCAGAATTTCCTGCTTCTCCCTTTGCTCCTCTTCCCTGCTTATGAGTTTGCTCTCTCTCTCTCTCTCTCTCTCAAATAAATAAAATCTCAAAAAAAGAAGAACTGATGTGGTCCAACATCCCACCCAAATGCATGATATTTTTATTTTTTTTAATTTTTTTTTAATTTTTATCTATTTATGATAGTCACACACAGAGAGAGAGAGAGAGGCAGAGACACAGGCAGAGGGACCTGTGGGAGCCTGTGCATCATGCACCGGAGCCTGATGTGGGACTCGATCCCGGGTCTCCAGGATCGCGCCCTGGGCCAAAGGCAGGCGCCAAACCGCTGCGCCACCCAGGGATCCCCCAAATGCATGATATTATAAAAAAGTTGATGTTTTGTTCAACTTTCCTGTGTAATAATCTTACTATGAACAATCAAAATTTCCGGAGTAAGATGCCTCTCTGCAAGGACATCATCATATATTTCACAGAAGTAATTAGAGGCCACATAAGCTGCCTCACTAAACTAATTATAAAGGGAGAAACCTAGGTTGATACTATAATAAAACATAAATTTCTCTTATTGTATTCCTTTAATTGGACTAAATAGGTTTAACAGTGAGTTTGCATCCTGTAAAGAACTTATTCCAGAGAAGTAACAATAAACTCAGGGCACATTTAGGTCTCTGGTAGCCCATAATTAACAAATGTCTAATAAAAGTCCATAATTAAACAACAGCCAATAAAAGTCCAGAATACATGCTAGGCGAGGACATAAAGAACCAGTCGATGACACAGAACAGGAGAATTTAGGATCAAAATTATGAAAAATCGAAATGAAAATTGTCTTCCAAGTCAATATGATTTGAAATACTCATTCCTGCCATTTTACTGATGAAAATAGTAAATAGGCGACTTACAAAGGTCCTAAGTAAAGTCAAAGGCAGAGGCAGGGTGACAGGCACTAAGGATGGCACTTGGTGGGATGAGTACTGGGTGTTATATGTTGGCAAATTGAATTTAAATTTTAAAAAATTTTGGAAAAAAAGGCAGAGGCAGATTATTAGGTTGAACCATTTACAATTGCTGGTAGTCACTGCTTTGATGTCAATAACACTAAAAGAAGAAGGAGGGAAAAGGGGGAGAAAGAGGAGAAGGGAGAGGAAGGAAAAAAAATGAAAAGAAAGAAAACTCCTTAGTCCAGGGCTTCTTTTTTTCTTTTAACATGCCAGAACTTTGGTGTCTGCAACCACACTGTACTAAAAAAAAAAAAAAAAAAAAAAAAAAAAAAAAAAGCGAGTTGGGGTTGAGACAGAAAAAGATCAGAGATGTTGAGTCTCAATTACAAGACAGAGCCTTCGGGGGACACCTGAGTGACCTATTCGGTTATGAATCTGACTCTTGATTTCGGCTCAGGTCATTATTTCAGGATCACGTGCTTGAGCTCTGCATTGGGCTCTACACTGGGTGTGGAGTATGCTGGAGACTCTCTCCCTCTGCCTCTCCTGCTCGTTCTCTCTCTGTCTCTCAAATAAGTAAATAAATAAACAAACAAATAAATATATAAATCTTTTAAAAAAATCACCAAAATACAAAAGAGAAAACCAGAGCCTTTGGAGCACCTGGGTGGCTCAATTAAGTGGCCAACTCTTGATTTCGGCTCAGGTCGGGATCTCAGGGCTGTGATCTCAGGGCCTAAGCCCCATGCTCAATAGGAATTCTGCTTGAGATCCTTTCCTCTGTCACTTCTCCCTGCTCATGTTCTCTCTCTCTCTCTCTCCTCTCTCTCTCTAAAATAAATAAATAAATCTTCAAAATAAAACCTTCACCTAGATATTGAAAACTGGCTAAATTATTGGGAAACCTGAAGTATAAGATCTTTCCATTTAAAAAATAAGGTAACCAGTGGAGCAAAAAAAAAAAAAAAAAAATGCATCAGAGTATAAACGTCATTAAATAACTGGCTGAGGGCAGCCCGGGTGGCTCAGTGGTTAGTGCCACCTTCAGCCCGGGGTGTGATCCTGGACACCCGGGATCGAGTCCCAGGTGGGGCTCCCTTTGTGGAGCCTGCTTCTCCCTCTGCCTGTGTCTCTGCCTCTCTCTCTCTCCCCCTGTGTCTCTCATGAAAAAATAAATAAAATGTTTTAAATAAATAAATAAATAAATAAATAAATAAATAAATAAATAAATAAATAGCTGGGTGAAATAATGAATCCATTTGCAAATCTTAAAAAAATAATAATCTTTAAAATTATTCCCAGCACAATCTGAGGCTTGGTTGCAGTAGCTCCGTTTCTTTTGAGCTTTCCTGCAAGGCTCCTTGGTGCCACCTAGTGCCAAGCAATCAAAATTCAGACCACAAACATGATTTGGAAATCATGGTGCAAAATTGCTGCTTCCTTCTTTTCTTTAGTAAAGCAAGCTACCACCTGGGGAATTGTTAGCCTTTTCCCCATAAATAGAAGCTGTGAAGTGTTTTAGCTCATCGTCATCCTCAAGGTTTATGACAACTGGATATAGCTGGATATGTCTGTACACTCATATCCTAAAAAAAAAAAAAATTCAACCCAATGCACGATTCATTCTTCCCACCCACAGACTTTATTGAGCACTTCCTTTGTACCATGCGCTGTGCAACTGGCAAGGGATAGGAAACAAGACCCAGTGGAAGATAGGTCTAGTGGAGGAGAAAAGTTAAGTGATTAAACACAATAGAGTATAATAAGTATTCATTGCCTGAATTAACTTTTAAGAATACAGGAAGCATCCAAGCGAAGAATCAAGGGAAAGGGCATGCCTTACAGAATTCACAGCCTTGTGATGGCTCATAAGCACAGATGGGAAAGCCACGAGGAATGGAGTACTGAGGGGGCCGGAGTACAGAGGGGGCCTGAGAGGTCAGTGGCTAAGAAGGAGGCTCAGAAGCCAGAATGGCCTGGTTTCATCTGGATTCTGCTACTTTAATTCTCTGTGCCTTGGTTTTACCTCTGTCAGACTGGGGTAATATCAGTGCCTCCCACTTGAGACTGAGAATGAAATCCAGTAAGGCCCAGAACGCACTTAGAAGAGCACCTGCATGTCATGAGCGCTCAGCAGCTCCTGGCTGGAACCGGTTGGACTGGAGTACAAGTGCTCAGAGACTAGAGAGGGAGGCAGTGACTCAAAGACCCATAAATGGTTATATTGTGAACAAACGGGAGCCAAGAGTCCTCTCCGGTCCATACACGTTGGTAGTAGAGCCAACCCAGCGATACTCCCACCCAGGCTTGTTTCCTTTGTCCAAGGACACAATGGCATCTTTTAAAGAACCAGGGGCCACAGAGGTGTTGGCTTTTGCCTTCCCACCCCAGTAAAGAAGTGCTGTCGGAACCTCCCTACAGCCCTTCGGGGTGCCAAGGCCTCAGTGGTTCCACTGGGCGAAGAGTCTCCTAGTGGAGAACCTTGTGGTCCTCACAGCCTTTTCCCTGTCAGGCTAGAGGATGGCTGACAGGGTGGACAGACACATATGAGAGGAAGGAGAAAGACCACGGCTCACTGGAATGATCTCTTCTATCTCTCTGCCTCCCTCTCCTGAAGTGTCTTGCATATCTTGGTACATTTTTGTGTTCTACCCACCATGGGACCAAGGCAGAAAAGAAGTAGAAGAAGAAAAAGAAGAGGACAAACAGGGAGGAGGAAGATGGGGAGGAGGACAGAGACTAGTATTTACCGGGTGCTAAAGCCCTAAGCCTCTTCTATGTATTAATCTCATTTAATTAGCATGACAGTCCTGGGAGACCTTTCTATTATTATTCACATCTTACAAATGAGAAAACACTCAAAGTCCCAAGAAGATCAAACAATTTCCCCTGAGTCACACAGCTGGTAAGTGGTGAAGCCAAGACTCTATCACATCTTGTCCATAAGGGTACACATGTGTCCTCTCCAGCTCTCTGAGGGCCCTCGGCATGTGGGCAACCAGGCACACCTTCCTCTTGAGCTGTTCCATGCTCCAAAACTCTCTCTCCTCCTCCCTACCCAGACCTTGCCTAAAGTAGCTATTCTTTCAAAAATCCTGAATTCTGCTAAATAAGGAAAGATATATGTCTGTTTAAGCCAATTGGCATTAAGATAAAGAAGAGTTATAATTCTCCCTCAGCAGTACGCACACATGCACCCCCCCAACACTTAATCCTCTCAGAAACATTCAACTTTTGAAAGGATTGTTAATTTGAATTATTCCTGAACAAAACATAAGGAAATCTAATTTTTTCTTAAGAACCTCTCCTCTTATTTATTATTTATTGGCTGTCACTATTTTGTCTGGAGTTTAAGTGCTTATCTTCACTCTCCTCAGACAACTAATATCCGCATGATCAGAACCGCCCTCCACCATGAAATATGCATACAGTCATTCACAGGCGCATTGAAGTTCATGTATTCCTTCTCCTGGGGACTGCTTTATAAACCTCAACTTTATTATAAAATATTCTGTATGTTGGTAAATTGAACACCAATAAAAAAATAAATGTATTTAAATAAATAAATAAATACAAATAAATAAATATAAATAAATAAATAAATAAATAAATAAATAAATAAATAAATAAAAAAATAAAATATAAAGTTGTCTCCCCAGTAAAAAGAATTCAAGACATCTCTAAAACAACTATTTTTCCTTTAAGGACCAAACGGACTTATGTAAGAGTGAAAACTCAGCTTGAAGGAAAGAAAAAGAAAATAGATCAAAATTCCACAGAAGAATACTTTTTACACTAAGAATTTTGAGTTTGACTCCCCCTCCAATTTCTATGTATTACTTTTTCCACCAAAGGAAATATATGCATGTATTATAGAAGCAATTCAGATCCCTCCAAAGCTGAGCTATAAAAATAGAAAAAGGGAAATAAGTATTAAGCAAGATTATGTGAAATAAACTTTATAAAAGTCATGGTAACGTAATCAGTTCAAAAGTCAATGTAATGTAATATGATCCCTCCATTTTACAGTATACAACAAGGTCACTCTCTTAGAGCCACCAAACACAGACCATTTGTCTCGTGGGCACTCTGCGCACTGTAAGGAGTCCCAGGCAGGCATTGACTAGGCAGGCTTTCAAAATTGGTCTCTTAAATTAGAAAGTTTTTTTTTCTTCTTTATAAATTTAATTTGACTCATCTAGTACATTTTCTGCATGGTTTCTCGTTTCTCACTCCTGTTGAAACAGCTTGAGTCACTACTTTGATTTGAGATTTACAAAAGAAATGCTATCTGCAGACACCTACCAACTTGAGTCATTGATGTTTTCATAGTGAGAGTTCCTGAGGTAGAAATGCAACCTGTAGGTGCTCAACACCTTGAGTCAGAGATATTTTTATAGCCCTATTTTCTCAGAGACAGAAGGAGATTTTAGGGACTTTTCTCTTAGCACTACACAAATATTTTTAAAGTGTGTACTATTTAAAGACAGTACGCTAGACTGAGATGCAGGGTGAGTAAGACATATCTAACTAACCTTGAGGAGTTTGCTGTCTAGTTGAAAAACTAAAACACATCAATTTTATTGAACAGGTATTATTAAGGCAATGAATGCTAATGAAAAACAGGCTCTGTTCCTTTGAGAAGCATGGATGAAGGAGGTGGGAGGTAACCTAAATTTACAGGACAGTGTAGTAAATGTGAAAATAGAATCAGGCACCAGGTGATCTGGGAGTGCCTCGAAGATGGGGGTGGGGAGGGACAGATGTCACTTGGAGGGTTGCCTAAGCTAAACCTTAAAGAATGAGCGAGTGAGAAATTTATCAGACAGAGTCATCAGGAATCAACCAGGTTTAAAAAAAAGGAGAGAGGCAATCCACAAGTAGCAACAGAACAGAAATGAGAGTTGAATGAAATAGCCAGATATCTGGAGGACAGATTCTGATAAAACCCACCGAAAATGTCTAGTGGACCAAGAGCTCAGCAACGCTGAATTTTTAACATTCTTAAGCGGTCTTGGGGGAATCTAGACACGCCCCCCCACCACCACCACCAATCACAGCAAGTTCAATAAGGTGCCCTCAAATTGGATCTCCCTCCTTCCCTGTCCCCCACTCCCTCACTCTTGAAATCACCTCCCAAGTAAATTACTTACACACAAGTCATGACTTCAGAGCTCTGCTTTCTGGGGAGACAAATCAAAACAAGGTGATTCACATTTTAATTATAGTGTGAATAATCCTTACGGTGAATACCAAAGTTTAGAAAGACTTTCATACTTCCCATAATAGCTCACTGGTAGGTAAGGCTTAGTCACGTGCAGAGTAAGGACTATGGGATTGTGCGTTATTTACCGACTAAAGAACAGGCTTGTACTTTGGGCTTAGCTCTCAACCCACAAGCTGAAGACATGAAAAATCTTTTCACTACACAGAGCTATCTGTTGTGATGGGAACTTGTCCCAATGGAATTTGAGCTATTATAAGTGTGAAAAAATGATTTGTAAGAAACATTCATTGAAATACCCATTTTAAGGAGGGAAAAGTTATTTTTCTGAATGGTAGAAAGATAAAGATTCTTCTTAGGAACTAATTTTTGTTCATTCCAAACAATCAGTAGCCTGAAATGATCTCTGAGGCAAGGGGATTCCCCAGAAGGCTGCTGAACAAAACAAAAGCTTTGTCAAGGGAAACGTTGGGTGTGTTCGTGTGTGGAAGTGATCCAGGAACTTTTTTTATTAGCAGGGTTGGTTTCAGTCATTCAGTAAGTGCCCTTCATGAACCAGACTCCTTGCTAAGTACAGGAAACAAACAAAACAGGCACGTTCTTCTTTCCACTGAGCATATATTTCTAGTGGGGACATAGACAATAAACAAATACAAACACAAACACATAACTAGAAATTATGGCAGGTGCTAGGAAGTCATATAAGGAGAGAGAATAAGGGAAACAAGCAAATTTAGATTAGGGTCAGGAAAGAACTCTTTAGAAGCCAGATTATGCTGAATCCTAAAGAGTGAGTAGGAAGGAGTTAGCCAAATGAAAAGTAGGAGAACAAGGGATCCAAAAAGAAGAACATTGGTGGGCTAATTTAGTAAGAAAAAAAAAAGGGAGTTCAGTTGGTTCAGGGAAGCAAGGCCAAGAGCGGTGCAAGATGAAGCTGCAGAAGGTGGTAGGGACTGTGGTTCCTTGACAGTCCTATTAAAATGTTTGAAGTTTAGGGGTGCCTGAGTGGCTCAGCCGGTTCGGCGTCTGCCTTCGGCTCAGGTCACGATCCCCGGGTCCTGAGATGGAGCCCCGAGTCGGGCTCCCTGTTCAGCAGGTAGCCTGCTTCTCCCTCTCCTCCGCTCATGCTCTCAGCCGCTATCTCTGCCTCTCTCTCTCAAATAAATAAAACCTTTTAAAAAATAAATAAACTGTTTGAAGTGTATAGTAAACGCAGTGAGAATAGTGATGCATGGATACCATCCTGTGTAAATGTAAACCCAAATGCAAGAAAATAGGCATCAGTAGCAGATCATGAGTAGATCCGTCATCCCTCCCTGAAACACAACTGCCAGGGAATTTATTATTAAAACATCCAGTTTTGATGCTGGTTGTCTTAATGGGAAGCACTGCCCCTACAGACCTGACTCTGGGTGATTTACCTTGACTTCACAGAATAGAGTTATGAGATGGATCTGGGGCACGCCAGATCTGAATTGCAAGTGAGAACCCTCACTGGGAGTTTGTGGGTTGAGAGCTAAGCCCAAAATACAAGCCTGTTCTTTAGTCAGTAAATATCGCACAATCCCATAGTCCATACTCTGCATGTGACTAAGCCTTACCTACCAGTGAGCTTATGGGAAGTATTAAGGTCTTTCTAAAATTTTGTATTCACCGTAAGACTTGCTCACATTATAATTAAGATATGATTCATTTTGTCTCGGTTTGTCTCCCCAGAGAGCAGAACCTTGAAGTCATGACTTGTGTGTAAGTAATTTACTTGGGAGGTGGTTTCAAGAGTGAGAGATTGGGAGAGTGAGACAGGGAAAGAGGTACATCCACTTATGTTTAGCTTCTAGGACTCAAGATGGGGATAGATGGAGTGAGGTGAAGACAGAGGGGAGGGTCTTCACAATTACTTAGTATCAACCAGATAGAGAACTATCTATCAACTAACCAACAACTGTGTGAGTTGCCTAGAGTTTTTACGTAATCTTCACAACCACCTTATGAGCTAAGTACATTTACTGCCACCTCACAGATGAGGGAAAGCCAAGTCAGAGAGATTAGGTCATTGACTCTATGGACGGACACAGCTGGGAAGGCACACTTTGCCACCAGAAGTCAAGAAGGGAGGGAAAAAAATCCCCTTTCATGTAGATCTTTACCTTGTCTTTGTAACCCCTGCAAAACGTCTGCCTGAAGCCGACCATCAATATCTGGTTATTAGCTGATGAAGTGACCAGACCGTGGCCATTCTGTAGTCTTAAAAAGAGGTCATCGGTGTCAAGTAAACAATGAGCTCATTAAGAACCACTTGTGAAACAATTAGGCCAAGGGAATTTCGCTTGGCAAGGGTGGAAGTTAGGAAAGGGGATTTGGCTGCAGACTCTGGCGAGGGCCTGTCTGGCCCCCAGGGCCGCCGCAGACGCGCCTTCCCAATGAGGGCAAGTCCTGGCTGCACGTGGGCCACCCGGAGAAAACTAGCCTCCCGGCCACCCCCACCAGCACCACATCTCGGTGTCTTTCCGTTTGCTTTGAAGAACACAGCGAACACACTGCCGCTAGGTGTCCTCCAAGTGAAAATAACGGGAGAGAAAGTGCTTAAGCACCTTTTGTTTTCGTTCCACTAGTGTTAACACACGGGGCTGTATTCGCTTTTGAGACCTCGCTGATCTTAATTGGCCCAGGTTCTTGGACTCCCGGGGCTCTTGGGGACAGAGTGGTACTTGGCAGTGAAACAGGAACATCGGACCTCTGGGAATGAAAGGGTGCGCTGTCAAGAAAGGGCCATTGAAGCTGCTCATTTTCATTCTCAAGTAGGATGTGTATCGCTCTGCTTCAGATGAACAGGCCGGGGCCGCCTGCAAGAGCAAACGCTGTTCTCACCCAAACTGCCTGGCTCTCTGCAAGGCAACAGCCTCTGTGGGCCCCTGAGAACCAGCAATTTCTGAGCTGCTGAGCAATTTTGTGGGTTTTTTTTTTTTTTTTTTAAGATTTATTTACTTGAGAGAGAGAGAGAGAGCAAGAGAGCACGCAGAGGGGGAGAGAGAAGCAGACTCCCTGCTGAGCAGGAACTCCTACGTGGGACTCGATCCCAGGACCTCAGGATCATGACTTGAGCTGAAGGCAGATGCTCAACCGACTGAGCGACCCAGGTGCCCCAGCTGCTGACCAATTTCAAATGTACAGAACTGTGCTCTGGCAGGTTTCTCATGTTTAAACATCTTAAAATTTAAATTAGGTGAATGTCAGCCATAGCTTTTTACTGGAAATAGCAGGAGCAATCATCTTTGCTTTCTTTAGTTATGGGCAAATAAAAAAGCACCATTTGGCCAAGTATGTCCCCGGTTGGCAGTTACAAAACAGACTTCTCACCCCTGTCTCTGCAGGCTGAAAATCCCCTCCTTGCCTTCCCATGGTCTCCGCCTTTCTAGTGCTTTATGGCATCCCCACCTTTTCTGTCTCTCCTCTTCTACTTTCTCTTTTAACCGTTTTTACACCCACACCAGGTCAATTTTCTGCTTATGATCGTCTACACATTCAACTTGAGTCAGTGCTTGCCCTGGCTTTAGAGAGTCAAGGAGGGTGAGGTGCGGGGCGGGGGGGGGGGGGACAGAAGAGGAAAGGAGAAAAACAAGATTTAGAAAACAGGTGTCTCTACACCTGCCCAAAACTTAAGAAGGAAATTAGGCCACCAGGTTGGGGGTAGCGATATAAGCCAAGAGGGCTGCTTCCCTTCATTTTCTCTGCCTCAAATGCTGGACTCCTATATCATGTTGTAGGAATTTCTAGTCTTACCACAGCCAGATGACTCATACCCACTGACTGGCTCCCTAGGCTTCTGCAAATCACCTGGAAAGATAAAGCTGACCCAGAAAACAATCTCTTGCTCCAGGTTAGCCTTTCAAGGTAGGTAGGGGAATTTTCAGCCCTACCCACCAGCCTTAATCTTTATTTCAGACATAGTTATGTCTGAGAGATGGAAATAACTTCCAAATGAAGTGATGAACTACCATGGACTGGGCTTGCTTCTCCCTGGGGAGGGAAACTGAAATGAGCTAAAGATAACCTTATTTGGGGCCAGAAAGAACTGAGATCTCTGTGGAAGGAAGGGCCCTCTGTCTGCTTTCAGAACCTTGGCTCTCTGGCTCTCTGGCTCCTCAAAACATTCCTCCTCTGAAGCACTTCAGTGGCTCCAGCTTGCCTCTCAGGGACGCATCTTCTTTATCTCCTTAGAGCCTAACAAAGAGGATCTGTCACTAAATTCTCCCTGAATGCAAGCCATAAGGTAAAGAGAAAGTGGAATCTGCAGACTCTAACTCAAAACTTAAATGTTAACTAAACCCAAAGAAACAATCCTATACTGGCTCGCCTCTCCTTTTCGTATGAGAATCAGAAGGGGAAAGGAATTAAGAAAATCCTTTTCAGGAAGTGTACAGAGGAGTCCTGAATTTAGCACCCCTTGCCATAGAAGTAAATCAAAATCACCAGTAAATCACTGGTTTGTATAAACTAGTAACTGCTTGTTCAACTCCTGTTCTTAAGATAACAGCTAATATTTATTGAGTGCTTCAAATACTCCTGGCTCTGTGCTAGGGGTTCTACAAACATTAATTAGTCTAACACTCTCAACAACCCTGAAAGGTGTACATCGTGTTTTAATTGAGGTATAATTGACATGGAATGTTTTGTAAGTTTAAAGATGTGTTAATTTGATACATTTCTAGATTGCAATGGGATCACCACCATATGCCATTGTTATATCCTTAACAGGTGAGACAGCTGTTGCTCAGAGAGGTCTGAAACTTTTTCTGAAGTGAACAGCAATTTCCTCTGACTTAATTTGACCAAGGCCCTGAGCGTGCCTGACAGCCTGGGGGACGTGGTATTAGGATAAACTGAATTAGAACTTAAGATGGGAAATTAGACCATTTATTAATTTTTGGATCTTCAATAATGAAAACGCCTAATATTCCTCATTATACAAAAGAGGGAAACATGTTCTGACCATTGCCTGCTTTTGTCTTTCTCTATTTTATTTTATTTTATTTTATTTTATATTTTATTTTTTTATTGGAGTTCAGTTTGCCAACATACAGCATAACACCCAGTGCTCATCCCGCCAAGTACCCCCTCAGTGCTCATCACCCAGTCACCCCAACCCCCAGCCCACTTCCCCTTCCACTACCCCTTGTTCATTTCCCAGAGTTAGGTGTCTCTCATGTTTTGTCACTCTCACTGATATTTTCACTCATTTTCTCTCCCTTCCCTTTATTCCCTTTCACTAATTTTTATATTCCCCAAATGAATGAGACCATATAGTGTTTGTCTTTTTCCGATTGACTTATTTCACTCAGCATAATACCCTCCAGGTCCCTCCACGTCGAAGCAAATGGTGGGTATTTCTCTCTTTTAGAAGATTACCCATATTCTTTCCCAGTAGACACCATTCCTCATTCCAGTTATCCATGAGTACAGAGCTAGCAGGCAAAGACTCGGAATTTGAGCCCAAGACAATCCAGTTCAGAGACTGGACTCATTCATTTGCCAGGCTGACTTGCCCTATTGGCACCCTTCATGTCCCTGCCATGGAGATCAAGTTTGAAGGGTAGAGGGACTGTAACTTTGAGAAATCTGAATGCTTTTGTGTGAATAAAGGGGAACAACTGTGAAATGCCAATGGGATGGAGGAAAATTGACTGCCACAGCCAACTTGCATTAGAAACTGGCTTGTCTGTAGTACTATAGTCTATCTACAGGGCATTTCCAGAGGTCTTTTACTTCAATGCTACTAAGAGTGGCCCAAGAAACTCTGAGTGAGATAAGGACAAAAGTTTAGAGTATGTAGAAATCTTTGGTAGTACCACATCATCTAAGAAATCACATCATCTATATGTCCAAAAATATCTATCTGCCATGGACTGGAAATAAAGACAAATAAAAACAAAGTCAAGACAGATGGTTTAAGAATCACAAATTTATTTCACTAGGATCTTGGAAGGTGTCTCCAGGTCTCCCTTATATGGATTAAGTATCATTCAGCAAAACCCAAGTTGATTGTCTGCCTCTCCAAATGGAATTTAAGTTCCCCAAAGGTGGGACTTTGTTTTGCCCACTGCTCCATCCCTGGTTCCTAGAATCATGCCTGATACTCAATGAATATTTGTCGATTGACCAAAATGAACTCATATCCCAGTGGGAAATGTCCAAAGTCTTGTCCAATAGTTGTCCTAGTCCATTTTGAAAGTGGATCACAAGACGACTTAGGTGATGGCTGTTCCTCTGCACCCAGACTGCCTGCTCACCTTCCTCCCATCTATACCCCTCACCCAGCCTAGACCTCCACCTCCCTAGGAGGAGAGGTAGGAGAAATTACTGCCATTTATTTGTGAGCTCCAGGATCATTTGGGCCTATTTTCCACACTGTTCCATTGAGATTCTTTTTTTAAAGAATTTATTTATTTATTTATTCATGAGAGACACACAGAGAAAGGCAGAGTCATAGGCAGAAGGAGAAGCAGGCTCCCCGTGGGGAATCCAATGTGGGACTTGATCCCAAGACCCTGAGATCATGACCTGAGCCAAAGGCAGATGCTCAACCATCAAGCCACCCAGGTGCCCCTGTTCCATGGAGATTCTGGTTGACATTACACTAAGTATATAAATTAATTTGAAAAGATACACATCTTTACAGTATTGAGTCTTCTCACTCATGAGCATGATATGTCTCCTTATTTTCTTGTATTTTTATAATTCTTTGTGAATTTTGTGGTTTTCATATAGTTTCTCCATATTTATTGGTAAGCTAATTTTAGGATGATTTATTTTTATAGTTATTATCATGCATGGGTCTTCCTACCCTTTTATTTTCTAAGTCTTGGTATAAATGAAGAAAGGAATAATTTTGTGAATGTTTATTTTACATCCATTCACTTTAAATAAGTTTTTACCAGTTCTAAGAAATGTTTATTTGATTATCTTGGGCATAATATCATAATATCAATAGCTGATCATTTTATCTTGTGCCATTTCCTCCCCCTAGTTATACCTCTTTTTCAGCTTTTTCTTGTTGATTCAGCAGAGTGAATTTTTCTTAAATAAACTTTTAGTTGAGAAGATATTTAAAGAACAAAATTATAAGAGTCTGCATCTCAATCTGGGATACCACCAATGCAGAATTAAGAAGAGACTTATTGTTCCCAATGCTTAGATGAGGGAAGATAAAAAGAGAAACAATAAATTAAGTCAATACCTGATAAACTTTGTTCCCTTTAAGTTACAAACCAAGAGAAAGAGAAGAATGAAGTAATAAAACAGGAGAATGAGAAAAAGAATTAATTTAAAAAATTATCCTGCACCACAAATAGTTTAAGAGGCCCTGGTTTACTACACTAAGGTCTTGGTAGGTATCTCTGGATCTGCCTTATAAAGCCTAAGAACCATTAAACAAAAGCCAATTTGTAAAAAGACATTTTCCTTCAGTCAACAGACTACTTTCTAAAGTTTCTGAAGCCTGTAGGTCTACAAAATAAAACCAATTGATACCAATAATAGTAATTTTTGAACTTAGATTCCAATGGTATATTTGAGATGACATACAAAAGTATGATTAGCCACTATCTGCATTTGTTTTATTTTTTTTTTTAAGATTTATTTATTTATTTATTTATTTATTTATTTATTTATTTATTTATGATAGACAGAGAGAGAGAGGCAGAGATGCAGGAGGAGGGAGAAGCAGGCTCCATGCCGGAAGCCTGACGCAGGACTCCATCCCGGGACTCCAGGATCGCACCCTGGGCCAAAGGCAGGTGCTAAACCGCTGAGGCACCCAGGGATCCCCTGAATTTGTTTTAAAGAATGGCAGATTTCATATGCTCGGGCAGCTCAGCCACAGAGTGCTTGGTCATTCTTGATAAGAGTCAGAGCTGTTAACCTGCCTGCCCTGTAAAGAACCCAGTGGGCATTTCTTCAATAGTACCTGCAGAAATCAGCTCCAGGAATTACCTGGATGAAGAGGATCGATCCAGTCTTCTTGGAGATACAGAGGCTGTGGCAAGAACCCTCATTGCTCTCCATCAGCATGCACCTAACCCTGACTAGAGGGTAAGCAAATGTCATTTAAACTTGCCTGCCCCAGTCCTTTGCTCAGTGAAGAAAATATCTCCCCGATGAATTTTGAAATTCTGAGTTTCCCAACAGGAAAGTCAGAGGTGGGAGGTTTAATTTCTACCTCTGGGATGCCCTGAACGTGAAAGCAAATATATTGAATTAAATGTGCCTCTAGATTGATAACACCCCAGTAACTTGTCAGAATGAAACACAAATCTTTTCTGGAACTTTGGGCATCTTCATCCAAGTCTCTTCGATATTCTGGAGCAATTCTGATGGGCCAAATATGAGGAATAAGATGTTATCAAGAATGAGCAAAAATGTGTGAGAAAAATAAACAGAACTTCCAGGAATGAAAATGTTATTGCCAAAATTATAAACTCACTAGATTATTTACATAGCAGGTAAGAATGAGCCAGAGAAAGAGTTGGTAAACTAAAAACTAGGTCTGAGTAAATTATGCGTAATACTTCACAGAGAGACAAAGGGTTGGAAAAGGTAGGTTAAGAGATGTGGAGGATATCGAATGAAAAATGGCTAACAGCCGTCTAATTAGAGTTCCAGAAAGAGAAAATAGAGAAAATCAGATGGTGTTAGTTAACCAGGTGACAAATTCCCCTAAAACTTAGCTGTTTAAAAAAGCAAACGGTTGTTTCATGTTTTTAAAGAGAAATTTGTTTCACTTTTACTTTCACTTTCAAAAGGAAATTTCAGTTTTGGTGTCAGGAATAGGAAAGCTGCTTACCTGACACAGAGTCTGGCTCAGGGTCTCACAGGAGGTCACAATCCTGCTGTCAGCCAATGCTACAGTCACCTAGAGTTTGACTAGTACAATTAGCCAGGACAATATAAAAATTCTAAACCTGCGTATAGCTATTAACAAGGCCTCATAACATATAAAGCCGAAAAATTAATAAAGCTGCAAGGAAATTTGACAAATCCATCGTCAGTGGGGAGAATTTCAACATACCTTCTGTATGATGAGTAGATAAAGCAAACCAATATAATCATGGAAATAAAGAATATTTGAATAATACAACTAATAATTTATGTAATGGGCACAAATTAAGCTTTATATACATTATGATCAGAGAATATATATTCCAAGCATACATGGAGCACTGATAAAAAACTGACCACATATCAGACCACAAAAAGTTCTCAGTAAATTTCAGTCAGTATCATTCAAACTATGTTCTATTTCTTCAATACAATTTATATTTGGAATCAATAAAAACAATTATTTTACAACAATATAGATTCGGGGAAAATCATAAACACACTTTATTAAAATAGCTAAAAGATCAAAGAAACAGCCATAATAAAAATTAGAATAAAACTAAGACAAGAGCCATGTGTGTTTCTTCAATAACTTTACATTCTAGAATTTAGCAAGGACCTCATCAGTAATTGACAAATAAATATCTGAATGGATTTGAATCATACAAGTTAAAAAAATACTGGCATGTTTTACATCCTTGTTACTGCTTGCATTTCTCTAAGGCAGTTTTTAAAAAGTCTCTAGATTTTGTTATATTGCAAGGTATCCCTGAGTTCTTTTAAAAATCTACTTGCAAGCAGAATAATTAGGCAATTTTTTTCTTCTTCAGTTTTACCAAGATATAATTGACAAGTAAAAACTGTATATCTGTAGGGTGTATGACTTGACATTTTATTATATATACATGTACATTGTGAAATGAGCACCATAATCAAGTAATTAAAATCACCTTATACACACCTTTTCTATTTGTGTTGAGAATACTTATGATCTATTCTCCTAGCAAATTATAGATATAAAAGTATACGATGAAGTATTGTTAACTATAGTCACCAAGCTATACATTAGATCTCCAGAACTTACTTATCTTGCATAACTGAAGCTTTGTACTATTTCACCAAATTCTCTCCATTTCTCCTATCCTCCCCTCCCCCAATTACCTGACATTCTGCTCAGTGTTTCTATGAATTCAACTATTTTAGATTCTACATATAAGTGAGATAATACAATTTTCATGTTTCTGGAATTGGCCTATTTCACTTAACATAATGTACTCCAGATCTACCCATATTGTCACAAATGGCAGGATTTCTTTCTTTGTAAAGGCTGAATAATATTCTATTGTATAATGCATATAATTTTTGTAATTACTATAATAGTTCGAAGCAACCATTTTATTGAAATCTGTTTTTAAAAATTAAAAAATGGGGGCACCTGAGTGGCTCAGTGGTTGAGCATCTGCCTTTGGCTCAGGTCGTGATCCTGGGGTCCTGGGATCAAGTCCCACATCAGGCTCCTCATAAGGCGCCTGCTTCTCCCTCTGGCTATGTCTCTACCTCTCTGTGTGTGTGTCTCATGAATAAATAAATCTTTTAAAATTTTTAAAAATTAAAAATAAAAAAATGTTAGTTGTATAAATAAAGGAAAAAATAAGAAGCAATTTATTTCTAACCGGATACAACTACACACATAAAAATGCTTTTGTCTCAGAAAATAAGTCATATATCATAGCAAGTTAAGTAGCATGGAAATATCATATTCAGTTAAATCTCCACTCTTCAGCTAAGACAAATGAGGGCCAGAGGGAATAACTGTCTTTCCCAGGGTCTTATAGCTATTTAAGGAAAGGACCCATCTCCTGAATCCACTAATTTGTAACTGTGCCATGTCTATACAATGTGTCTTCCACATGATTCCCACTTTCACATAACATGACCTCCTCTTCCACACACCTTTCCCCAAGTAACCCCTGAAGAACTTGGCCTAAGAGTATAGATAACAATTATAGTCATTTATAGGAATTTCTTGCTAAGTATGCCTAAGTAAATTCTTACAAAATTATGTATATTCCGAAGAAATTCTCAGCTAAATATTGCTATAAATTGTATTTTATCAAAATATTATATTGCCCCTATGTGCTTATCTTCATAAATTCTACCATTTTTATCAGCTCCCAAGGAAACATTGGCACAACTCTTTCTGAACCAACTACCTATGTGGCCAGGAGAGAAAATAGGATATCAATACTGAGTTATGAGCATTTATTCTAACTGAAGATGTCCAAAATTAGCCAGAATGTGCTTTTTTCTTTGCATGGGATAATCCAAGTTTAAATTTTTTTCAAGGATATGACTTGTAAAACAGAAAGGTTTATCTTTCACAGTCTAAAGTATTTCAGTAAGTCATAAATCAACTGGTCATTTCTCCATTTAATGATTTACCACCTTATCAAAAGCATCTCCTTGTTAGCTTTTTATGAGGCTTATCATCTAGAGCCAGCCTCCAAAATTAGAGGCTAATAAATTATTAGCTACATGTCTAGATGTGCAACAGCTGACTGAGGAGTAATAAAAGATTTCTCTTCCTTACTATTCATATGGGTAATTAGTTTGTATTCACCAGCATAATGTTGTAAAGATCTGGAAACCATTCTGTTATTGTGTTCAATATAGGTAACTGGGGGAAAAGCCTGGTCAAAAGTGTTTTGGAAAAAAAAAAAAGTGTTTTGGAGAAAGCAGCTCAGTAATATTTGACTGTTGCTACTGATCACATTTAAAGTCTCAAATTTCTACCTCTCCCTCTGTCATCTGTCTGTAGACAGGGGCAAATATTGCTATCTTGATTTATTAATTTGATAATCATGATCTTTTCAAGTATGTGGTCAGATTTCACTCATCTTGATTTGGCTTCCACCAGTTTTGGAAGTTCACATAATGCTAGCATTAGCTGCAAAAAGGCCACTTAAAAAAAAAGATTTTATTTATTCAAGAGAGACACAGAGAGAGGCAGAGACATAGACAGAGGGAGAAGCAGGCTCTCTGTGGGAGCCTGATGTGGGACTCAATCCCAAGACCCTGGGATCACAACCTGAGCCAAAGGCAGACGCTCAACCACTAAAACACTCAGGTGCCCCAAAGGGCCACTTTAAAAAAGCAAATACTTTCTTTCCTTCTAAATTTGCAGGCAAATTATGTAAATACATTTTAAGGGGTGAAGATGTTTTATGTTCTATTAGATAGTAAAAGTTTTCATGCACTTTAGAAATAACCTTTCTAGCCCAATCTAGATATGTAGGTATGTCCTGCCTTGGAATATCACAGATAGACTAGATAGACAGGTAGATGAATAGAAGGAAGGAAAGGAGGAAGGAAGGAAGGAAGGAAGGAAGGAAGGAAGGAAGGAAGGAAGGAAGGAAGGGAGGGAGGGAGGGAGGGAGGGAGGGAGGGAGGGAGGAAGTGGGGGAAGGAAGTGAAGGGAGGGAGGAAGGAAGTGAAGAAGGAAAGAAGAATCTATAGGTCACTAGGGACCTAGGACCTACGACTCAGGACTGCAGATCTAAAAAATTGATATGCTCAATTTTCTCAGGATAGATTAGCCTCTTGGAAGCTAACTCAGTCTAGCAACACTATGCAAGAATATTTATATTTATATCCACAGTCATTTTAAAAATTCACTAGAAGTCTCCCTGACTAAGATCTATGGCCAATCGCCAGCCTTCTTAAGGAAAGACGTATTCAGCAGAAAAGTTTGGTCAGTAGAGAAAGAATTTGAAACAAAGGAGTTAGTATGTTCTAGCAGAGGTCTCTTGAAATTATAGAAAAAACAGAGAACATGGTGACTAACATAAGTGAGCTGATGGCTGAGCAAAGGAATACAAACAGCCCTACGTTCATGGGGTCACCACATTCAAGATTCAGTTCAGAGATCTGAAAGGGCAGGAACTCAGGGCTGATAGTAGTCACAGAAGACCAATCAAAGAGGGAATAATGCTTGTTAATATAATTTACAATAGGTGAGTGTATATGTCAACACTTTCCACAAAATATTTCCTGTTTTTCACTTTCCTAACACGTGGTAGGTTTATATTTCCCCCAACCCATTACTATTAGGCATGCTCATTACTTTAGCCAAAAAAAAAAAAAAAAAAAAAAAAAATATATATATATATATATATATATATATATATATATAAATAAAAATGAAATGTACCATTTCCAAGCTGAAGATCCAAAAGGCAGGGTGTGATCTGCCACATCCCCAGCTATGGTTATTATGGATGCCCAGAGATGACTACAAGAAGCAAAGCCCTATATCAACCTTTGTTGGGCATGTGTGTGAGAAAGAAATAAATAATTGTTGGGTGAGACATTGGGATTGTTTATTACTGAAACATAATCCAACCTATTCTTCCTGTTGTGGTATATAGCCTGGAATTAAAAATTATTTTAAATTAAGGCACTGCTTTCTTGGAGTCAAGGTACATTGACAACCTAAGTAATACTTAGAAGTTGACTTGTTTATATATTCAGAACAAAGGGAACTTAATATTGTTGTGAGATGCCTGGAAAAGCATAATGAACTACTTTTGCACTATAATCAAGCATACTCTCTGGTGATTGCATTAGACTCACTTGCCAAATGCCATAGCTTATTTATTCATTCATTTGTTCATTCATTCATTCATTCATTCATCCATCCATCCATCCATTCATCCAACAAATATGTATAGAGTGCTAACTACATGCCAGGCACTATGACAGATCCTGGGGATAGGATCCTGAGACAGTCCCAGTCCTTACAAATGTACTTATTATCTTAGCCTCTTTACTCTCATTCTTCTAAATTCCATGAAGGTCATGTACTTCACACCAGCACATATTCCTTTATCGTGATGGCTTAGGCTGCCACTCCTTAGTTATATTTTTGTTCTAAACATACACTCTATATCAATGCTTCTGAAACTATCATGTTTCTTTTCTAATCCATTCCAGACCAATGCTTTTGTAAAATACTGTACAATAAAAATAAGTTACTAGAAAGATACTCCATGTGATTGAATATCAAAGCAATGGTGATAAGCTATAAGTTTCTAAGTGATTACTTACAATTTCCTTACTTCTTTCCTTCCAGGTGGACAAAAGTTCACAGACCATCACTGGTCTATGGATTACACTTTGAGAAGAACTACTCTGGATAAGCAGGTAGGACCTATGCAAACTAAGTTTCCTATTTTCATTTGTAAAACCATCTGCCTCTTAATCACCAAAGTTATAAAGTTTTATATGCTGAGTAATCTCTTCAGGTCAGCCCCCATGGCCCATTCGGCTAATCACTTTGTATGATTATTTAGTTAATATTTTTTTAAACCAGCTCTATTTTTTATATGGATCCATTTTTGCAATGTCTAATCCACACAAGTAGAAAATCAGTTTCACTTGCCATAAATAAGATGTAACTGTGCAAAAAAGTGCTACGAATAAGGAGTTATTCAAGCCTAGGGAGAGAGAAGGTCGCCTGCTCTGAGAAGAGTTCAAATCTTACTAATGCAAAACTAAAACTTCCTACTTGACATAATCAGAAAATTGAGAGGAAATTAAAGAGAGCTTTTACTCATTATGTATTTCAATGCTATGGAATGCCCAATGATGTTTCATCTAAAACCATTTTAAGGATCAAAAGATAATTTCCCTATCTTTTTTGAACAAAAACAGGGCAATATTTTAACTCTCCCCATATGAGGATCATCTGAGTTGTCTACCATGACTATGCACGGCTACAGCCACTAGTCAGGTGGTCCTAATCACATGGATAGCTGCATACACGTGTCAGGTGTCACCACTTCCCTTCCTTGGTAACCCTGTCTTACAGACCACTGATACTGTAGACCACAGGCTCATTTCAATTCTGAAAGTAATACTCTCCTCAGATCTAAACAGTCTTTATGAGCCTTCTTTTTTTTCTTTAAGCAGACTCCACGTGCAATGTGGGGCTTGAATTCACAACCAGGAGATCAAAAGTCCCGTGCTCTACAGACTGAGCCAGCCAGGCGCCCCTATGAGACTTTTTTGGAGTCTAGCTGCAGCATCTGACACACCATAAGCACCCAACTAACTTGTGTCTTCTTCCTTCTTCCAAAAATAATCAGTTTCTTTTCCTGATGAGACAAGAAAAATATTTTTTAAAGATTGGAATTCCCCCTTAGGCTCCCTTGTAGCTACGAGGAGAAAAAACTAATTCTTCCCCACTTATTTTTTACCCTTGTGGAGATTTAATCACAATCCACAATTTTTAAGAGAATATTTCACACGATGGATACACAGAAATAATTATAAAACCCACCAAAAGTTAGATATTATGTTAAATTAGATAATTCACAAAATAAAGATGGCTTAAAACACCAACAAAAAAATCACAATCCACAATTATAATATTGGTTACATCCAACAGACCTCAGAGGTTTGGCTTGGTCTCTTGGTTTTCATAGATCTACAACTCTATCCATCTTCGAGCATTACTCTAACATTGGGGAGCAGAGACTCCACTGTCAGAAGAAGAGTCATTCAGCCGGTTGTGCGTGCTCTGTTAATTTCCCCCAACTAAACACCAGACCTGGGCTTCGTGTACACTAGCTGTGCATTGTTACAGTCTGAAGATTTAAATTTGTGTAATATTCCCAAGACGTAAATATGAGCCGAATCTTATAACAATGGAGAGATCCTTCCGCAGGCATTTCTTACCTAATATTGAACTTTTATCAAAGAATTTTTTCCCCCAACTAACAGTTTCAAATAAATGCTAACCATACAGTGTCTCTTCTCTTCCCTCAGGATATACAAACCACAGAATTCCGATGACTCACCCCAAAATAGCTTATGAATATGCCAGGGGCGGAAGGGCATGCTGTTTGGTTCTCTAAAACTTCCTGCCAAACTGAAGAAACTGAACATACACAGATATTTGGGGACTAACTGTGAGTAATAATGAGAATTTAATCCCCTTTAGTCTTCTGAGTTAGCAACAGCTTGCCTAACATGTCTGGTTACATCCTGTTTGCTATGCATGTGACTCCTCGAAAAAATAATAATATAATATTAATAGCACAATGTTTCATTGTTAAGATTGTTATTATCTATGTGAGTGGTTCTCAAACATTGGCAGCCATTTGTAGACTAAGGTCATCTCTTGGAAGAACTGTAAATTCATGGCTTTCTGGAACAAACATATTATTATTATGTTTTTGAAATAAAAAGCCAGGAGTCAGTGGATGGGATTTTCAGGCTGCACAAGCCCTTAAAAAGGAAAGGCAGTTAGGCATATTGATTAAAATCTTGGGCTTGAATCTCCGCTATGTCACTCTTAGCAGGTACTTGACCGAAGTCCTGATTTCTCCATATGTAAAACGAAGAGGATAATAATACTGTCTATGTTCAGGGTTAGGATTCTAGCTAGTTCCATAGGGTGAGGATTAAATAGGAAATGTATGTAAATAAGGTGTACCGCTAAGTAAATAAATTATCTAGTGCAATCTCTTTTCACAAATAATGAGTTTGAAAATCAAAGCCATTAAGTGACCTTGGAACAAACAGTCACACATTCATCACTGCAGTGCCAAGACAGAGCATTATCATGTTGTGGTCAAAAAACATTATAATGTGGAGCCAGTCAGCCCATATTCAGGCCTCAGTTTTCCTACTTGCTAGCTGTATAATCTTGGGCAAGTCACTTAATTTTTCTGTGCCTCAATATCTTATCTATAATATTAAAATAATAATAGTATTTTTCTCAAAGCATTGTTAGGACAGCATGAAAATGTAACATGTAACAGTGCCTGGCATGCACTAACTAATCAATAAACACTACTACACCAAAACTGAAAAGTTCTGGTTCTTCCAAGAGCAAATTTTAGAGTAAAAAAAATGTCAACAATGCCAGATTCTTTAAAATTAAATTCATAAAGGCAACCCAAACCTAAAAAATAAATAAACAAACAACTGAAAAATTTATTTGACACAGCTTACAATGTGATCAGAATATTTGGAGATGTCTTTTCAGATCAAGGTAGGTGTGTTCTTCAATGATGTTTATGTGCCATACTTCCCTTTTCTTATAGAGGAAGGATACCAAGGAACAACTTAATATTTCAAATACAACCGCAATTGCTAAAGAGTCACTTTGATTAGAGTTTGAAAAGAATGCCAATATCCAACTGCTCTTGACATTTGTGGAAGAAGTGTAATGCGATGGGAAGAGTAGCCAACTCCCCTTTCCAGTCCAGGCTCTGCCATTTGACTAGTCATGTTACTAGAGCTCTGAGTCGCCGTTTAAAAAGGGGGCAGTTTCTGCCTTGTTATAAATGCTATATGGAAGCAAGTATGAGACATGTTTCATAAATAGAATATGTTCTATTCATATACATGCTTTAAAGAATCATGGCACTTTAATTGACGAGTTTATTCAAAACTATTCTGCAACAGTTAAGAGTCAGAAATATACTTTCCTTTTCTTTGCTTATTACAAATTCAAAGGATATAGAGATTCTCATTTTAAGGAGCAATGTAGAAGAGAAATGGGAGAAAACCTTCAAGTTCCGAAGAAAGAAAGAATTTGAAATTTGCCAATCTTGACATATGATAAAAAAAGGCATGCAAGACTATATACTTCTACATCTCTTGACAGTAATTAGCATCCATTGTAGGTGCTTAAGACATATTTGTTAAAAAAAAATGGCTAAGACACACATTAAAGATTTTAGGATTTATTGTGTCCAGCCTCTGACACCACTGTATCCGTCCGTACTCCCACCCAATTTGAAAATCACTGACCCAGGTGCAGCCATCCATGACTTCCCAGAGTTAAATGCCTATGACTGTTAGCACCTAACAAAAGGTTAAAATGTGACTGTGAAATAAAGAACTTCTCCCCAACTTATCATTTGTTTTTTAAGCAACGGACTATTCTTTGTCTCTACATTGTCTTGAAATTCTGCAAGTGATTTCAATCCTGAATTGAAACCAAGTGGTAAAAGGACCTGAGAAACCATACTTCCTATCCACAACAGACGTCATTTCCAAAAATGAGAGAAAAAAAATATCTACATGACCTTTGTACTCCACATGTCTCTTAAAGCACCATAAAAAAAAATGAAAAGTGAGGCATTTGGGTGGCTCAGTAGTTGAGCATCTGCCTTTGGCTCAGGTCATGATCCCAGGATCCTGGGATCAGGTCCCAAATCAGGGTCCCCGCGGAGAGCCTGCTTCTCCCTCTGCCTATGTCTCTGCTCTCTCAATCTGTGTCTCTCATGAATAATTTTTTTTAAATGATTAAGAATGTTTTGTGATTCAGGTAGGGGCCTGGACAGGTATGGCCCCTCATGGCTCCTCACACACCTTCCCAGAGAAAACTTGGCAAACAGAACTCTGCTTGGAGACTTGGAGGAGCACCACAATTCAGATGGTTCCCCCCTCCAGTCATATCAGAACCAAAGATCAGGTGGAGATTATGCTTCAGGGTTGCAAATGTTTGCTGGCACAGCCCTCTTAGTGCGTCAAAGCCTCACCTGACACTGACTCATTGTTGGATTGGAAGCCAGGGCCTAATTGTGTTGGTCATATGGAACTTGCCACTTGCAGCCAAATATTCCAAGCCCTTCCAGAAATAGTTCCCCTACTTGCTTCCCCACTATACCCTAAAATATTTCTAAGACCGTAGACATGTCAGACCCCTGAATTCTCTTGTCACCATGAGTTTGCTCCTGTCTCTTCTTTTTTAAAAAAAAAAAGATTTTATTTATTTATTCATGAGAGACACACAGAGAGAGAGAGACAGAGACAGAGACACAGGCAGAGGGAGAAGCAAGCTCCATGCAGGGATCCCGACGCAGGACTCAATCCCGGGTCTCCAGGATCAGGTCCTGGGCCAAAGACAGCACTAAGCCGCTGAGCCACCTGGCTGCCCCACTGCTGTCTCTTCTGATGCCTCTCCTCCCCCATCACTGCCGACCTAATGCACAAGCTGGGGAGCTCCTCTCTGTGGGCTCTCAGTAGATATTCATTCAACTCAATTCAGTCACTCTCAGAGATAAGAGGCAGCAAGGACTACCAGATTTCCTAAATACATCTGAAAACCCATTACCTGGGGTCAGGGTGACAGGAAGTTGTTTCTTTACAGAAAAACCAATTTTCTCAAATGCACAGCAGTAAGCCTCAGTTCAGATACTGTGTCTTACTCAAGCTTTATAAAAAATTCAACATGTCTGGCACAGAAGCATAAGGCAGAAAATCTAAATCAGTAACAAAATTCTCCCAAAGTAATAGATGGTTCACAGACTTCAAAGAGTCAAACCTAACATGAAATATGTATTGGACAAAAATAGCATAGAGCCAGCTCTTGTTTCTTGATATTTCAGACAGTATGTTTTCCCATCTTCCATGGCAGATTCCTAGTCTTATTACTTTGTGAACACATTGTGCCTGCTAAGTGCTAGGAACATGCATATTTTGGATTTTTTGGTACCGAAATAAAGAATGGATGAATATGTGATTGCAAGAAATAAAAAAGGGAAATGAGAAAGGAAAGAAAAAAAAACTAAACCTGTTGCAAATCAACATTTATTCTATGAGCAAAAGCACTTTGTATTATTCTTGTGTGAATTAACATCTTAATTCTGAAAACGAGCCTCTGAAGCCTAATTCTGTGTATAATGGGGGAAAAGAAATGTAACACCTAACCCTTGAACTGAAAAGGATACACTGGGGAAAGAAAGTTTCACACATTGTTAAAAAAAATACCCAAGTTATTCCAGATAAAAATAATGAGCATGTGAGGGGATCAAACAGCTAATTTACCAAAGACTGGCATATTCCATACTTCTATAATTTGAGAGGCAAGAAAGGCTGTGGTGGGCAAAAGTACAAAAAAAAAAAAACCTACATAAATAAATAAACAAATAGACTAAAGTAGGTTGGCCTCAAAGAATTGAGGGGACTTAAAAAAATAGAAAAGATAATTTCAGAGACAAAACCGGGAATGCTGTTTCCCAGGCACATGCATGTAGATTGGTTTAAATTAATACAAGTGATCTTTGGAGAGTGAGGAGGAGCTAGAACCAGAACTGTTCCCTCCCTTCATGGAGAAATCAATGACTCTCAGTTGTAAATGATAATTTTTAATACTATATTATAAATATTAATGTCTATTAACAAGAAACAACTACAAATCCAGATTGGGTGGTAAATGCTGGAGAAGGAAAAAAATGTTGAGAAAAACTGAGTCCGGCAAGACCATTTGGGGATAATCAGGGAAGGCAAGGGCCATCTCAACTTTTAGTTGCAAGTCTCTGAAGCCATACTTGCCCACACCAGAGAGGGCAGTTCTACCCCGGGGTGCTCACATAGCTCTTTGCATAGATGCAAGCCAGAGCAAGTATTCTTATATATTACTGATTTTGCTGCTTTCCTTGCCAACTTTATCACCTCCTATCATGATGTTAGCTTATAGCAGGCACTTAATAAACAGTTGTAGAATTTTTTTTTAAAAAAGCAACCAATGATATAGACTCTGACAATGACAGACATTTCAAGCAGCTTAAGTGGAAGTAAGTTCAGATTTAAAAATTTAAAACTGATACATGCTTTAAAAAACAAAAAACAAAACAAAACAAAACAAAAACACCCTAGACCTTTCTCTAAATTTAGGCCTGCAGTGGAATACCCTAAACAAGGAAATTCAATAAGAATGGTCTCCCAACCTGCACAAAGCTAAACTCTTATCTATTCTCTGCACCTGTAACCGCTTGATTTATAAATAGTTTGCCCTTTACTTTGCTTCATGGTCAGCTGCACAGCAGAAGAAATGCCAAAGATCACGTTGCTGTTGTGACTAATCTCTACAAAGAATAGTGCTGTAGATGAAAGGGAAAGCATCTCTAGAGCTCTCCAAATCAGGAGCAAGGAGCCCACTAGCTCAACATGGAGAGTAGAAATGCAGGCATCTGTGATGTGACTTGCTAAAAGAGAGAGAGAGAGAGAGAGAAAGGAAGAAAGAGGAAAGAAAGAAGGAAAGAGAGAAAGAAGAAAGAGAAAGAAAGAAAAAGAAAGAAAGAAAGAAAGAAAGAAAGAAAGAAAGAAAGAAAGAAAGAAAGAAAGAAAGAAAGAAAGAAAGAAAAAGAAAGAGAAAAAATAAAAGCACTGAAAAGGATTGGGGTACCATGGGACAGAGCACAAGAGAAGAAAGTGGTGGACCAGTTTCTGAGAATTTTTGCCATTATATAAGACAGATGTTACAATATCTTAAGTTAAACAATACTACCCCTGGGATGCCTGGCTGGCTCAGCAGTTTAGTGCCTGCCTTTAGCCCAGGGTGTGTTCTTGGGGTCCTGGGATTGAGTCCCGCATTGGGCTCCCTGCATGGAGCCTGCTTCTCCCTCTGCCTATGTCTCTGCCTCTCTTTCTGTCTCTCATGAATAAATAAATAAAATCGTTAAAATAAATAAAAAATACTACCCCAATTAATCAGCTCAATGGTATGTTACACAGCCTCAAAATTTGTCATTATAAAGATTCTATGGTGGCACAAATAGTAACTTGTTGGTTGATCTGATCAATATTTACTGACCTCTCATGTACAGCTAGGTGGCATGAGGGGGCAAAACAGGCAAAAATTTGTCCAAATGAACCTAACATTCTAGTATAATGTGCATGATATAATGCTAGATATAATGTTGTATCAAGGCCCATAAAAAAAAATCCAGGACAGCAAAAAGGAAAGACTATGAGCTGTGGTGTCCTGGCAGACACAGTTTTAAATTCGATTCTGTCCCGACATCAGCAGTCAGCTGCTCTGGCTGATTCTCTTTTCTACATTTATAATCAAAGGGGGGGATATGAGCTATTTCTTAATATTTTTGTAAAGGTTAAACAAGATTTAAAAAATCGATCAGAACTGAACCTGACAGTACAATGTTCTAGGTGTTCAAAGAAATCCTCCCAGTAGAGAATACCCACCCCCTCCACACACAAAAGTTAATATTTAAAGTAATTTTTAATTTAATGCATAGATAAATATGCAAAAAAAGGGAACTTCTCAGAGGCTAGAAACAATGAAAAAATACACATGTAAAGATATAAGCAAGTGTTGAAATGACATTTGTCTTGTGGGCATCTGCCAACCCACATTAGACCCAGGATCCAGGACCCAACAAAATGAGGAGAAAAACCATAAGCCTTGATGTCCCAAAGATCACACTTTTGAAGGGGAATTGAACTAGTTTCATCCTTAGAACTGGTTGAAGAATAAAATACCCAGAAAGTTACTGGTCATAATTCTGCACTCACAAAGGTTTAGGACCTTCTGGTCTCAATACCTGAGTGGACCTTAGAGACAAAAACAAAGCTGAAAATTTAATTTAAAAGATGCCTGGGTTGCTCTCTCCCCTATGCCCCACTCCCTTCCCCACCAGCACCTGACAGAAGTAAATACAAGTTCTTTCTAGAGGAAAGCTCTTTAAACTCAGGCTTCAAAGAGCTCCCACAGATAAGGTGACAAGGCACACAGTGTGTACACACAATAAAACTGGCCACCATGAATGCAAATCAGGAGATATAATAAATTTTAACAAGTAGTCCAAATATTAAATAAGCATAGTAAATATTTTAAAGAAATAAATAAGTACAAAAATGTAAAAGGGAATAAGGTTTATAAAAATTACCAGGCAGATTTTTTAAAAGTACAATTCCTAGAAATGAAAACTATAATCATTGAAATTAGAAATGCACTAGGGGAGGTGTCTAGCCAATATATGGGGTCATGTTTATTTTTGTAGGCTTTTATCAGTGATCTATACTTCTTTTAATCTTTATTTTTAACAGCTTTATTAGGTATGATTGATACAAAGAACTGCACATATTTAACATACAATTTGATGACTTCAGACAGATGTAAACACCTGTAGTATCATCACCATAATTAACACCTCCACACCTCCTAGTTTCCTTGTGTTCCTCTGTTTTTTTTCTTCTGCTTTTTTGGTTTGTTTGTTTTACGTGGGAGGAACACCTCCATGAGGTGTGCCCTCTTACCAAATTTTGAAGTGCACAATTATTGTGTATTGTATCATTACTACAGTTACTATATTGTATAGCAGATCTCTAGAACTTATACATCTTGCATAACTGAAATTTTTTAAGATTTATTTATTTATTCATGAGAGACACAGAGAGAGAGAGAGAGAGGTAGAGACATAGGCAGAAGGAGAAGCAGGCTCCTCACAGGGAGCCCGATGTGGAACTCGATCCCAGATCCTGGGATCACACCCAGAGCTGAAGGCAGATGCTCAACTGCTGAGCCACGCAGGTGTCCCAAAACTGAAAAATTTTTGAGACAGAGCGTATGCATACCAGTGGGGAGAGAGACAGAAGGAGAGGAGAGAGAATCTCAAGCAGACTCCACACTCAACGAGGAGCCCAACCCAGTGCTCACTCTCATGACCCTGAGATCATGACCTGAGCCAAAATCTAGAGTCAGTCACTCAACCAACTGAACCACCCAGGTGCCCCTATAACTGAAACTTTATAGCCATTGAACTATAACTCCCCATATTCCCCATTCCCCAACCCCTAGAAACTACTATTACATTCTCTGCTTTTATGAGTTTGACTATTTCAGATTCCCTATATAAGTGGAATCATGTAGTATTTGTCCTTCTATGACTAATATTATATAATGTCCTCCAGGTTTATCTATGTTGTCACAGCCACCAGAATCCCTTCTTTTTTAAGATGACGTAATGTTCCATTTCCTGTAAATGTTCACATTTACTTTAGCCATTCACCTGTTAATGGACACATTGGTTATTTCCATTACTTGGCTACTCTAAATAATACTACAATAACATGGAGTGTGATCCATAGCTTTTCTATGAAGATATCATAAAATATAATTATTCCTTACAGCGAGGGTTTCTAAGTGAGGCCCATAACCCTTAGAACTCGGGGAGTCTGTGAATTTGAATGAGAAAAAATTTCATGGTTGAGCATCTACCTTATAGTGACCTCCTTGTTATAAAGTGATACTTTTAGGGTGTACATATTACCATATCATGATTTTTACGTTTTTAAATTTGATACCTATGTTTCAAGATAATTGGCTTATTTTTTATAATTTGCTTGTTTGTAGTCTGGTGTACTTTATTTTATCCATTTAAAAAGCATTATTTAGATATGTCCATAGGCTTCATCTAACAGCCAAAGGTGTCCATGACACAAAAAAGATTAAGATCAATACTACACAAAAATAAAGAAAAAAAAAAAACCAAACAAACAAAAACTACATAAAAAGAAACTCAGGGAAAAAAATGTTATGAATCTGAAAATTTTAATTTCCCCCTTATTTTTTAACTCTAAAAAGTATCTTTAACTATAAGTTACTTAGACAAATTTTATTAAGTATATTTTTGTTTTGGTTTTCAAGTTTTTATACAGATGTTTGTCACAAATTTAATAGCAAAAGAGGAAAGGAGTAAAGAGAGAAAGAAGAAGCGGAAGACACGTTTTGCAATATATCAAGCTATCATTTCTTACCTCCTGTCTTACCCCCCCAAAAAAAACAACCACCGAAAGCCCCCGCAAAAAAATCATTTGAATGCCTCTGCTTTCTTAGTCATTTCCAAATCTCTCATCTAGAAATTTCTACTGAAAACTAGACATATTTTCAACTTCAGGGGGAAGTAAATTACTTGCATTTACAACCTGGCACATAAGACAAAATTTATTTTCAGATGTTTGTCTAAGTTTGAGTATTCTATGGTTTGTCTAACAAGCCTGCTTTATTACATTCTAACTTAGATCTGTTTCCAAAATGTAAAAATGAAATTTAAATATTTTCCCTTCCCACTGATATTTTCTTCACTCTAACTCCCTTTCTGGACCTTTTGTATGGCATTCTATTTTAGTCCTTGGATGCCTACATGTTTGTGTCTCAGGTTCATCAAACTCAGCTGACCCACCACACCCCAACCAGAACTTCAAAAGAAGCTGTGAACAGCAGCACTTGTTCTAGCTGGAACATCATCCTAAGTCCCTCCCTGTTTACTCTTGAGATGTTTGGGCCTCCTTTCATCTCCATTTCTCAGATTCTGGCACAATAACTCAGCCCTGACGTCAACCTCTAACTCACCAGATTCCAGGCTGTTGCTGAAAGTTTTATGCCCTGATGATTCTGTGGCAGTGCTCTCCATGCACATTTTGCAGCGTCTACTGCCTTGAGTGAGAAATCTCCTGTCTAGGACGAGCCTTCAAACTCCCAGACAACAGGGATTTGGGCATCTATTACCTCTTTTCACACAGCCCAGCTAGACCTGGAAAGATCTATACTATTAGCCACAGTTGAAACGGGACTTTTAAGTGACCCACTGTATGATATTATTGACCTTTTCCTGTAACTAAGGTAAAATCAGTCTTCTTGTTACACTTTCATATCTATGCAGCAAAGTGACATATCCAATATAAAAGTGGCCTCCCCTGAAGTTTTCTCAGGGGTTGGAAAGTGCAGTAAATTACACCTCACAACCCAGAGAAAAACTTAAAACTTCCATAGAGATGTTTCTTACTCATCTATGCCCCCAAATCCCCACATCATACAGCAATAGCCCCTCTCTGTCACTGTCTCTCCCTCATTCTTTTTCTCTCTCTGAATATCTAGCTCATTGCTGCTTTTTAACTTCCTTGCAGCTATAAAAGAGAATGAGGAAGATCACTGTGAATTCACATGAAGCAACTTCCCAAAGACATCATGAAGTAATGACAGCACAATGCCTAACAGCATATGTATTATGCTCTCGCTTTGTGTAGCAAATCATACATATACCTACATATCTTTACCAAAACAAACAAACAAACAAACAAACAATAAATGAGAAACCTGAAAACCACCATGGTTATCTACAAGGGTTGAGGGGACAGGGTGGAAGGAGTATGCGAGGCAGTGACATTTCCCCAAGGATTCCTATTTTTATAGTTTTGGCTTGAAATCATGTTAATATTCTATATACTCAAAGAATAAATAAAAATCAAAGAAAAAGATAAGACAGAAAAACCTAAAACTGAAAGCAAACTGAAACAAATAAATCCAGTGTTATTTAAAAAAAAAAAAAAACCACAAACCACAAAACCACCCCATCATATTCCAGGATGGAATGGTGGTGAAAGGACTCCTCCAAGTCCCTTATGACCATGATACCTGATTCCTGGCTTTGGGCCTGGCATAAAGCAGGGAGTGGAGAATAGCAAACATGTTCTGAATTCTTACTAACAGTTTTGGTTTTTAATGGTATGGGCAAAGAGATTCTGAAATTTTATCTATTATAGGATTTAGCAAATAAACTAATATATGGAGATTGTTGAGAACCATGGTTTTCTCACTGTGGAAGAAAGGGCATATTAATGTGAACCGGAAAGGCAAAACCTTGTGAGGATAGAACTGAACTGGTAGTATCAGCATGGACTCAAGATTTCTAATATACCTATTTCTAAATGCACGTGTATGTGTACATATATATGTATTCGTGTACTTTATGTGTATATACATACAGCATGTATTCACGTGCATATGTGTATATGTATAGCATATATGTATACATACAGATTCTGTGAATCTTAGTTCTAGTCTAGAAAGGTTAAAAGCTATCATAGTAGCAGTGAACAAACACCTCTGTGCCCAGATCTTAATCTTGAATACCTGTCCTCTCTAAAGGGAACCAGGAATTCTATTTCCTTAATACCAGACTTCATTTAACAGCTCAAATTAAAACTTTTTAATTAACTTTTTAAATGAATAGTTATTAAAAAGGATTAAAGATCTCCAAATGCCCTCCATGTTCTTTTGAAAGGCATATAAAGACCCTCAACCTTTAATATTTAAAAATCAAATCAAATTCCTAGAGTACTTTGGCAAATAACTTCTTAAAATCTTTAAAGAACCTCATCTTATAACTTGAAACAGAAATTAACTGTTATATGAGTTTACTGGGTTTTGGGATAGCAAAATGTCAGAATGCGAGGAGACATAAAACTTTTGTCTATACTTACGTCACCATAGAAATTGTTGAGGAAATTAACTCGTAGACAGAGTAGCCTTAATGTGGAAAACACATAATCTTTTGCCTCATCAAACTTTTCCTAGGTTAGATAAAGTTTATTCAGGAAGATCTGTGATCTATGAGTAAAATCAAAGGTCTGTTATTAATGCTTCTTCTATCCTCTAACCTTGAGGATAAGTGATCTTTTTTTTTTTTTTAATCCAAGAAAGTTGACCATATAGGGAGAGTTGTACACCTTTTGTTCACCCCAGGCGACCTCCTGTTTTGCATCCTATTTCACTTGATTTAACTTTTTGGCACCACACTTGCAGTTTGTTTGCCAAAAATAGTTAGCAGCCCCAACAGACCAGTAGATTGTGAAGAGTGGCTTATCCTAAAGGGGGAAAAAAAAGTATATGGTCCTTTCATGCTCTTCTTGCAATGAAGTGGGACCATAGGTTCACATGGGACCTACCTTCAGATGCTATCAGGAAGGAGCCCTTCAAACCCTCACTAGTCCATCAGCAAATGACCCAACCTGCTTCCTACTGATAAGATCAATGAAGGAAAGAGAGGCCAAGTCCCAAGGAGTAAAAACCCCTAATTGGGAGCCAAGGCACAATCCTCCGCAGTTAAACCGATACTCTACCTAGGGTCTGACTGTATAGTCAGTTTGCCAGCAGGTCAGGAAGCCTGGGTGACCTGAAAACAAAACAGGAAAGAGGACCATTCAGGTCTACTACTTCATTTCTCAGAGATCAAAAGTGAGGTGAAGTGAATCGCCGAAGACAAAACAAAATAGTGGCACACCTAGCACTAAAACTCTTATCTTTGGTCTAGATTCCAGAATTTTCTCTGGAAGAGAATTTGTGTGATGCTGATTTTTTTTTTCGTAAGCTGCTTTAATCAGCTAATGGATAGATTGTACACAAGTCATTAAATGTAACTGTTGAAGTGGAATCAACCAATTTGCGAGAACCATTACACATGAAAACAAAGGCAAGCAATGAGTTGTGAAGGAAATGAAGATAACATTCTTAAAGCACGGCACGTTAGCACTGAAAAATACTGGAAAGTGATCTGCTTCAACGTTCTCACAAGGGGTTTGTTGCTGTTGGGTCTTTTGTGGTTGTGCCTTTTCGGGGGAAGGGGAGAAGTGTTTTGGTTTGATTTCGCTCGCTTAGGCCGCTTGAAACAGCGCCCCCAGAGGCACCTTCCCGGGGGACTCCGTGGGGGGGGGGGCGGGTGGTAAAGCACCCCATCTACTTCAGCTCCTTGTTTGTTTGCTTGTTTTAAGATTTTATTTATGAGAGACACAGGAAGAGAGAGGGGCAGAGACACAGGCAGAGGGAGAAGCAGGCTCCCTGCAGGGAGCCCGACGCGGGACTCGACCCCAGGTCCCCAGGATCCCGCCCTGGGCTGCAGGCGGCGCCAAACCGCTGCGCCGCCCGGGCCGCCCCAGCTCCGGGTTTTACTTCATGGGAACTGGAGGCCAAGGTCATTCCGAAAGCGGCAGAGCCGTCCCGTAGTGAAGTAACGAAACAAAGCGACTTTCTCACTCCGTTGTCACTGCGCTGCGAAGGGAGGCGGAGGGGCAAGCGGGGAGGCCGTCCCCACCCTCTGCGCCCCTGGCCCGGAGCCCGCGGAGCCCCGTCGGGGGTGGGCCCTGCACCGAGGCCGGCGAGCCCCCGGGCCGAGCTCCGCGCAGACGCCGCGGCCTCCGGGAGCCGGGGAGGGCGGGGGAGGGCGGGGGAGGGCGGGGGAGGGCGGGGGAGGGCGGGGGAGGAGACCGGGCGCCGGAAAGCTGCAGATCCGCTCGGCGGCCGGCGGCTCGGGCGGGAGGGGAGCGCAGCGAGGCGCAGGCTCGGCCCGGGCGCGCACAGCGGCGGAGCGAACGCCGCGCCGCAGGAGGCCGCAGGAGGCCGCAGGAGGCCGCAGGAGGCCGCAGGAGGCCGCAGGAGGCCGCAGAGGCCCGGGATCGCGTCCCCGCGGGGCCGCCGTTTACAGCCGAGCGCGGCTCTCGGGGCGCGGGGGCGGGGCCGCGGGGGCGGGGGCGGGGGGCGCCACCCTCCCTGCCCGCGAGTGCTTGGCCGCAAGGCTCTCGACGCGTTCCAGAAAGGGTTGGTGCATTCGGCTATCCCGCTGGAGTGACCAGACCCGGTGCAGTCTTCAAAGGTCTTTGGCAAAAAAGGGTCTGCACATTACTAAGGTCACAGAAATTCCAGCCTGCACCACAATTGCCTTGGAAGAATGATGAATGAAAATGCCTTGGGTCCAGATGTTAATCTTGATCCCGCGGACCATGAGAATCCGGCCTGGTGCTCTGGTTTAAGAAATGACTGAGTAGTTAAGTTACATGAAAGAATCGTATAATGGAAGAGTCATTAAAAAAAAAAATCAGACCCAGCGCCCCCCCCCTTTTTTTTGGTCCAAAAGTTAAACATTTAAAACAGTCAAAACAGACCTTTATTTATCTTGAAGTTAATACTTTCCTAGGTATATTAATGACTCATTAATCGTCTGTTTCAAGCAACACATTTTCATTGACTGTCATGTTCAAAGATAGGAGATTTAAAAAAAAAAAAAAAAAAGACAACTAAGAAGGCCCTCTAACAATCTCCCAAGTGGGTGGAGGGTGGCTCAGTTGGTGGAGCATCTGACTCTTGGTTTTGGCTGAGGTCTGATCTCATGGGTCCTGGATGGAGCCCCAGGGGGACCCATGCTCAGCAGGGATCTGCTTGAAGATTCTCTCCCTCTGCCACGCCACTCTCCTGCTTCCTCTCTCTCTCAAAAAATTCCTGTTCTCTCTCTCTCTCTCATCAATCAATCAATCAATCACTCTTTTTTAAAAAGCTACCGAGAAATACAATTCTAAATCAATGCACCATTATGTGCCAAAGTGGTCATCAAAATTTAGTGTGTAAAAAAAAAAATCTAGTGTGAGATAAAGTTATGACCAAAAAACTAATAAGAAAAGGAATGGTTATCCTTTATATGGTATGAAAATGAAATGATTAGAAGATGTCCTGTCCCTGTTTCTCATCACAACATACTCTTAAATTTAACTCAGAAGGAATAAAGAATAAAAGTATTTTTAAAAATCATAAATCAACATGAAGCAAATTTAAGTACATATTTACTATTTGAGAATGGGAAGGACTAAGTAAAATCTTTGAAAGAAATAACACTAAAAACCACTGACAGGCTTGACTGTAAAAGATCTAAAATTTCTTTAGGAAAAAACAAATGAAATTAGAAGAAAAAATGAGAAAAATATTTGCCAACATAAGACACAAAAAGTTTATATCTTTACTATAGACAAAATACTAACAACTTAGTAAGATAAGCCTTGAAATAGAAAGTTTGTCAAACATTTTAATGGGCAAAAAAATACTTATAGATATTAACATTTGAAAAAATATTTCCCAAAAAACGCTGAAACGTTATTCATTCTCACAAAGTTAAATGAAAAAAAGAAAATAGATGTAATATTTCATAAATCAATTTATCAAAAAAGTTGCATGTAAATATTTTATGCTAATGAAATTGCTTTAAAATAAGTGCTTGTTTTCTGGAAGTTGGAAAATAATTTCTAAGGGATAATTAAGCAATAAATACTGAGGAATTTACAAGTACTCATACTCTGAACACAGTAATTCCATTTTAGGGACTTATGCTATAGAGTAGTCATCGATTCACACAGATTTGTGAAAATGATGATTGTTGTTCAAAGACTTGGGAAACACATTAAATAGAATGTAAATTGCAAAGAGTGGGAGACAATGAATGAAAGCCTATTTGTACACATTGTACACACCCATATGCATCACAAACACATAGCCACACAGAAGACTGGCAGGAAATACTCCAGGACATTGAGTGGTCATCACTGGGTCATGAAATTATGACCGATTTTCCAACATTATTATAAGGAACATGAATTACTTTCATTACCAGAAAAATAAATATTACAAAATGGAAAATGCCTCAAAAGAACAAAAATAAATTATCCAACATTCTCAGGAAACCAAGTAATTCTACAAAAATGAAAAGCAAAAACTTTTAAATGGACTTTCTAAAATACTATGCAATTTAAAGCTAAGGATTCTTGTAACTTAATCCCAGAGGCACTTACTTTTACTATAATAGATCACAAGTCTATCCTCCTCATCATTACCATATATTATTAGTGTAAATATTTCTTCGAATAAGTGTCTTTTATGATTTCTAGTGACTTTTCACATTATTTTTGCATGATTTTAATAAATGGGACATATTGTTAAAATATGTAAGACATCATAAATTTGAATATGGATTGAATATATTAAAATTGTTCATTTTGTAAGGTGTGATAATGACATGGTTTGCACATAAAACATATTCTTTCAATTAGCAATCCTTAATGAAGTTTTTATGGGTCAAATGACACAGTGTCTAGAATCTCCTTTAATACTCTAGCTCCTCCACACACACAAAAGAGAGGGTCGAAATGAAACAAGACTGTAAAAATATTTATAATTCTTGAAGCTGGATGATAGGTTCATGAGAACTCATACTTTTTTTAAAGAATTTTTTTTTTTTTTATTCATAAGAGACAGAGAGGGAGGCAGAGGGAGAAGCAAAGTCCTCAAAGAGCATGGGGCTCTACGCGAGACTCGATCTCAGGACCCTGGAATCACAACCTGCGCCAAAAGCACAAGCTTAACCAACTGAGCCACCCAGGCATTCAGAGAACTTTTATGCTTTTTTTCCTCTACTTTTGTGTCTGCTTTAGATTTTTCACAATAAAAAGTTTTTTTAAATGTCGACGGAATAGTGTGGGCAGCTACTAATAAATATATTTTTCAGATAGGAAAGCATCATCCAAGAGAAATCCAACAGAATGACAACTTTTAAGGCAGTAGAATTTTTCCACAGTACTTTCTATCTTGTTCAACTGTGAAATATCACTGACTTTGGAGTTACTTCCCCTCCTCTGGACACCTCATGTTCTCCTTTCTGTTAACAACGTTTGCTACTACATGAATACTAAAAATGGGTCAGGAATCATGGTGAAAATTTTTTCAGATCTCAATAGTCTAAATGCTATTTATCATAATTTTTAAAACTATATTCTCCAATTTATTTTTAATAAATAATAAAAGCCTATTATTTAATTCAGATTTTTAAAATAAGTCCATATTCCCATAAGTTATAGATGGAAATAAGAATTTATTTGTATAACAGGCAAGAAGTAGCATCCCAAAAACTGACCCTACCATGCAACATTCTGTAACATGTTCCTTGTTGCCACAGCTGGGAGCAAAGTTCAAAAGGACCATTAAGATGAGATAGGATGATGTAGATCTTGTGCTATTTCAGTTTATGTGTTTTCTCCTGCTATAGATTTGAGATGGCACGCAGTACAGAAATATGTTACTATGGAAGATGAAACCTCTTGCTTTTGAAAATCTCTCATGACTTTCAAACTTGATATAAGACTTCTGCTCACTCATGGCAGTTTGTAGTCTGCCCTGGCCCAGAGTCTGGTTGGTCTGTTTTAGAGGTGAGCATGCCGTGGGTGAGAGGCAAACACAATGGGATTTGAAGCCATCAGGCCTGTTTGATTCTAATACAGCCTCATAGTCCTTATTCATCTCTGAATTCCTGGCTCCATGACCCATCCTCCATCCTGGCCTGTACCACCATAGGTCTTGACATTTATAAGCTTTTCCTACCCTTTGTACTTTCAATTTATCCCTAAAGACATTGATTTATCATGTTTTCAGTTAATCCCCTCTACCTTAACCTTGGTTCCAATGAATTCTGCATGTCCCCCTCCCAGGGTTTTAGATTTCCTACCTCCTTGCCTCTCCTCCAGCCACTTAAACTACAACCCCAAATAGCTCGACAGGGGTATCTGATGCCTCTAGGGCTTTGGAGTTGTGATATCACTACCAGCCCTGAATTTGATTCTCACAACCTGTCATTTTGACAAAGACTTATAAAATAAATGCTCATAATATGTATCCCCTGGGGTGTTTTTATTAACCCCTGGTCAGAGGAAAGGATGTGGGTTTCATTTACAGTTACAGGGACAATGAAGCACCTTTAGCCTTCGGTGCATTTCGAAAATGCAGCTTTCCTCATATCCACTCAGTGAAGAAAATGAATAAAACGTAAACTTGAAGCTAAAATCAAAAGCCTCATTTAAATCAGTATTTTCTCATTTCACCCTAACTCAATCTTATACTAGAAAAATTGACAAGATTAAAAGAAAAATCAAAACTTTAATTTGAACTTATTTTCCCTCAGTTTGCATCCAAACATTGTGTAACTTAAAACATTTTATTTTCAATGACTCACCTATTCCATGAAGCTTCTTTTTCCTGTGGACTACTCTATTCAATTCAACCAACACTTGCCAGGCATCAGTTATGTTCAAAATACTAAACATATAAATATGTCATAATAATCATAGCTGACAATTACTGAGTGCATAGTCCCCATTAGGCACAGCGATTATCATGTATTATTTTAAAATATTTTATTTATTTATTTGAAAGAGAGAGCACAGAGGGAGAAAGAACATGAGTGGGGAGCAGGGGAGGGGGATGGGGTAGAGGGAGAGAGAGAGGGAGAAGCAGACTCCCCACTGAGCAGAGACCCCCATCACAGGACTGGATCCCAGGACTCTGGGGCCCTGACCTGAGCCGAAGGCAGACATTTCACCCACTGAACCACCCAGGCAACCCGTCATGTATTATTTAACCCTGACAGCAACACTATGAGGTAGAGGGACTATTATTTTTCAACTGGTAAACTGAAAATTTATGCTTGGGTTAAAAACCTTAGAGACAGGAGTTTGGAAATATTCTAAAGTGTTATCAAAAAATGAGTTACTGGGATCGAGTCCCATGTGGGGCTCCCTGCATGGAGCCTGCTTCTCCCTCTGCTTGTGTCTCTGCCTCTCTCTCTCCCTGTGTCTTCCATGAATAAATAAAATCTTTTAAAAAAGTGAATTACATTTCTAAACTAAAAAATAACATGAGGAACACATATAGGAAACACCTGGGTGGCTCATTCGGTTGTGTCTGCCTTTGGTTCAGGTCATTATCCTGGGGTCCTGGGATTGAGCCCTGTGGTGGGCTCTCTGCTCAGCGGGAAGCCTGCTTTTCTTTCTACCCCTCTCTCCTGTTCTGCTGTATCTCACTATCTCTCTCTCTCAAATAAAAAAAAATAAAATCTTAAAAAACAAAAAAGAAACACACATAGGCAAATACATAATCTTGAAGGCAAGTGTGCAGAAGACCATCTCTCAGTTACTCAGAGTTTGAGTTCGCCATGTCCTTGCCATGGATGTCCTGTTATAAGAGTTTCATTGTTTGTTAGCACTTCTCTCAGAAGCTGGAAAGGTGTAGGGGGAGAGGAGAAAGAAGACAACAATCCAATTTAAAGTTTTTCAGCTGCTAGACACTCTGGTAAGAAGTCAGTTAGATGATAATCAGAAATGACAGATTTGGCCAAGACTTTGAATTCACCATAATCTCCAAGACCCAGATTTACATATCAAATTTGGACATTGAACTAGAAAGCATTCACTTTTGGCCACTTATAAAAGCCAAGGGCTTTCTCTACATTATCCCATTTAGTAATTACAACTATATGACATAGTAGGTTTTCATATTTCTGTTTCATAGATAAGGAAACCAAGCCTCACAAAGATAAAGTGATGCATTCAAGATACTAAAATTGTGATGTCTTGGGAGAGATGCAGCAGGGAAAAATTGAGTTTTGCGGTTAGGTAGGTGCAAGTTCAAATTAGAGCTCTGATACGTTCCTGCTATGTAACCTTGAACCAGTTAACTTGTCTGAACTTCTGTTTCCTTGCTATAAAGTGGAAATAATAATGCCTAATACATAGACTGACTATAATAATTAAATAAGGTAACATATGTGCAGTAGATGGGAGTTCTTCAATGATAGTTCGAAATGATAGCACAGATGATAGTTCTTCAAATTCCTACCCAGTGTGACTACTGTAATAGAGGGAAAACCCAGGTCTGCTTCAGTTGGGCCAAGACTCTCCCTCAAAGGGCAATCACCATACCCTAGAATAAAAATGTAGAGAATGACAGTAAATAGAATGAAACCTATACAAGCAAAGGTTGGAGGTATGCACAGGGAGAAGGTAGGGCGGGCCAGGGAGAGCTCTTCATATTGAATGATACTGTATCAAAGCTTCATTCATCTTAAGCAACATAAACCACATCTTTAAAGGAATGTATTGGAAAGCTATGGGATGAAGTAGCTCACAAAAATCAAAGGAAGCTTAAATAATGAGGCTTCTTGCACAACAGGGAAAGGGGAATCCATCATGAAGGCAGGATGGATAGTCTCTTCAGGATACAGCAAGGGGAATGAAGCCTCCAATCATTTTCCCTCAAGGTATTCACTAAGATTCAAGATCCTAGGAAACAGAATCAGTTAGCTTTTGTTGGGTCACATACTTGTCCCTTGGTTAAAGTAGTCTAGTCACCTCGAATGGCAGCCTGGTATACTTCAAATGACAGGTCCTAATTGGGAAGGCATGATTCACCAGGGAAAACTGGAGTCCTGATAGAGAAGACGTATGTGAAAGGCTGAGCAGGTGTAAAGGACAGGATCCATAACAAAGTATGAGCAGTGGATACAAAACATGTGGGCAGTGTGAGAAAAGGCACAGGAGGAAACCTCTTTTATACAATTGATCAAATGTTTTATAAGTGCTCCTTTACCTGGGTGCCTCATGACAACATGGACTCCCTAAGGTCTGGGGGCTTCCTTGACTATTTGTCCTTAGTGAAGAGGGATCTCAGCAAATCTTAGACTCACAGAAAGTTCCTATTTCACCACACGAGTCTCACCATGGAATCATTATTGGTTGGATCCCATAAACAAAGGAAGAATATTCACTTACAAATACTGCATATAGATGAGTAAAACTGAGGATTAGAGGCTGAGTCTAAATAATAAATGTATTAATAATAAAGTTAATAAATAATTTTATAATAAATTAAAGTTCAAATTACATTCTCTAGAATTTGTGAGTGATACAAGTGAGAAAGAAAAAATCTTACAAAGTCTGGTAAACAACAACTTTTATTGTATACTTTGATATGCATAATAAATTTATCCCTACCTGGTTAGTTTTGAAAGGAAGGAAGTCCAAATTTCATTTAAAAAACAAATGTGATACAACAGAAAGCTCTTGGCCCTTTACATCTATCCACCCCAGGGTGATGACATACTTTATCCGCTACCACACCCCAACAACCTGCAACCTCTGAGTCATTTTCTCACAGGAGCATATGTTGATATGGATTTTCCCATAACTCTTGTCCATTTCCCTCAGTGAGTAAGAAGATCTCTCAGAGAGATAGAGATAGAGCTTAAAATGTTGGAATACAGTCTAAAATATGGACCTTAAAACAAAATGGCTGGGAGCCTGGATAGCTCAGTGGTTGAGCATCTGCCTTTGGCTCAGGTTGTGATCCCGGAGTCCAGGGATCAAGTCCCACATCAGGCTCCCTGCATGGAGCCTGCTTCTCCCTCTGCCTATGTCTGCCTTTCTCTATGTGTCTCAAGAAGAAATAAATAAAATCTTTTAAAAAAAATACAATAAAATGTAAAGGCTCATGTGGGAATCTAACTTATATTTATTGGCCATGGATACCAGCAATTGATAATAAATGACTTGTCCTTGGAGATTATTTGTTTTTTTCTTAAACCTAATCTGAATGAGTTTTAGAGTCAGAATTTAGATGAAAATGATTGGAAATTATCATGATTATTGTTAATTCAAATAATCACAAAGTGCCCTTTAACTTTTGTGTAATTAAATAATGAGTCCATTTTTCTAAGAAATTAGAATTATTTTCTCGTCAGCCTTAGATAATAAGACTGAGCTTGGGACTCTATATAGGTTGGTGTATTTATCATCATGGCTCCGAAACACACAGGAAAACACTTTAAAAACTAGAAAGTAGTTTCTGTCATCAAACAAGACTGTTAGCAATCTTCCAGAGCCCAGTCCAATACCCTTTCTCATCTTCTTTCAACCTGGTCATTGGGGTTTTGAAACCCTGCCTTGTAAGAAGAAAAGCCTGATCATTAGCAATGGACGCATGCATTTTTTTCTAAGGTGGAATTTAATTCTAAGTTAATGGAATTTTTTTCTAAGGTGGAATTCAATTTAAGTTAATCAACAAAACATCAATTAATAGGGTTCCACAACATCAATAGTGAAGCTAAAGGACATTAGCCCTTATCACAAAGTTGTCAATAAAAGGATTATATGATAATAGGACAAAAAAGAGAAGTGTTCAAATAATGGCACTTACCACCTCGGACTTCCGGCGGGGGGGGGGGGTTATAAAATGTTCTTGCTACTTTATGCCTCAAGTGTGAAGCAGATGAGGAGAGTGGCCCTCTCTCTTACCGATTGCAGGCCAATTAACTTTCCTGAACCAACAAAGTCTCCTCTCAACTAAGGGTGACATCATCAATTCTCTCTGCGATGGTTAATTTTAATGTGTCAATTTGGCTAGAGGGTAGTGTCCAGGTGTTTGGCCAACCACCAATCCAGATGTGATACTTCGAACCTATTTCCTAGATTGATTAACATTTAATCAGTAGATTGAGCAAAGCAGATTACCTTCCATAATGTGGGAGAGTTTCATCCAATCAGTTGAAGGCCTCCAGAGGTTTCAGGATAGATATGGATACATATACTATTGATCTGTTTCTCTGGAGATCCCTGACTAATATAATATCTTAGAATGTTTCCAAAGTTTTTGTGAATGGAAAGTAAGTGAATCTCTCTTTAAAATTTAAAATAGTTCAAGTAGATTTTTTTTCTGATTTTATACTTTATAAACTTAAAAATAGCACCACATGTTTTCTCACTTCCTTGTTTAAAACCCACAAGTGGTTTCCCAACTTCCAAAATCCTTAGCATGGTCTACAACACCCTGGGTAATCTGCCCCAGATAGAAGGTTCATTTGAGCAGATTCTCAGACATCACTTCCTACTGTTGGGTCTGACAATCAGTGGAACAAAGGGTGTCTCAGTCTGTCCCTGGTGAACACAGAATTAAAGCATTGAGGCATAGATGCTCTTAATAGTCTCAGTGGAATATCTTAGTGGATTGCCCTATCACTTGCTAGACATTTTTGTCCAGACAACAGGGGCCTGACCTCAGATGAAGATTATTGTTGACTCGGAGAACTGCTAACTACCAATGAAAAGGCTTTACTCATGGGCACTCATTTCTCCAGACCCCATTTCTATAACTCAATCTGTTTGGACAATACAACATTCCCCATAGGTGTGTTGCAATACTATATTCGTGTTTTCCTAGGGTACACACCCTAATCAATTTGATGGAAATTGAGAAACTGTCGGTGCCTATGAATTAATAGAAAGGACATCTTTGTGTCATTAGCACATTTTATCTCTTAGGTTACTGCCACAGAAGGCACCTTACATCTACTTTGGATCTGTTTTTATTGTTTTCAGCCCGAGTGAGAAATGTCTTCTAACAGAGTCCCTATAATCTGAGAGAAATATTCTCTTGTGGGATCCAGAGCTTCTTGTGCCCTGATTAGGTTGTCCCATTCCCGAATAATATGGACTTGTGGTTCGTCCCTATTTCTGTGTCATCCAGCACCCTCTCCTAAACCTCTCTGATAACCTTCAGTTGTCAAAATATTGGAAAAACTGAGGTTATCCCATTCCCACCCTTCAACAAGGATAGTTGACAGATATGAAACTTAGTTTTTGAGAGCTATGCTAATAATATGTCCCATAACAGAAGTAGAATCCTATGGAAATTTCCCAATAAAAGACAAGTAATAGAATGAATGTGTGGGAAGTTTCAGCTACACCCACATCCTTCAGGTTGGCTGTACCACCATATCTCAGGCTATCACACACATACACACTCACATACACACCCTCACCATCACCATCACTACCACCACCACAACAAAAACAGACAAGGAAAAGGGACAAGTCTCATATAATCCTAATCAATTATAATCACAGGATTATAAATAGGAAGATCTGGACTGTGTGACTATAAGTAATAAATGAATCAACAGAAGGAAGAGGTTCTGTGTAGGACCTAGAAAAGAGAAGTAAAGCAAGAAGTGGTCAGTGTATCTCACGCATCATCCAACGGGGAAGTGCCTTGAACTTTGAGCTTAGACATATCATTTTTCTAGGCAGATAATAAAGATAATAGCCTCACCCATTTGGTTCCTACTCTGTGCCAGGAAAAGTTCTAAGCAGTAGGCAATTATTAACTCATTTAATAGGCATAGCAGCCTATAAGTAAGTACTGTTATTTCCCCCATTTTCAGGAAGGGAAAACTGAGGCAAAAAAGATTTATTTATTTCACTGGCTCAAAACCAGGAGTGGAGCTAGACTCGATTCTAGATCCTGCGCCCAGGACCTGGTCTCTAATATTATAAGAGTAAAACTGGAAAAGATTGCTTCCCTTTCTGTTTAGGAAGAGAGAAGAGAAAACTAGTTGTTTGTTGGCAAATGCTAGCTGCTGAGGATTGTGCCAGGAGTTTTATATACATTGTGTTGGAAACAATCCCATGAATCAAACCATCTGATCTTCATTTTCTGGAGGTAGAAACTAGGCCTCAGGGAGGTCCTTGGAGAATCAAGTACTTTCTTGGGGATTACTGAGAATTTGTCAAAATCAAAGCCAGTGTGTTGGTTTCCTTTCATTCATCTTGAAACTAAGCAACAAACAAATTTAGTATATTAAACAGACCCTGGCAAGAAGATGCAATCTTGAGATTATGGTCCATGTGTTTATCTGACATGGACCAATGGACCACTTGATAAAACATCACACACTCACACACACACACACACACACACACACACACACAAGGAAAAAACAAAAACAGGAAATTCAGTTCAGCTGTCTTCTGAACTAGTCAAATTTAGTTGAGCATGACTTAATAGATTCCATTCTCCTGATTATGTAAGAGTTTTATGTCTAATGAAAAAGATGTCTCAGAATCTGCAGAATTGAGCACATTTTAAATCACTCCAATTGTTTGGTTAGCACCATAACTTGTTTAGATGTAGGAGAGAGTTATAATGGAAGTTACAATAGAAGTCAAAGCTGGAGCCAAGATCAGCATCTGTGAATCTCTCCAAGTATAACAACTTATCCAGAGACATTTCCTTCAAACAAATTTACATTTTTTTAAAGATAAAAGTAAATGGATCTTCTTGAAGGGTCTATGGAAAATAAAGATAAAAATTGTAAGACTCTAAAACTTACTATCCTATGGTGATCATTTTTTTTTAAGATTTATTTATTCATTCAGAGAGAGCGAACAGAGAGGCAGAGACACAGGCAGAGGGAGAAGCAGGCTCCACTCAGGAAGCCCAATGTGGGACTCGATCCCGGGTCTCCAGGATCACACCCCAGGCTGCAGGCGGCGCTAAACGGCTGCGCCACCGGGGCTGCCCCCTATGGTGATCATGTTAATATCTGAGTCTGACATAGTATTTTACAATGCATGCATTTTAGATAATATTTAGATCACACTATGTATACACTTCTAGGTCTTTTTCAGTTAACATTTTATTTGGAATATTTCTCTACGTTGTTAAATATTCTTTGAAATTTAAAAGCTGCACAATATTTATAGCATAGATATTTCACAGGGTATCTTCTACTGTTGGACATTTATGTTGTGACCAGCTTGAACCATAATAAAACAATGAGATAAAGGTAGCAAGAGCATTGACACATCACTCTGAAAAAGTGAAAATAAGAAGAATCAAGCATGTATCATGCCTTTCCAGCATGAACTCTTTTAGAGTAATCAAATTGTTGAAGAGAGAGCTTTTCTTTATAGAAAATTTCCAGTTGATGCAAAAGGATTGGTTGAATTAGAAAAGTACCATTTTGTGAATTTTAATGAAATAATGGATCTAGGGATCCCTGGGTGGCTCAGTGGTTTAGCGCCTGCCTTCGGCCCAGGGTGTGATCCTGGAGACCAGGGATGGAGTCCCATGTTAGGTTCCCTGCATGGAGCCTGCTTCTCCTTCAGCCTGTGTCTCTGCCTCTCTCTCTCTGTGTCTATCATGAATAAATAAATAAAATCTTTAAAAAAAAAAAGAAATAATGGATCTAGGCTATGATCATTAATAAATGTTATAACTAACAATTATGTAAAAAGCCAGTAAAGACTTTGAGAAAGAGGGCTCACCAGAACCCACAAATCAATCTTAGAGTCACTGAAAGTGAGGCAACTAGAAATTATGTGCATACTAATATAATACAACAGGAAGTATAGAACACCACACATACAGTATTCTTGCCAAAAAATAAAACTGAAAATGAGCCGGACTAGTCAAGCCTCATTCTGAGGGCTACTTGCAGAAAATAAGAGAGAAAGAGAAAAACATTAAATTATACCATGGGGCAGACCTCAGCTAAATCTAGAATGTATGACATTCTACAGGACAAACGATCTAGTTTATCAAATAAATAACAGTAGAAAAAGAAAGGGGGAACTTTTATACATTAACTTAAGAGATATAACATCAATATGTGCAATGGGCAGATCTTTTTTGGAATCTAATGTGAACAAAACAATTATTAAAAGACATTCTTTAGTCAGTGAAGAAATGTGAACATAAGCCTGTTTAATTCTCTTACACTTAATAATATAGCCTTTGGATACTTTTTAAAGCTCTTACCATACAGAAGTATTTACAAATAAAATAATTTGGAGGTCTTTCATTTGCTTTAAAATAGTCCTGGACAAAAAAACACATAGAAACAGATGAAATAAAAATAAAAATAAAAATAAAAAAAAAAGAAACAGATGAAATAGGAGTGGGAAAATATTAATAATTTCTGAAAAAAAAAATAATTTCTGAAGCCAGGTAATAGGTACATAGAAATTGACTGTCATATTCTCTCTACTTTTATATTGGTGTAAAATTTTCATTATACAAAGCTTTCCTAAAATATTGAAATAAAAATCTTTGCACATATATGCAAAATTACATATATCATTTTGTGATATATATATGAATATATAGATATATTTCAGTGGTATATTTACATTATATCTTTTTTTGTTTGAAATTTTTACTAAAACCACAGAATATATTCCTAGAAAGAGAATTATGAGGTCAAAAGGCACAAACTTATTTGAGGTTCTCAAAAAAAATTTTAAGTGCTCTCCAGAAAGTTTGCCAATATGTATCCATCTCGCCAGACCATTACCAAAATTGAATATATATTTTGAGACATTCATTCTATTTTGGTAGAGAAAGGCTATCTTGTTTTAATTAATGCTTTTCTTAGAAAATGAGTTGAAATCTTTTAATTAAAATTAGTCTCATATTTTGTCTTCATTGAATTTTCTGATTAAGCCATTATCCATTTTTTATTGCAGTGTTAGAGATTTTTGTCTTTGATCTGCAAGAACTTTTTATATATTAAAAATTATAGCCTTTCTTAATCTGATATCAAGTATTTTCCCATCTACTGTTTTTCATTTTATTTATGACTATTCAAAAGTCAATTTTTATGTAATCAAATCTATAAACATTTGTGCTTTCTTCCATTGCCTTTAAACTTAAAAATTCCTGTCCTCTTCTAAAATGAGGTAAATATTCATGTTCTTAAAGCTTTTTAAAATAACTCTTTACTTTTACATTTTTAATCCATCTGGATTTCATCTTGGCATATGGCTTATGGTGTTAATTGGGATTTTTAGTCTTTTTCAAATAGTAAGTCAATAATTTTTTTCTTTTTCATTTTTTTCCTTTTTCAGGTTTAAGATATCTCCTGATACATAATAAAGTTCTCCAAATACTCTTGTATGTTTCTGACCTTCTTGATGACATGGCTCCCTCTTACTACTGAGTTTTGTGCCTGTACTGTATGATTATAATTTTTTACCTGGGGAACAGAAATATTTGCAAATGACATATCTAATGAAGGATTAGTATCCAAAATATATATAGAACCTATACAACTCAACACCAAAAAAAATCCAAATAATTCAATTTTAAAAAGGGCAGAAAACATGAACAGATATTTTTCCAAAGAAAACATCCAAATAGCCAACAGACACATGAAAAGGTGCTCAACATTACTTATCATCAGGGAGATGCAAATCAAAACAATGAGAGATCACATCACACCTACTAGAATGGCTAAAGTCAAAAACATAAGAAACAACAAGTGTTGGTGAGGCTGTGGAGAAAAAGGAACCCTGGGGCACTGTTGGTGGGAATGCAAACTGGTGGAGCTACTGTGGAAAACAGTATGGAGGTTTCTCAAAAAATTAAAATTAGAATTACCATATGATCCAGTAATTCCACTATTGGGTATTTACCTAAAGAATATGAAAACATTAATTTGAAAAGGTATATGCACCCCTGTTTCCTGTGGCATTATTTATAATAGCCAAATTATGGAAGCAACTCAGTGTTCATGGATAGATGAATGGATAAAGAAGATGTGGTATATATGTTTAGTGGAATACTAGTCAGCCATAAAAAAGAATAAAATCTTGCCATTTGCAACAATGTGGATGGATCTAGAGAGCACAATGCTAAGTGAAATAAGTCAGTCAGATAAAGAAAAATACCATGATTTCACTCATATGTGGAATTTAAGAAACAAAACAAAGAAAAAAGAGACAAAAACACAGACTTTTAACTGGGTGGTTAAGGGGGGTGAAATAGGTGAACACGATGAAGAGTACACTTACAGTCATAAGTACTGAGTAATGTATATAATTAATGAATCACTAGATTATATACCTAAAACTATTATAATATTGTGTGTTAATTATACTGGAATTAAAATTTTTAAAATAAGAATTTTAAAAATGATTAAAAATTACTTTTTAAAAAATGAGATAGGGTTGTTAAACTAAGGTAGGAAACAAAAGAAACAAGGAGAGGACAAGAGATTATTACAGCATGAACAACAGATTCATTTCAGTGTATGTCATCTATATCACTCAATATTTTGTCAGCAGCTATACAAAAGCTTATGTGTTCTAGAAGAGAGAGCAAAGCCCCCTAAGTTGGTTTATAGATTCAGAATCTGATTTTATTTACTACCTGTGCATTCTTGGACAAAGTACATAACTTCTCTGATCCTTTACTGTAAAATGAAGATAATATCTACAACACAAGGTTCTTATAAGGTCCAAATGTAGATGACAGGTATTTTTCAATCTTTTTTAAGGCAGGGCAGAGGCAGAGAGTCTCAAGCAGACTCTACGCCCAGCACAGAGCCCAACATAGGGCTCAGTCTCACAACCCTGAGATCATGACCTGAGCCAAAATCAAGAGTTGGATGTTTAAATGACAGAGCTACCCGGGCGCCCCATTATTTCTCATTTTTTAAAGAAAAATGCTGATAATTCCCAAGGCATTGTGGAAAAAAAGTAACAACTGATTCATTGGGAAGATGCTGAAGATGTTTGCCATGTCTTTTTCAGTAATTTCTGCCATAAAGATTATCCACTTTTAGGACAAATGGGTATTATGTAACCTGCCAGCTATGCTGAAGAAAGCTACAAAACACACAAAGGTCTTGTTTAGCTTTCAGTATCATTAAGGGAATTCAAAATTTTGCAGTTAACTTTGATTCTATTTAGTCAATTTGACTAAAGTATACAATAGACAAAAGTCTAACTTTGTTATCTTGTGCCTTTTGGCCACCACCATCATGGCTTCACCTGTACACTGAGAACTCAAGAGTAGAAGAGAAAAAATCCCCCACCACAGTTGTAAACAGATGGGATCAAAACAGAGTCATCCTTAAAAATACTTCAACAAGTTACCTTTGTAGACACTCTCCTCTGATTGCAGAAGCTGTGGTCTCTGCCTTTAAAAAGATGGAAGCAAAAAAAAAAAAAAAAAAAGATGGAAGCAGGGGCTCATGGGTGGCTCAGTCGGTGAAGGGTGAAGCATCTGTCTTCAGCTCAAGTCATGATCCTGGGGTCCTGGGATCTAGCCCCGCATCAGGCTCCCTGCTCAGTAGGGAGTCTGCTTCTCCCTCTCCCTATGCCCCTCCATACCCCCACCCCCACTCATGTTTGCTCTCTTGCTCACTCTCTCTCTCAAATAAATAAATAAAATAAAAGAAGAAAGAAAGAAAAGAAAGAAAGAAAGAAAGAAAGAAAGAAAGAAAGAAAGAAAGAAAGAAAGAAACCAGCGCAGCTAGGAGGAGTGAAACACAGCTGGCACCTGGGGAAGCAGCCAAGCTTCCAGCAGCAATTTGGAGTGCTTGTCGTCCCTCCTCCTGCTGTCACAACATTGCGGTCTTACCTACAGCTGAGCACCCTGCTGTCATTGTCATCAATCTTCAGCGCTCTCCATGCTGGTTTCTCTTTTCTTTTCTGCCCAACCAGGCTTTGCCTCCTCGCCTTGGGCTTCCCCAACTTCTGCAGTCCTTACTTGGTGTATCTTGGCTTCCTCCCTATGTCAACAAGTCCCAGCATGTGGGACACGAGGAGGCGCAAACTTTCAATAAATATACTTGATGAGTAGAACTGAATTTCAAATGAATAGAAAAAATAAAAAATAAAATGCTACTAAAAAGGTAAAAGATTGCCAGACTCAAAATGGAAGAACATGGTCCTAGGGCACCCACAGCCACAAGTTATGAGAAAGTTGAATCCTAGTAGAGCATAGATCCCCTGACTGCTCACAGTTGCATTCCTCTTAGATCAGAGAGAAGAGGTCAAGTGAAAAGCATATATGCTAAAATGAAACAGGTTCAAATAACTTTTAGCCCAGCTTGGCTTCTCTCACTTTTAGTAATGAAATCTCCAGAGGGATTTATTAGTCTTCTTATGAGAGCAATTAAAAGAAGAAAAGAATGGCATAAGGGATATATATATATATAAAATAATTTATTTTATAATATAATCTATATAATATATATATTTCTGGAAATCTATATACCATCCAATACTTAAACTTAATTCATTCAATGTATTCCCTGCTGATCTAGATTCATACTCACAGGCATTAAGATTGAGTTGAATGTAAACAAAATTGTTCTGTGCATCTTCCTGTAAAACCACCAAGCACAAACCAGAGCCACAAAATGACTACAGTGCAAACAAATAAACCTTTCTGCTTATACTTAAGTCATGAAATTAGAAGTGCTTCTGAATTATTTTTCCTAATTTCGCAAATACCTACCATGTGACAAGCAATGCCAGGTATTTGCCCAACCATTTTGTCATTTAAATGACATAATAACCATTTTATTATCATTTTGAATTCACTAAAGAACACGAAGCTGAGAGAGATCACACAGCTATGATGAACCGAACTAAAATTTTAACTCAAGGGGTCCTCTCATTCCAAGGCCTTTCCTGAGTGAAGAAAAGCTTAGCTCTTCTTGCCCAAAATCCTTGCTAAATTCAGGTAGTAACTGGATATAAAGTTTTAGCACCATTAATAATAACAACAAACACAAAGTATCATTACAGAGTATACTTTAAAATGTCAGATTGTTTCCCCTTGTAATTAAAATTAGAGGGGCATCTAGGTGGTGCAGGCAATTAAGGGACCAGCTCTTGATTTCGGCTCAGGTCATGATCTCAAGGTCATCAGATCAAACTTTGAGTTGGGCTCTGCACTCAGCAGGGAGTCTGCTTGAGATTTTCTCTCTTTCTCTCTTCCCCTCTGCCACTCCCCCTGTTCGCACATGCTTTCTCTCTCTCTCTAATAAATAAATCTTTAAAAAAAGAAAACAAAATCAGATCATGGATTTCCAAGCAGAAAAAAGACCAAAATTCAACCATTCTCATCAATATGTAACAGCATAATGAAGGCAAATGACCAAACTCTGAAGAGGTTAGGACATTCCTGAGAAGAAGCTCTGGCTCTGTATTTACTACCTCTATTTCTCTGGGTAAGTAATTTCACCTCTCTGAACCTCAGCTTCCTCATCTAGAACATGAAAAAGATAGTTTCTCCCACAGAGTATTGGCTCAAGGATTAAATCAAATACCACACAATTACCCTAGGACATAGCCAGGAAATCATAGCTGGTACAGTGAACTTTCAGGTTTTTGAGATTTAACTGATTTGCAGAATGAAGATGAAGTTAAACATATACATTCTCATACATAATACTATACTGTATATGTGCGTGCATCTGTATAAATTAGGGCAATATACATGGTATTTTAAAATTATCATGATAATTGTTGCCTCTGGGATCAAACATGCAGTGCAAAGTTGTAGCTTTGTCCAGCTCCTCCCCTTCCTTCAGTCTTACCACCCCCACCCCATCACTCTCTTCCAATCCAGGTCAGGATTTGACCTCTTCTCCCTCTTCTATGATGTCTACTGCCTAACTTCCCCACGTATGCAGTTGAACTGCCAAGGTGACAAGGGTTCAAGTTTCCCCTGCACCCAACAACAGTTAGCTCTCACCCACAAAGCATGGAGCAAATATGATTACATTTACAGATTATTTGGGATTATTCGTGACCTTCCAAAGCCTTGTCCTGCTCTGAGCCCCCACATACAAAACACCATATACCACTATCATCAACGCTTTTTTCCTGGTTAATTCATATATGACTCTTGCATCTTCTTCACCTGGCCTTCCTTATGGCCCTTTAGCTAATGAGTCTACACCCTTAATGACAGGGAAATAATTTCCTCTTAAAGAAGCATTATATTTGATGTTTCGATAACTATGAAAATTTCCTTTCTCATATTAGGCTAAAGTCTCCTTTTGCATAATATTAATCTATGTGTTTTCTTCTCTTCAATGATCCTTAAAAAAGAAAAAAAATCTTATCTAATCCCTTTTCTATGAAGTCAGATGAATTCCAGCTGGAGTTCCTTTATAAATCAGGTTGTGCCACAAGGGTATTATGCTAAGTGAAAGATGCTAATCTCAAAAAATTATATACAGTATGATTCCATTTATATGACACTCTGTAAAAAAGCAAAACTATAAGGACAGAAAACACATAAGTAATAACCAAGGGCTGGGATCTGGGGAAGGAGGTGGTGGTATTAGTATCTGACCATAGGGAGAGCATAAGGGAATTCTTCTGAAATTATTCTGCACCCTGTTGTGTTGGTATATGGATAGCTACAATAATCTATACATGTAATAAAACTCATAGAACTATACACCTAAAAAAAGTGAATATTACTATCTGTAAATTTTTAAAAATTACATTTATTGATTTCTCACTATGGATGTACTATAATTCTTTCATTTTAATCTTCAAAATAACCCCATGAGAGATAAGTAACATTATTATCATCCTCAACTGCAGGTAAGGAAACTGAGACACAGAGATTAACTAACTTGCCCAAAGTTATAAAACTTGATAGAGGCAGAATGTAGATTTAACCCAAGTAATCTGACCCCAGAACTGAATTTCTCCACTGACTCTGAAAGAGAATGAAAAGGAGGGGCATCTGGATGGCCCTTGATCCTAGTTCAGGTCTTGATCTCAGGGTTGTGAGCTCAGGCCTGGCATTGGGCTCCAGCTGGGTGCAGAGACTACTTTAAAAAAAATTTTTTTTTAATAAAAAGGAGCTTCACTTACCCTCTGTCAATGAAACCACATGACCTATTTAAGGAGTAGAACATCAGATAGAATTGCATCAACATAATTAGCCTGCAAATGGAACACAGCATATGTCACCAAGACAAACATATTTCTGGACCACAGAAACGTCTTAATTGCTGTTTTAATAACTAATATTGAAACTTGGCAGTTTCCAGGTTTTCTTGCAATGAAATGTCTTCTTGTTAATATACTAAATAAATTGTAAAATCAACTTTTTAATGTCTCTGTACACTGATGGTAAAATCTTTTCTCAACTGTCCCTTAAGAAACCCTGCTTCTGGTGTAAAGAAATTGGAGTATATCAGTTGGAAGCTCAAATAAATTGTTTAAAATTTCAAAACTCATTCCACTCCTTCTCCCTCCCCACTTCCCCAAAGCTAAATCCTTCCGGATATTTTTTAGAACTAAAACCTCTTAGTAATGAGACAAGCAGATAAATACACCCACGTTTGGTGCCTTGTGGTCATTCTTACACATTCATGTAGGTTTCTCAGTGCCTGCGTTCTACATCCCCACAAACTCCATTCCATTCACTTTGCAAAAACAAAGCTATCACTGCAGAAGCGGTGCATGGCATGCCTCAAATTCAGTAGCAGCAGCAGCTGGAAAGAAAAAACAAAGGGAAAGAATTATGATGGCTTTTAAAAATAAGAGTTACAAAGAATGCCTAAATTTGGTAAGCATGATCTTGAGATAATACAGGTTGCTTAGTTCTGATGCAAAAAGTTGGTTCAAGGGGTAACTGAGTAGCTCAGTCGGTTAGGTATCCGACTCTTGTTTTCCACTTGGGTCATGACCTCGGGGTCCTAAGATCCAGCCCCATGTCAGTCGGGCTCCATGTTCCTCTCCCTCTGCCCCTGCCTCACTTTCTCTCCCCCCCAAAAAAATAAATAAATATTTTTTAAAATTTTTAAATAAAAGTTGGTTCCAATTAGTCTGCTTCTGCATTAGTGTCCAATACTTGTTCACAATGGATTTAATCATTTCAGTGCTTTTTATGCAAGACAGATTACACATACAGTCGTGTGTACATTCTCCATCTCCAGGGAAGAATGATCTGAGGTCTCTGTGACATTTCTGCCTCAGATCACCTTCCCTGAAAAATTCATGGAGCTATTCTCAGCCGACTACCATCATCTTCCAAACATCTGTAGCCTGAATCCTCTTACTATTCAGAGATAATTCTTCTAGTAAATTCTATACTTTATGTAAACTACAATTAAGTTTCATGCAAAGTCACATCAAAAAAGGAACCAAAGAAAGATTTGTAGAATCTAGTCAGTCGTTAGAGTCCAACAGTCCTGGCCACCTTCATCATTCTATCACTTGCCATCAGTGTAATACAAGACCTATTATTGAATTCTGTGGTCACCTTTCTTCTATAAAAGCTCTTTAGCCATATTTATGTTTCAGGGCTACCGTTAGAATCAAATAAGATGATGCTGACCTAACAAAGTTCTTGCTACATCCTAGGCTCTCTGTAAGTGATAGTTATAATTATAACCAAGGAAAGAAATCCTACAAATGGAACAGTGTTCATCTATGGCCATTTGCAGCTTTATTTCACAATGTTTCCTCAGGCAAATTTGCCTACTCCCTGCCTCAATATCAAGTTTGATCTTGTTACAAACTCATTGGCTTTTCAGTGTTAATTATTAGTTACCAGCACACTTCCCATGGAATACAATGGTTTTTGGTTTTTGAAATTAGGTTTAGGAGAGAAATATTTAAGAGATCTGAAATGGCTTTGCAACCTGATGCAGCTAGCAGGCGGATTGCATAATCGTAATTCACAGGCGCAAGCACACACGCCCACACACCCAGGAAATGTGGGGGTTCTTGTGGAAATCAGTAGCTTATCTATTATGTGCACTCCGGAGCTGTAAACAAGACCATGTGAAGACTCAGCTAGAATGCTTCCTCTGAGTCAGTATTAAACAAACTTCCGAACTGTTAGGGAAGGAAATAAAGCCACACTGTACCCCCAAAAGACACCCAAGACAGACAGACAGGGATTATGGGAGTTAATATTGAATTTCTGTCAGAGACTGATACAAGAATTAAAGTAAGTTTTGCCATAAAAATAAAATGTGCCTTAATAATGAAAAGCTAGCATGAATTGGCAAAAATTGTAATCTCCATATAACTGGCCTATCTAATTTGCATGACTTATGTAGAACGGCAGGATTTTTTATAACCTTTGGTATTTTACTCCATGAGAATGCTAGCACAACTTTCTATTTGGTGACAATAACATTAGTGTCATGGTCTCTAATATGGTGTTGGCTCAGAATGAATCAGAGACAAAGATCTCATAAATGGTGAAAAAGAAACCACCAGGAAATCACAGATTCTCGTTGACAGCATAGCATGATGCAGTGAAAAACACACAGGCTTTGAGGTCAGGGGTGTTCCAACTCTGCTTTCTAGTGTTGCGATCTTGGGCATGTCACATCTCCTTACTGAGATCCCATTTTCTTACCCGTAAGATCATGATCTTGATGAGGCTCTTGTTAAGATCAAATTAGATATTAAATGAGTAAGTATTTTGACAAATACAAAGAGCTACATGAATATGAGGTATTATGATTCATTGCTTTATCCTGTAAATGTTCTCATATCAACAAAAAGTCAGAAATCAAGTTTAGAACACCCTAGAGTTGTTGCCTAAGGTAAATAATGAGTTCTAAAATTTATATCCGTTTTGGCCTTTGCAACATTTTTTTTAGAAAGGAAAAAAGATGGATACCACCCTATATCTGGCAAGCCAGAGTGATAAGCTGAATCCAGAGAATGCTGCTCTTGCTTATGTATAATTTCATTTTCGAGTTTTAGAAGACAGAATACAGAAATCACCAATTATAGAATAAGAGGAAATGGGTAAAGCACTTTAATCCTTACCAATGTCCACAAAGTAGGATGTTTTATTAAGTGTTGTCTGGGTGCTCAGACAGTAAAGAACATTACCATTTCCGGCAACCCAAAGCTTGACCTTACACTTGGACTCCTGAAGGTAAACTTCCTGAGAGGAAATTAAATATAGAGAACCTCTTCCAGTTTGAGATACCAAAAACACTGTAAAAAAACATTTAGGCTAAATTAATTTTTTAAAAATTTTACCCCCAAAATATTAAACCAAACAGAAAAGGCAGTGGGGTTTTTTTATTTAAAATGGGAAGTGAAAGCAAATCAAAGATGTCCAAAATATCCTTTTCTTCTTGCCTATGTCCCTATAAAAATGTGCCCTAAAGATGAGCATTCTTCCTTCTTGCCCTATAATATTCTTACTTAAATCTAATCTCCAAGCCTTAAAAATGAAAACATTCAACCAAAAGGGAAAGAAAGGAGAACAAATATGACTTATGTAAATTGTAAATCAAATCAAATATGAAATTTATGCACCCTATTTTCACTACTCAAGCCACCCAGGATGATTCAGATTTGCTTTCTTCTCAGAAAGCAGAAGGTACACCTTCTGGGTTCAGTGGACACTTTGAAAGGTCAAACAGAGTCCATCCTTCAGGCAGATGAAACATTGTTCTATTTTTAAAAGACCTCTAGAGAAGGAAATTCCACAAGCTTCCCCAGCTACACATTCCAGTGTCTATCAAATTGCACTGTCTGAAAATTTTTCCTTTTCTCTTATCTAAATCCCTTTCTGTAATGTAAGCCTGTTGCCTCCTGTCTGGTCCCTGATGGAGATGGTCATCATCCTTCGTAGATCAGTCTTCTCGAATGAGGCTCCTCTCAAATTCCACAAGCCAGAAACCACTCAATTTCTAATCTCCTTTGTCATAGTTCTTAAATCATTGCTGTTCCTCACCTACCATTTTCTGCCAAGTTTCCTTCCTTCGACCTTGTATTCATTTCATATATCCTCCAAAAGTGATATTTTCAAAAGCAAAGGAAATGAAAATTAGCCGGTCACTTTACTGCACTAGAGCAACCTGTTTTTTATTTTCTTTGTTCTTGCCCTCCTCCGTACACATTTACACATTCTTGTAACTGCAATGTGTAATTTTATTGAATTTATTTATTCCAAGGTTTAAAATTTCTCCTTCAGTTTCACAACCCAGGGCATGTATAGCATGAGCTAGCTCATCATTCTAACTTCAATAAAGCTGCGGCAAAGTTCATGAAGAATTTCTTCCTTCATTCAATACAATTGAATGATGGATTATGTAGTACTGAAGCTCTTTCTCAGGTTATGGGAACTAAAAGCATTGGGCATTGACCTTGCCCACACACAGGTCATAATAAGACACATTGCCACACAGCCACTTAATTAGAATGAAAAAGATCCTGTGTAGATGATTCCTGCATCTACCTATAATGTGCAAACTTACGGTGACTGAGAGAGCTGGACCCCAGGGGAGGGCTGACCTGTAGAAGCCAGGAGTGGAAAGTCATTTGGTAGATACTTGGGAGAGACAGGAGCTGTAGATACATTGTCACTTCCTACTACCTATTAGAAGATCAGATCACCTAAAGGACAGAATATTTAGTGCTATCAGAAATTTATATTTCTCTGCCTTCAAATTTATAGTTTTCTCTTTCAGGAACATTCCTCCTCTCCTAGTCCATGTATCTGATTCAGACAATTCACTGTTTAAGACTCAGGTCTAGGAATACTTGACTCAAGAAGCTGTCCCTAAGACTCTAGACTGAGTTGACTGTTCCTCTCCAGAGCTTCCACAGCAACCTCTGCCCACAGCACTTGCCACCTTTCTATTACTTTGGCTTTTTCTATCATTATAGGAGCAGAGATTTCTTGAGTGGAAACTGTCTTCCTTACCTTTAAATCACTTGTGCTCATATTGCTTCTGCCACCCAAGTGGCTTATTAAATGAAGTGAAATAAATATAAAGAGGTGTTTAGTAGAAAATTAAGTCACTTACAACTGGGTAGATAAGGAGAGCTTTCATGGAGGAATTGACATTTGTGTTAGACCTTGAAGGATTGTCAAGATTGGGACATGCAAATTTAGGGGAAATGTTATTCTAAAGAATTGTTTAACAAAAGAGCAGAGCAAAATAGAATGTTTGGAAAACAGTTCAGTTTAGCGAGGATAAGGGTCTGTTGTGGGGAAAATTTTTTAACTCACTGACAAAAAAAATGGAGTGTATTCGGTCTAAATAAAATCTGTTTTAATCTATAGACAAGGAATAACCACTGGCATTTTTAAAAGAGATACATGACAGAGTAAGAGCTATATAGTAGAAGAGTCTAGTTTTCGAAATGGTTAAATACCTGTATTAGACTAACCCTCCTACAGAGAACAATTATAAACTCCAAACCAGTATAAAAAACAAGTTATTGGGGATCCCTGGGTGACGCAGCGGTTTGGCGCCTGCCTTTGGCCCAGGGCGCGATCCTGGAGACCCGGGATCAAGTCCCACGTTGGGCTCCCAGTGCATGGAGCCTGCTTCTCCCTCTGCCTGTGTCTCTGCCTCTCTCTCTCTCTCTCTCTCTGTGACCATCATAAATAAATAAAAATTAAAAAAAAAAAACAAGTTATTTAAGTTACTTGAGAATATCCAAAAGGAGTCCAAGATGGAAGAGATTTCAACCCTTCACAGAAGGCAACTGCATTGGGTGAGAATTACTTTTAGAAAGCTTTTCTTCTGAGGGTATTTCTCAGTCCATGTGGTTCAGGGCGGCCAAAATTCATGAAGAGAACTACTGTCTTCCTGACTTAAGGAGCCAGAGAATGAATTTCAGGATGCCAAAGTGACTTAAAGAAAGGAATAACAGAGAAGAAGGCCCCCTGACTTGCTAAAAGAAAAAAAAATACTGAAAACAAATGAGTCTTAATTTTTCAGAGCCTTGATGACTAAAAAACAATAATATCAAGAGGTCTCCATGCATTTAAGTGGAGCCCTCCAGAGAAAGGAATAAGAAAATGAAGGAGAAAATGTTTAAAGAAACAATGGCCTAAAATTCTCAAATTTGTTTAAATTATCAACCTATATATCCAAGAGTCTAGGTAAATCTTAAGTAGGATGAATATAAAGAAAACTAGACCTAAGTACATCAATAATCAAACTAGTGAAAACCAAAGATAAAGGGAAAATCTTGAATGCAGCTGGAGGGCAAAGAACATTACATGCAGGTGAACAATGATACAAATCATGCCTGACTTCTCATCACTCACAGTGGACACAAAACACAATAGAACATATGAAGTAAACAAACAAAAAATCTATCAAACCAGCATTATATATCCAGAAAATATCCTTTGAAAAGGAAAGTAAGGTGCACCTGGGTGGCTCAGTTGCTCTGCCTTTGGCTCAGGTCATGATCCCAGAGTCCTGGGTTCAAGCCCCATGTGAGGCTCCCTGGTCAGCAGGGAGTCTGCTTCCCCATCTCTGTCTGCTCCCCTGCTCCTGCTCTGTCGTTCTCTCCTTCTCAAATAAATACTTTTTAAACGTTTTTAAAAAGACATAAAGTGGACTTTTTGAGATGAACAGAAACTAGAATATTTACTTTTTCAGGTTGAAGAAAATGACATCAGATGAAAGCTCAGGAGTTATAGGAAAGAATGAAAAGCAATCAAAATGGTAAATAGGAATAAATAGGAAGACTCTCTTTTTTCTTCTTTTAATTTATTTAAAAGACAACTGAAAATTTTAAAGCCTTCCAAGGATTGCCAAGCATTTGTGAAAATGTTTAACATAGAGATCAGAACCAAATAAGAAAGCTTCATTGAGGCACTTCATTTAATTCTTCAGAACACTGGGGACTAAAGAAGATTCTACAGGCTTCCAGAGAGAGGAAAAAGAAATCACATGTAAAGGATCATGAACAAAATTGTTTGGGACTTCTCAATTACACTGAAAGTAAGAAGACACTGCCTTCAAATATTTTAAGGAAATTATTTCTAACCTGTAAGTCCACATCTATTCAATCACATAGAAGGCAAAAATAAGGACTTCCTCAGACATTTAAGGACTCAAAAAAAAAATTACCTCGTATGCATCCTTTCTAAAACTATTGAAGAAGTGTTCCAAAAAAGAAAGCATGGGCTATAAGAAATAGAAGTTTTGGAGCAAGAGTATAATAAGGAGAAATTTCAGGAGAACAGCTGTACACCAGATGTAGAGATAAAAACAGACTATTCATGGAGAAAAACTTCAAAACAATACATTTTTTACCATTTTCTGGGCTACTTAGTGGGTCTTTTCAACTCGGCAGCTTAAGTCCTTGTGGAAATGCTATTCAATTATTTGTTGCATTTGTTCTATTGCTCCGTTTATTTCCCGGGCATATACCAAGGAAGCAGCAAAGACAGAAAAAAAAAAAAAAAAAAAAAAAAAAACAAAAAAAAAAACAGGATAGAAAATAGAAGCTAGAGATAGATCAGAATCTAAGGATTCTTTTTTAACTTGAATTTTCCTGAAAGTTGTGCTCAAGGCAAGAAGTTCCAAACAGGGGTGCCTGGGTGGCTCAGTGATTGAGCGTCTATCTTTGGCTCAGGTCATGACCCCAGGGTCCTAGGATCTAGTCCCACATCAGGCTCTCCAGAGGGAGCCTGCTTCTCCCTCTATGTCTCTGCGTTTCTCTCTCTGTGTGTTTCTCATGAATAAATAAATAAAATGTGAAGAAGAAGAAGAAGAAGAAGAAGAAGAAGAAGAAGAAGAAGAAGGAGGAGGAGGAGGAGGAGGAGGAGGAGGAGGAGGAAGGAGAAGGAGAAGGAGAAGGAGATTCAAACAGGGAGCAGAAGTGAGGGAAAAGTAAGGGATAAAGTGGAAAAAAGTAAATGCACAGATTCATTATTAAAATAACTACTGTAGGCAAGTGGCACTCAGTCTTGACAGGAATTTTCTAGAGAGGATATAGAGGGCCTTTTGGAACTGTTTACCTGGGAATTGATGTTGGCTTTTTTTTTTTTTTTTTAAGATTTTACTTATTTATTCATGAGAGACACACAGAGAGAGGCAGAGACATAGGCAGAGGAAGAAGTAGGCTCCTTGCAGGGAACCCGATGTGGGACTCGATCCCAGGACCCCAGGATCACAACTTGAGCCAAAGGCAGATGCTCAAGCACTGAGCCACCCAGGCACCCTGAATTGATGGTTTTGATCCACTGACCAAATCGCACATCAGGTGAAACTTACTTGAGGATATATCAATCCCTGTATATCTCCAGACTGAGCATATCTGCTTGAACAGAGAGCTTTCCAAAGGCATCTGTGGCTTTGGAAATACCCGGGAGCAAAGGCGCATAGCAGCCAGTGCTTGAGAGAAGTTGTGAGTCTGAGGTAAGCCAAACTACCCACTGAATGTGCACAGAGATCAGAGATGAAGCTTGCAGGATGTGAGGCAGGAATCCAGAAGCAATGCATATAGTCTATTCTTTGTATCCCTCAGAGGTACCTATGCCGCTAAGCCACAATCCCTACACATGACTTCATAGGTAAAGATTACTGTGGTAATCGGCAGTCTTCACTGCTACCACTGGTCCCAAAGTTATAACTGATGTTTTATCACCTCCTTCCTCCACTGCCCATATTAAACATCCCTCTCCTTCAGCCACAACTCCTACTTGTCTAATTCTCTAGCCTAGTGGGATGATGGAGCTTTCATCCCTGAGCTGGCTGAGTTCTTGGATATCTTGCTGCTGTCAGGCCAAGGTTGCTGCAATTGTCACTTACCATTATCACCAGGCATGTGATGTGAATGGCAAGAAGTGCCCATGGTTGACCCATACCTTGCCAGTGCCTTAGCTATCTCAAATTGGCCAAGGCTTTTCCTCAGGTCTCCTCTTCCCAAATCACTCCCATTGAGAGTCTAGTACTATATGTCTTAGTTTGGGTTCTACCAGAAAGTGAAGCCCTAGTCAAAGAGATAATTCCAGAGTACAAGTAGGGGACCAGAGAAAATGGGGGAAGGGAGAAATGTATATATAAAGTGCATTTCTGATATCATAGCTCTTGGACTCTGGGGCTAAGTTCTGGTGTCTAAGGACATACAGGAAGTATTTCAGAGCTGTCCTCTAGAAGAAGGACAATTTCAGGAAGCATTAATCCATAGGTTCCCACCCCTCGTTGATTGAAGATTGCTCTCAAAGTTAACTTTCATAAATTTGGGGTTCCATGTATAAGTTTTACAACTAGGGTCTCATTCCCAGCTGTAGCATTGGAGAAGTCCTGGAGCAAAAAGTAAATAATGCGTGGTGTTCTGAGATGAGATGAGACTCTGTTGTGATATGAGTCAAATCCAGAATAGTGATTACCTCTAGGTTGGAAGCAGAGGTGAGGCTGAGTAGATGTGAGTTTGGGTCCCAGAGGCTCTGATCCAGTCTACATGAGCTTCTCAAGGAATTTGGACTTAATTTGGTAAAACATAGCATGCTTTGTCATAAGTATATGCACAGACATATATATTTTATAACCTCAAGAAATTTGAAAATCCCTCACACATACCACCTGTTCCCTTTATCCCTGTATCATATCATGACTGGCAACCAGGAACAAGAAGCAATCATGAAATGGGCAAAAGACATGAAGAGAAATCTCACAGAGGAAGACATAGACCTGGCCAACAAGCACAGGAGAAAATGCTCCGCATCACTTGCCATCAGGGAAATACAAATCAAAACCACAATGAGATACCACCTCACACCAGTGAGAATGGGGAAAATTAACAAAGCAGGAAACCACAAATGTTGGAGAGGATGTGGAAAAAGGGGAACCCTCCTGCACTATTGGTGGGAATGTGAACTGGTGCAGCCACTCTGGAAAACTGTGTGGAGGTTCCTCAAAGAGTTAAAAATAGACCTGCCCTACGACCCAGCAATTGCACTGCTGGGGATTTACCCCAAAGATACAGATGCAATGAAACACCGGGACATCTGCACCCCGATGTTTCTAGCAGCAATGTCCACAATAGCCAAACTGTGGAAGGAGCCTCGGTGTCCATCGAAAGATGAATGGATAAAGAAGATGTGGTCTATGTATACAATGAAATATTACTCAGTCATTAGAAACGACAAATACCCACCATTTGCTTCGATGTGGATGGAACTGGAGGGTATTATGCTGAGTAAAATAAGTCAATCGGAGAAGGACAAACATTATATGGTCTCATTCACTTGGGAAATATAAAAAATAGCGAAAGGGAATAAAGGGGAAAGGAGAAAAAATGAGTGGGAAATATCAGAAAGGGAGACAGAACATGAAAGACTCCTAACTCTGGGAAACGAACTAGGGGTGGTGGAAAGGGAGGTGGGAGGGGGGTGAGGGTGACTGGGTGACTGGCACTGAGGTGGGCACTTGACAGGATGAGCACTGGGTGTTATTCTATATGTTGGCAAATTGAACACCAATAAAAAATAAATTTATAAAAATAAAAAAATAAATCTTTTAAATTAAAAAAAAAGAAGCAAACACGGATAGAAGATGTAGTAAAAGAAGAGTTAAAAGTCAGTGGACAGAGCAAATAACTTTGGAAATGAGTAGGGTCTCCACCTCACAGTAAAAGATACTGAGTATAAACCCTCTACTCCAATTGCTAATTTTTTTTCTCACAAGAACAAGAGTTCACAGTTCTGATACTGCTATCCATGTACCCTGGATTTGGCAGACAGTGGGAGCAACTTTTGACACTGTTGGAGTGGGAGCACACAGATAAGCAAAGGGGGCAGATGCTAAAATGATACAAGTGGTAACAGAGTGGAGTTAGAAACATCAGTAGGAACCCATGTTTAGGTGGAAAAGCTAGTGTCATCCAACAAACGCTGGTGAACATGTCAATGGTACATAACTTTTTAGTATGTGTTCATGAGAGCCTTAGAATGCTACTCATATGTGACTCTAGTCGTCGATCCTAGGCGTTGTCAAGCTGTTTCTGTAAAGGCCTGAGAGCAACTATTTTAGGCTTTGTGGGCCACATGGGATCTGTGGAGATGTCACCATTCTGCCCCTCGTAACATGACAGCAGCCCTCAGGGAATCCGTGAATGAGTGAATGTGGCTGTGCCCCACTCAGACAGAGAGCCAGATTTGGCCCGTAGTCAGCCAATCCCTGATCTTTTCTAACAAATAACAAAAGTGAAAGAAAATGCACAAACAAAACATGTGCCATCTGAGCTCAACTACGGAAGAAGTACTTGTAGAGAAATGTGTTAGCAGAAACGCCTTGAAGATGTTACCCAGATTTTTCCCTGGATGGTAGACTAAGAACTTTTTCCCCTCCGTATTCCTACAGGTGCACTTTCGGGGTATTGATAATATGAAAAAGATATCCTATAACCAGTGTCTTGAATTTGTACTTTCCTCAGTAAGCTAGAGACTCTCAGGCCAGTTTAAGATTTAGAAATATTCTTACTGGTGATACTTAGACATTCACACACACACAAAAATACTTTAGTCAATTTTCATCCAAGTGTCCCCAGTTGTTTTTGGCATTCATCAGAAGCCATCTTTGGAGATAGTACTTGCTTCTAATCAATTCAGATTATAATTCTGAATCTATTGTTGGTATTTCACAAAATGCTTCACTTCTTCTGGAGCTTCTGGAACTCTCTGAGGATCGCCTACAGCCACAATATTGGAAAATGTGCCTGCTCTCCTAAAGCTCTTTTAAATGACTCATGTTCTTAATAGCCTCTGTTTAAGTGACAAAAGAACCAGTGTTGTTAGGAGGGATGTACTGTGCATTACACAAGTTTACCCTGGCAAGCCACAGGCCCTGATCTGCAATTCCGAGTCAGCACTTTTGGTCTCACTAACATGAATACAGATGGGGGTGCGGGCTGCTCCAGGCTCTTCCCGTGGCCAAGCAAAACATGGAAAAACAAAGGCCTTTATAAGTTCAGTGCTGACCACAGTCCCTACAGTATTGCTAAAGTCACATTTTTCCTTTGACATTTCATCTACTGAACACCTCTCACCTGCGACAAATCAGATTGCATGCACAGCCAGGACTTTGACTTGTTCTAGTGAAGCTATGTGATTGCTCCCTTTGGAAAAGGAAAAATGGGGCATTTTTTGGTCTTTCTCTAAGAACTTACAAAAGAACCCCATAGCTCTCTGAATACAGGCTACACACTGAGGACAAGGGAGCCTAGAGCACAAGCACAGTTAGGCTGACACTATGCAAATAAAGGAAAATGAAGAAAATGAGACCATCATGTGAGACCATTCAAGGGGGAGAAACATATGCTCACTCGGCATCATTAGCACCCCAAAAAGCCCTACCTTAGCCACCGCAAACACCCTTACTCCCTCCATTACTCTCAGAAGGACATTTGTGCTATTAAAGGACTGTCATCATATTCTGGTTTAAATCTACTTGTTTCTATCTATTTCTTTTCCTAGAAATATGCTCTGTGTGAGGGCAGAGACTATAGTCTTTGTTTTTAGTTTTTGTTGTGTCTGATGTTTTCTGTAGTAAATACGTGATAAGTATTTGTCAAATGCGTAGATGAATAACAGAATAATAGTAGAAAGACACTGGATCACTAATCAGTGAGTGATCTAGTCTGGCTCTAGCATTAGCTGTTAGATGTCATAATGAGATTCCCACTAGGATGGAAACATCCACCCCAAATCTTAGCAAACTACATCAGAAAGCATTTATTCCTGCCCGCAAGCCTGCAGGCTTGCTGAAGCTTTATTAGGCTTGGTTACAACCAGCCTTCAGGTTGGAGTCAGGTTGGCTCCACCTGTCTCCTCACTCTGGCACCAGCTTCTGCTTGCAGCATGCTTTCATTGTGAATGGCGGAAGCACAAAGCAGAGAACAGAAACACATAAACCTCTTCAAGTGTCAGCTTGGAACTGACACACTCACTTCTGCCTATATTCCATTGACCAAAACAAATCATATGCCCAAGCCCAACCCCAGGGGGCAGGGAAATAGACTCCACGCAACACACCACAGCAAGAATGAGGGGGGAAGGAAGAATTGTGGACAAATAATATCGCCTACTGCATTAGACAAGCAAAATTCATAGTTTCAATTTCAGGGGGAAAAAAAAGAGAATGAAAATTCCAGTCCTGATAAGCACAGAGCTCTTCAGAGGGCCAAATGCTCTCCTGGAGACATTATATCATTAAAAGTGTTTAACCAAGACCTAAACATTGTATAGGCACCAGATAATGATTGAAAATGACAGGTCATTTTCTTTTCTTATAGAAAAAAAAGACTACAGTCAAAAATACAATATGATCATTGCTTCATGTAAGTTGTGTATAAAATATTGTGGGAACAGGAGACAGAGCTATGAAGTTGGCCTGGGTGATGTTCATGACGTTCTGCAAGCTACTTTAAGATTAAGGAAGAGCAACCATTGTGGAGAACAGGGAAGTGGAAGTGTGTAGGAAGAGAGGAGGCGTTAGCTTTATCAGTAACATTTCCTTTTCAGGATAAAAAGGAAAGATTTGAAACAAATATGGCAAAAACCAAAGTTATCATCTGATAAATCTAGATGTTGATAAAATGGAGTCTGTTACATTATTTTCTGTGTATGCTTGAAATATTTTATAATTAAAAATTGGAATTTATAAATAATTTTAAAATAGGTGCCTGGCAGACAAAGAAGGGAAGGGGGATATTTTGGGCAGAAAGAGCATAGATGGTAGGAAAAGCGACTCAGTCTTAATGGATAAGAGAGTGTGAGGGGGAATGGTGGAAGAGAATAAGACAGAGGAATGGGAAGAGACTGTAGAGCTTTGTAGAGCTGCTGTACAAATAAATACTAGGTGGTTTAGAACAGCAGAAATGTATTGTTCTACTGTCCTCAATCTGAGGTCAAGGTATCATCAGGGCTGGTTCCTTCTAAGGACTCTGAGAGGAATCTGCTCCATGCTTCTGTCCTAGCTTCCAGTGATAGCCAATAATTCTTGGCATTCCTTGGCTTACACATACCTCACCCCAATCTCTGACTCCACCTTCACATGGTATTCTCCTTGTGTGTCTCTGTCTTCACATGGCCATCTCCCCACCGTGCCCATCTCTACATCCAAATTCCCTCTTCTCATAAGGACACCAGTCATGTTGGATTAAGAGCCCACTCTACTCCAGTACAGCCTCACCTGGATTTAACTAATGACATCGGCAACAACACTGTTTCCAAAAAAGATCACATTCTGAGGTAGTGAGGATGAGGACCTAGACAGATCTTTTGGGGAGACACAATTTAACCCAGAAGAGGAATCAAGACATTGCTACTACTTTTTAAGCTATTATTATCAGCAAATTTTTGTATTTCCTAAAAAACATTCAAAGGAAGAGCACAGTATATAGTTAACCAATTGAAAGAGCTCCTTAGGGCACCTTGACTTAGCTGAGTATGGAAAGAAGGAAATCACAAGGATGGTGCTTTCTGCATTTCGTCCACTTTATTCTTCATGCGTCTCCCAGGCTAACCCACATTACGCTCTGCTTCACAGCAGCCCACGCGGGGTGACTCACCATCCTGTCCCATCAGTTTTGTCATCCGGAGAAAAAACCCTCTGGCTACTACCACCACTCTTTGGGATGGCAGTGTTTTGCCCTGAAGTTAATTTTCAACTCTGGGCTCTTTAGAAACTAGCTTACACACCAGCATCTGGCACCAGTGGCCTGCTTCTTATTTTATCTCTGCTTTAGGAAACTTCCTAAGTAAGTTCTTCACAATGTCTGGGCAGAATATTCAGACCCTAATAGTCTGTTTTCCATTTTACGACTATAAAACACAGTGAGCTACTTCAAATCAGTTCTTTTTTTTTTTTTTTTTTTTAAATTTTTTCTTTATTTATGATAGTTACAGAGAGAGAGAGAGAGGCAGAGACACAGGCAGAGGGAGAAGCAGGCTCCATGCACCGGGAGCCCGATGTGGGATTCGATCCGGGGTCTCCAGGATCGCGCCCTGGGCCAAAGGCAGGCGCCAAACCGCTGCGCCACCCAGGGATCCCCAGTTCTTAGACTACTTGGCCCATCCGTTAGCCTAGCCAAATGCTCTTCCCTCCAAATGTACCATGGAGCTCTTGTCAATTTCTCTATCCCCTGCCCCCATTTCACACCACTCTCTCCTTTGCTCCCTATTCTGAAAATCCACTTCCTTCTTCCTTTTCTTTTCAATGCCTTTTCTTTTCTTTTTTTTGGGGGGGGGGATATTTTTATTATTTTTACTTTTTTAAAAATTTAAATTCAATTTGTCAACATATAGTATAACACCCAGTGCTCATCCCATCAAGTGCCCTCCTCAGTGCCCGTCACCCAGTTACCCTATCCCCTGCCCACCTCCCCTTCCACAACCCTTAGTTTGTTTCCCAGAGTTAGGAGTCTCTCATGGTTTATCTCCCTCTCTAATTTTTCCCACTCAGTTCCCATAATTTCCCTTGTAATCCCTTTCACTATTTCTTATATTCCACATATGAATGAAACTATATGAAGATTGTCCTCCAACTGATTTATTTCACTCAGCATAATGCCCTCCAATAAATGGTGTTGGGAAAATTGGACAGTCACATGCAGAAGAATGAAACTGGACCACTCTCTTTCACCATACACAAAGATAAACTCAAAATGGTTGAAAGATCTAAATGTGAGACAAGATTCCATCAAAATCCTAGAGGAGAACACAGGCAACACCCTTTTTGAACTTGTCCACAGCAACTTCTTGCAAGATACATCTATGAAGGCAAGGGAAACAAAAGCAAAAATGAACTACTGGGACTTAACCAAGATAAAAAAAAAAACTTCTGCACAGAAAAAAAAAAAGTCAACAAAATGAAAAGGCAACAAGAATGGGAGAAGATATTTGCAAATGACCTATCAGACAAAGGGCTAGTATCCAAGATCTATAAAGAACTTATCAAACTCAACACCCAAGAAACAAAAAAATCCAATCACAAAATGGGCAGAAGACATGAACAGACATTTCTCCAAAGAAGACATAGACCTGGCCAACAAGAACGTGATAAAATGCTCCACATCACTTGCCATCAGGGAAATACAAATCAAAACCACAATGAGATACCACCTCACGCCAGTGAGAATGGGGAAAATTAATAAGACAGGAACCAACAAATGTTGGAGAGGATGTGGAGAAGGGGGAACCCTCTTGCACTGCTAGTGGGAATGTGAACTGGTGCAGAGATTCTGGAAAACTGTGTGGAGGTTCCTCAAGAAGTTAAAAATGGAGCTATCCTACAACCCAGCCATTGCACTGCTGGGGATTTACCCCAAAGATACAGATTCAGTGAAACGCTGGGACACCTGCACCTCGATGCTCATAGCAGCAATGTCCACAACAGCCAAACTGTGGAAGGAGACATGATGTCCTTTGACAGATTAATGGATAAAGAAGATGTGGTAATATATACAATGGAATATTACTCGGCCATCAGAAGAGACAAATACCCATCATTTGTTCCAATGCCTTTTCTACCTCCAGGTATTTCACAAGGTTCTTCCTCCAGCTCTTCAAAGGTCTACTCTCTCTCAAACTTCACTCTCACTCTCAAATAGCGCTTCTTTGGAGAGGTTGTCAGTACCACTCTTCTCTAGAATAGTTTCTTCATACTTATTGTGTCATGTATTTCCTTCTAGAGTTAATTGTTCATATCATTATTTACTGGTTTATTGTATGTCTCCTTTATAAAATGAGAACATGTCTCATCACATGGGGGTCGCTGTGTTCTCACCCCAGCCCCGGAGGCCAGCACCCCCACCCGGACCCACAGGTCCCACGGTGGCCCGAGGGGAGCAGGGAGCAGCTCCCACTCACCTGTGGCCTGTCACTGTGTGAGCACTCACACTTTATACACTGGGGTACTGGGGAGAGTGGGATAGTTCGGGCGCTGTGAGCCAGATCCGGAGCACGAGTGCCTCCACCTGCCTGCGGACGCAGAGTAAGCACCAGGCAGCGGTGGAACCCTGAGGCGCCACAGTTCCACCCACAATGGGGCCCCTTGTCATCACTGTAGGTCAGCGGGGTCCAGTCAGCACTAAAAAAAAACACAAACAAACAAAAAAAACACCTCACCTTGTTCAATAATAGCCTCTGCTGCTCATGCAGTGCCTGGCACATAATGGGTGCCTAATAAATATAAATTAAATGAGAAAGGTAAAACTGAGCTCAGGCCTTCTCCAAATCTTCACAAGTTTAGGCTCTAAGCTGTTAGTGCTGGTGTCCTAGACCTCTGATTTTGTTTGCTGGGTTACTGACACTTTATTCCGAAGTCCCTTATCTTGGTTTTTTTACTTCATTCCAAAGTTCTGGATTCCAGACCCTATTTATAAGAGACAGGTACCTAGAGGATCAGCTGGTCTTCTCCTGGCCTCTTTCTGCACTTGAGTTTTTGTGTCCCAAATATAATTGCTGCTTCTATCTGTCTTGGTTAATAACCACAGAATTGACCCTAAAACAGTCAAAGCTCTTCTTGTCTGACTTAGTCCCTGTCTTCCTTCTTTCTTATGCCTATCTTTCCAATCTAAATCTTCCTTCTTTTGTTTCTACCCCAATCACACCATGACAACAAGCATAAAGGAGTGGTTCCTATGCACACATTTTTAAAAGCTAATCATTCCAACTCACAGCAACCTCTATTGGACACTTGTGTAACACTACTAGTACATCTGTCTCACTAAATACAATTAATCTCCACATCAACAATTAGGATCAATGTATTTGCCAACTCCAATATTGATATGGACAAGCCTTGCAATGTTTTCAAGTTTGAATACTTTTGGACAACTTTCAGATACAGCAGAGACCTTTGATATCACTGACAGTGGGTACCCCTCCTCTCTGCAAACCTAGTTCTATCACTTTCCTTAAAATACAGGGTCCAGAAAGCATTTGAGAAAAGCTACTGTGAGTTGCCTGGATATTATCCAAGCTCTGGATACCATAGTTAGTCACATGGAATGTGGAATGGGCTAGACGTCTTGGAATTGTTCTCGTTAAACTGGTGCAAGTCATTGACCCAAAAGCTTTAATAATCATTATTTGTTTAACAAGTTCCTGTGAGGAAAGCTATGCAGTTGTCTTGTGAAGTAGCTTCTTAAAAGGCTTTTATTTTGTCTGGATATGATAAGAATCACTACATGGTATGTCTAACTGATGACTTAGTGCTCTTTCAGTGCATAGAAACTTCTATGGGAAAAAGAATTGGACAATAAGGACCAATGACTTAATACATGCCATGTTTCCAATTCAATTTGCTTTGATAAAAATCAAATAATCCCCAGGAACACAAATATTTATCTACAGTGATTGGACAGTCTGTTAAAATTGGCATTCTCAGTCCCTCCAAAACATTCGTTTGTCCTTTATACGACCCACACATTGTCAAGAGGTTAATAATGTTGAAAAATTCCTGTGGTGTTTTTAGTTTTTGTGCTATCTGGCAGAGAAACATCAGGATCCTTAATTTTGTTTTCAACATAGCACATTCTTTATTCACAATCAATGTTCCTCTGTATTAGTCAACAAAATAGGAAACATTTTTAAATTCTGAAATCACTGTAAATTCATAGCATTTTTCCTTTGAAGTAAAATACTTTACACGACTACAATGAGACATGAAAAGAATTTGTATGATCAGAAAAAAAAAAGAATTTGTATGGTCAGAAGGGTCAACAATCAATAGAATAATAATGTGTCCGTAGTGAAGTAGACAAGATTTTTTTATTTTTTTTTATTTTTTTGCTTTTGAGGTAGATTCTTTCTTTTAGCTTTTATTTTTTATTTGTTTTAATTTTTTATCTAAATTCAATTTGCCAACACATAGTATAACACCCAGTGCTCATCCCATCAAGTGCCCTCCTTAGTGAATAAATCAAGATTTTAAACTTTAAAGGTTAACAGGTATTATTATTTAAGCATTTGGTAAAGTGATTTTTATATGTGCTAGTTTTTATTTTATATTATAGAATATATTTCAGAATATGATTCAACTCTAAATACAAATCTAATATACTGCATTGCTTATGTATAAATATTATTCTTTCCTACTTAGACACTGTTTTAATTATGACATTCTTCCTTGGTAAGCCTCAAATATCCTGGCATCAAGGTAAAATGTACTGTAAAAAATATAAGTAATCTCCAATAAAACTATGACCGATAAATCCTTTTATCGAATATGTCGAGTACATGTTAAATCATAAAATCTCATAGGACTTACTGTAGAGGACACCTTTATATTTTCAAGGTTACTATCTTTTTTCTTTGGGATTTATTTATTTATTTATTTATTTAGAAAGAGAGAGCAAGTGGGTGGAAGGGCTAAGGGAGAGGGAGAGAGAGAATCCCAAGCAGACTCTGAGCCAAGCATGGAGCCAGACAGAGGGCTTGATCCCAGGATCCAGAGATCATAACCTGAGCCAAAATCAGACACTTAACCAACTAAGCCACCCTGACATTCCTTATAGTTACTATATTTATATACATTTGATTCCTAATGTGTTTCAAACAAGACTTTGAAAAAAATAATTTATAATTAGTAAGATATGGCAATAAATAATAGTCATCAAGTTCAAAAACATACATGGGCTTCACTTCCTTCAATAAATCTCAGGTGTTTAGAAGAAAAGTGCAGTGGGAAGAAAACTTCTCACATCAAAACAGCAGGTAAAGAAGTTAAGACCCCAAATTCTAACCCATCAGGGTAATGGAAGCCTCTAAAAACAGTAGGTTGTATAGCTTCCCATTAGTCTATAGGATAAGCATGTTGCTATTAAAAAGCAAAGCAATAGACCACCATTTTTCTTAAAGTGCCATGTAGGCCAGAGATGTTTCCATTGTCTGCAACTGTCCTCAATTTCTTTTTTGGACCTAATATCTCCACCACTACCTTTGTTTACCTTATCCACTGACCCCACCTGTCCTCTCTTCTCTACCACTATTTCCCTATCTCCTTTGCCTCCTTCAAACCAATCTTGCCCCACGAACCCATCCTGACCAACCCAACCCAACCAGCCTGATTCATGCCTATCTCCACCTTTATCCCTACAGCTTCACTCTCACATATAAGTTTCCCTGTTCACGGCTCTTTTGCCTTGGGTCCATGTTCAGCAGCTGTTCTGTTTGTGTGTCAGAGCTTGTGTTTTGGAATCATTCTCCTTGTGCTCAAATCCCAGCTCTGCTCTTTTTTTTTTTTTTTAAGATTTTATTTATTTATTCATGAGAGACACACAGAGAGAAAGGTAGAGACACAGGCAGAGGGAGAAGCAGGCTCCATGCAGGGACTCCGATGTGGGATTCGATCCTGAGACTCCAGATCACACCCTGGGCCGAAGACAGGCACTCAACCACTGAGCCACCCAGTTATCCTGCCCAGCTCTGCTCTTACTGCTGTGATGTGGGTCAACCAACTCCATTAAGCCTCGGTGCCCCTTTCTGCAAAGTGAGGATTATAACGGAATTTATCTAATAGTGATATTGTGCGGATGGAATTAGGTAATGCAAGTAAAGCATTCAATAGAGTTCTGGTAGAGAGTAAACACATAATAAATACTGGTTTTTATTATTCTTGTCATATATTTGTTATTTTACTTACATGGAGGCAATTCTCTTTAATGCAAAAGCAAAGTATTCTATATTACTTTGTATTGCCCTGTAAGTACACTGGCTGTTTGAACTAAAATCAGGACAAATGATCCAGCAAATCACACACACTCATACAGCAAAGAAACAGAAGCAGTGAAATAAAAATAGTACTGGGTGATTCAGGACAGGAAAATCACTGTGCCTGTAAGTTCTGTGCTTTGCTTTTTTAATAGCTTGAGTCCTCAAAGAAAACCGCGCCAGGTCTACACAAGGGAAGTAAAGGATGAATTTGTTTGGGGTTGGATTCTGAATTCATAGGCAGATTAGAACAAGTTTTTTTCCTCCCAGCATGGGATGCATAAACAGACACACCTGTGCAGTATCCTAGGTTATTGCTGTTAAAGAAAATCTTATCTTCTCTTCCGACAATTTGTTGTGAGGATAACATCAGGAAAAAACCCTTCCCGGTACCAGGGTGGGAAGGGCCAGAGACAGAACAGAGCCCATGAAACAGACTTATTATCATGTGTAAACTGGAGCTGGAAGAAAGGTATTGATAGAGCTGGAAGCTCTGTTGAAGGAGAATGGGTTAGAAGGTCTATGATGTCTAAGGTCTTCAGTAATTGTATCTGAGAACAGACTTGACAAATACTTTCAAGTCAGTTAACTGGATTGGTTTTGGAAAACCCCAGCTTCACTCTGAGAATCTCATCTGCCTAATTCCCATTCTGTCAATATTTTAAATGTATATTTATAGTATAAGAATCAGGACCTTCTGAAACTTTGCCATTTAGGTCAAACTAGAGAAGGAGACTGAGGGGTGGGGCTGCAGACTGGTGGAACAAGAAAGCAGCTCCAACAGAGACTGGTCATCACAGAATGGTCTTCTGTGGTGTTTAAAGGGAATTTCCAGGATGGACATACTTCATAGACAAATGCAAATAATATGGCAATACATTCCAAAGTCAAATACAAATGCTTTTTATCATCTTCTATAATCCATGCCCCTGTTCCCAAGCATTTATGTGGATAATTGAAAAATGACAGCATAACACATTTCTTTCCTTGACTCTCCATTTCTCTCAAGGCAGATGAGCTACGACACCAAAGGCAAACACTCCATGTAACAAAGGACGGTTGTATCTCTCAGATAATCCAGTGATCTGGATTGTGCCCTTTCAGTCCCCTTCCAAACCCTGAATGGAATCAAGACTCATGCACCCATGGGAATCAACTGGTTCCAAGTAGCTTTTTGTTTCCATGCTCCCAATTCTCATATTCCTCACATTCTTTTCTTGGCCTTTTTTTTATTTTCAAAGTGAAATCTTTATATCCCAGCGTACCTTATTTTGATAGCTGATTTACTGTTGTCTCTCATTATGCTTTTTTAAGATGTCCCTATTGCTAATCCACTAAGACTTTGTATTGGAGGGAAAAAATCCTGTACTGGGGTGAGAACTAGGGCCTGAAAAGTAAAAGCATATGGTTCATTATCTACTTACCACCAAACGCAAACACATCACAATTTATGTCAGTATGATATAGAGCATAAAATTAAGGCAAAAATAATTGAAGCCAGGTCGAGGCACCCAATTTTTCCACATACTGTTTTCTCTACTTTAGCATATACTTGAAATTTTCTATCATAAAAAAAACTTCAAAAACATATATGACATCAGAGAAGGAAACTCAGAAAAGAAAAAAAAAAGATCTGAATGCTATCCTCTGATGTCAGATTACTGTAGACAGCATTCCTATGCTAAGCAGAGCTCTAGTGTTCCTCTCTGCAACCTTGAGAAGCTTGTGGGAGGAAGAGGGGTGTTGATTTTTAGTGGGAGTTATTTTAATGAGTGACCAGTCTTCTTGTTGAGGTGACCCGCACATGAAATGCTACATATTTCATTTTTCAAACTACATGGAGGCAAGGATATAAAAAGAATGAAGGCTTTGGCATTGAACAGACTCTACTCAAACCTTCTTAGGGTTCAACTTGGGGGAAATTACTAATTTCTCTGACCTTTCATCCTCTACAAAGCAGAGCTTCCTATCAGCTTTACAAGGTAATTACAGGAAAAGTGCCTATTGATATGTCTCACAAATAATAGATTCCCAATGCATGTTCATTTCCTTCCTTCTTGTCATAGTTTCAGTTGTTGATCATATACCGTGTTGAAGAAACTCCAAAGGCTTTCTAGATATAACTCTGAAATCTTTTCAGTTCTCCAAAACAGCAGTAAAATCTTGGCCTATCGAGTCACTGCACAGTATTAATAGCAAGGCTATTAATAGACAAGTATCCCAAGTCTTTAGACAAATTAGACACCAGATTGTGTGGTGTTACTGGAAAAGACAATAAACTCTTGGCTAGGGACATGAATTCTCATTTCCACTTTCTCACTAAGAAGCTTTCCCTTTAAAAGAGACACCTAACCATCTCCTGTCTTTGGTGAAGACATTTTTCAAAAGCATGTTTAAGCTCCCAACTTCCCAAAACACAGAGAATGATAAGCCTGGGAACTGACTCAAACATATAAAATTAATAATTTGATATGTCACTGTACTAAATAGAGAGAAATCAGTTTGGTTGTCCTCAGATCATGAAAACCACCCTTAGTAGATTTGGACAAAACAAAAGCACTATACAAACATAAGGTTTTGACTCGGGATCAAACGGTCTTGGCCAGGGGCCACTGCAAAGAGTCACGGTGATAATTATTGTTTTTGCGATGATGAAAGCAGAATTATGAATTTAATGCAATAAACAGCTGCCAATTAGCTAAAGCCCAGCACAGAGAATAATTAACAGTAAGGGACCTCAGGTGTCAGAGGCAGCAGGCCCCTGGCCTGGCCCCGCACTTACCATAGCCCTGGCAGGCTACTTCATGGGTAAGAGCCTCAGTTACTTCATTGCTAGGATAAAGCATATCTAAGAGTTGTCAGAAGTCAAATGAGAAAATGCTGGTAAAATGTCCTTGGCATTAGTAAATGCTTAGGAATCTATTTTCTCCATGAATTTCCACTTTAGAAATACTGATAACATTATCAATAATGTTGATTTTTCTGAGTGAAAATTCAAAAGTTAACTTTTCATATTTATGAATCACTCATTGTTAAATGTGTATGTTTGTGAGAGAAAGAGACACACACAGAGAGATTACACATTTATGGTGTTTCAAAAGATAGCAACCTCTTGCCTAAATAGTAAGAGGACAGTATTCAGCAGAGCTCTTGAGGCACCTGGGTGACTCAGTCAGTGAAGTGTCTGCCTTCAACTCAAGTCATGATCTCAGGGTCCTGGGATGGAGCCCAGCACTAGGGTTCCCTGCTCAGTGGGGGTCTGTTTCTCTCTTCGTTTCTGCCGCTTCCCTTGCTTGGGCACTTGCTCTCTCCCTCTATCTTTCTCTGTGTCAAATAAATAAATAAAATCTTTTTTAAAAATGTCACAGACGTCTCTAAAGTCCTTGCCACCATAGCCCCAGTCAAAGGCAACCTGCACACATACATTGGTCAAGATGATTTGCAGAACTAAAGGTATTACACTAAGTGAAACACATCAATCAGAGAAAGACAATTATCATATGATTTCACTCATATGTGGAATTTAATAAACAAAACAGAAGATCATAGGGGAAGGGAGAGAAAAATAAAGTAAGATGAAATCAGAGAGGGAGACAAACCATAAGAGACTCTCAATCAATTGGAAACTAACTGAGGGTCGCTGGGCGGGGGCAGGGGGGTGATGAGGTAACTGGGCAATGGTCATTAAGGAGGGTATGTGATGTAGTGAGCACTGGGTATTATATACAACTGAAGAATCACCAATTTCTACCTTTGAAACTAATAATACACTATATGTTAATCAACTGAATTTAAACCAAATAAAATTTTTAAAAAACAAAAATAAAAAATCACAGACCACAGCCCCAGGCACGGGCAACTTGTGCACAACACATTAGCCAAGACGATTTGCAAAATAACACTTGAATGATGCAGGAATCACACCTCCAGCACATCCCATATCTGAAGAATTCAAAGCTAAGAAAAGAAAGAGCCTGCACAACACACGTAAACACAGTTGAAGTATCTACATTTGAGATGCTATATTTTGGAATTGCCAGAGACAGAATTCTCTTCAGTGGAAAATCAGCTTTGATTCAAGAAAGTGCCCCGTAAAACCTGGACAGGGCAGGCTGTGACCTAGCACCCACTGAAACAGATCGGCAGGTGACTCGAAACCCAGATGACAGGAAGAAACATACCCACAGATGGATCAACCCAAAACAAGCATTTCCCGGACCACGTTGATTATCATCCTGATGGGTTGGAACAGAGGACAAGCCACTCTTGGTTATCAAAACCACTCCATGGTGTGTGTTGGCTTTGCTGTATGCGAATTCTGTGTGCAGATGGATATATATATAATATATATATATATATTTCCATTGTTTAGGCTGAGTTTTTCTCAGAGATGGCCTACAGTTTTGTTTAAAAAAAAATCAAGTGAACTGATCTGACACCATACAACATTTATAAAGAAACACACATAACAAAAGGTGGTCAGATGCCCTGGTCTTATTTGAGGGCACCACTTCCTATGTGTACACTACAGGTATTGATTCTGGCCCCTAGAATTTTTGGGCCTCTCACCACAAGATGGGATTAGAACACTTACATAAGTTGGCTATCTTTACTTAGAGGCTCAATATAACGGCTGGTGCTCCCCAGGGCAGAACAGACACCAGGGCTTTGCTAATTAGGATGAAAAGATTAGGGGATCCCTGGGTGGCGCAGCGGTTTGGCGCCTGCCTTTGGCCCAGGGCGCGATCCTGGAGACCCGGGATCGAATCCCACGTCGGGCTCCCAGGGCATGGAGCCTGCTTCTCCCTCTGCCTGTGTCTCTGCCTCTCTCTCTCTCTGTGTGTGACTATCATAAAAAAAAAAAAAAAAAGGATGAAAAGATTATTTCTCTGTGTCTCCATGCCAAACTGAAAAAGCAAACATCCACCTTGACATTTCTTCCAGCTCCTAAGTCTTCCCTAATGCTTAACTTTTTTCTTCTTCCTTTCTATCCTCCAATTTTCCTTCCACAAAGCTATTCATCTTTTCCTCAGCTCCTATCAACAAGGAAATCATTCAGCTGCTGACATGGCTTGCTCCTATTGACTGTGTTGTAAAGACAGACTTTCTGCAAGATGGAATCCCTGCCCCAGAGCCACTCCACCACTACCATCACCTCCTCATCTTTGTAGGAGGACAACGCAGACACCTCTCCGGACCTGCCACTGCCCTGGTCTGAGGAGGCAGGAACGTCCAAGACAAGGGAGGAAATACTGTGGACGACAGCAGAAATTGCACCGTCCCCAGGGCTCTGTGTTTCCACCACACCCAGTGGTGGAATTTGTTCCCAGTAAACACGCATTGCTCAAAGCACCATTATTTATTAGAGATGAAAGAGAAAGACTGTCTGCTTCTCAAGTCAGCTCCGCTCTACAGAGGATACACATGAAAAGTGGTTATCTGTGCTTCTCTGATCCAGACACTAGACAGGGAAGCCCCTGGGCTACCTAAAGATTGCTCTTTTCCATATACCTTGAGCATAATTTCTCCCTTGAAACTCCAAGATGGGCACAGACTTCAAATTAGACTGGAAAGTAATGAAACATGAAAACCCTTGTGGAACACTCTTTGGAAATCTTGCCCCCCCAAAAAAATTTTTTCTTTTAGATTTTATTTATTTATTTGACAGAGAGAGCGAGAGCGTGCAAGCAGGGGGAGCTGTAGGCAGAAGGAGAAGCAGGCCCCCCGCTAAACAGGAGCCCAGTGTGGGGCCTGAACCCAGGACCTTTCAGATCATGACCCAAGCCAAAGGCAGATGCTTAACCGAATGAGCTACCCAGGTACCCCGCTCTTGCCAAAATTCTTTAGGAATTACATAGTGTTGAGAGTTAGCCATACTAAGCAACATCTAACCTCAGTGAAACAATAATAAAAAGACTAAGGATGAATAAGGAATAAGAGCGGTGAAAGTACCAGCCATAATGCACATCCTGAAGGGGTCCTTCCTGTCTTAGCCCAGCCAGTCTCCCCATAGGTGAAGCTGCTATAACTGTCAGAACTTGCGAAATCTGTCAGGCTTCTTCTCCTCTTGCATGGTATCTCTCAACTGAGTCCAGTAGCCATATATCCACCTCTCTCCAGCTTCTGGCTAATGATGAGCAAATCATTCACTCGTTCCAGCCAATATTCTGAACAGTTAGCCGTTCTCCCCTGGGTATGTTTTTCAGAGTCAGCACCTCATTTTTTTTTACCTCTTCCGTGGTAACACTTGGTCTTTTAATGACTGATTTGATTTTTCAGATAGCCAAGAGATATTCACAGCCAGTCAGTCCTTCTGGGAAATAAAATTGGTTATCAAGCAAGATAAAACATTTCCTGTTAAAAAATAAAGTGTACTTTACTTTTTTTAAAGATTTATGTATATGACAGAGAAAGAGCACAAGCAGGGGGTGTGGCAGGCAGAGTGAGAGGAAGAAGCAGGGTCCCCGCTGAGCAGGGAGCCCAATGTGGGACTTGATCCCAGACCCTGGGATCATGACGCTTAAGTGACTGAGCTGCCCAGGCACCCCTAAAGTGTTCTTTAAAATAATGTGTGTGTGTATGTGTGTGTCCGTATGTATGATAAACTGGGTCTGAAAGATGTTTCCACTGAAAAGCTTAAATATGTTTTATGCCAATATGTGTGAAAAGTTTCCAAGGGTCACAGCTCTGAAGGACAACTCACATTTGGATAGAGACATTGTGCTATGTTTGCTTTAAAAGATTGATTATTTTATAGCTACAACTCATAAAGCCTGTGGTCATAAAACACCTCCCTCTATCTTGGAGACAGACTACACTTGTATAAATAATGTTATCAGGTTCTAACTCAGCTAAGACCACTCCTGGTCCTAAATGTGGCCAGACTCCACTCTGCACTCAAGTAGCCAGGACCACAGAATCTATTCCCGGTATCAAATCTAGCTTATGTAGGAAAATAAAAAAGGAAATTTAATCCCCAAAGAATAAATATTGTGAAAGGATAAGAAGTGACTAAAAAATCAAAATAGCTTAAAGGATAGAGAAATATGCTTAATACTGGTTTGGGGGTATTTTTGTCAGTTACACAGTGCTCGTATGGAGAAAAGTAGCAACTCTATCTTGATTTCACATCTGCTACTTGCCAAGGTGTGGTCATCCATCTTCCACAACCCTGCTTTGTCACCAGTCAGCTCCAATGGACTTAATTGTGCCGTCACTTTCCAGTCATACTTCCCAAATCTGCTGTTTGCCACTTTAAAAGCTCCTTATATCCTACAATGTAGTATTCTATGTCTACTACTTCCACATTTTGTTTACTCATCCCCTTCTTAGTCCACTAAAAAGAGGGATTGTGGTTTTCTGAAATAAAGACTAGACTTTAAGTCAGACAGAGATGGGTTTGAATCTTGGCTTTAGTGGTGACCTCAGAAAATGTAATTAATTAATCTTCCTAAGCTTTTCCAAATTAAAAAAATTATTATAGGTTGTCTTAAATTATTGAATATATGTTCCCTAAAAACTGAAAAAATGACTATATAAGGCAAGTCTTTATGAGTTTGTTCAGTGTATTTTTATATGCACATAAGTTCTATGAAGTGGAAACATAGTCTAATATTTCTTGTTGTGCAGTGTGCTTTGTTTCCCTTTACATTACCAGTAATGCACCTCCACTTACATATCTTTGCAGTGACCAAGAGCCATTAATTATGAAAGTAGTCCTTTCTGTTGTTGTGGCTGAAATGCTGGCATTGTGTTTGTTATTGGAAGGTTCCTCTCCTCCCTCTAGTTGCATACATTTGCCCTTCTGCTGTCCTCTAGAACAACACAGATAAATCTGATCCCTTTGCCGTATAGCAACCCTAAAATATGAAAAGTGAGCCTTCGTATCCCTGTCTTTTCTTCTCTAAGCTGAGCAGCTTTGGTGCTTTTGTTTTGATTTGTTTATCCATTTCTGATCTGATATTGCTTCTGGGTCCTTGCTCATCCTTACTGGAGCCTGCTAAATCTTGGGCTTCTCTCACACCAGAGTGCCATCTCTCACCTGAAACCCTTATCCTCTTAATGTAATTCCTTTCTTCCCTAATTTCTACTGGACTTTATTCTGTTTCCATCCATATGTCTCCTCACTTCGGCTGTACTAGACATGTCTTGTATTTCTCTGGGAACAAACCACCTACCCACTCTTCACCTCTACCATAATCAACCCCATAGGAGAGTATCTCAAAGGTATCTTTGGATTATATTAATTGACTTTAGCAGCTATTTCCTCTTTTTATACAACCAATACATTTTCTGTGCATTGTTTCGATCTCTATAACATTCTCAAAAGCTAACTAATACAGTAATCAAAATGTGCTATGAAGTGAAAAAAGAAGGGATCAAATATAAAAAAGAAATGTGTTTGTCATCTGAGCCTAGTTTTTATTTTTTTCATGTGTATGTGTACAGTATAGCTGCCAAAGTGACTACTCTGGAGTCAGACTGCTAGGGTTCAAATCCCAGTCACCTAACAGCTGTGTGTCCTCTCTGAGCTTCAGTGTCTTCATCTGTAAGACAAGGATAATAGAAACCACTTCATAAGGTTGTTACGAAGATTATGTGATTACCAGTAATGCATGCAAAGTACCTAGATCAGTAGTTGGCACGAGGCAAGCACTGTTTGCTGCTGTGATGAGGAGAAGGATAATGAGGTATGTGCTCGGGAAAATCACTTTCATCTTCCCGGGTCTCAATTTCCTAACCTGTAAAATGAAAAGGAAAAAGGATAAATGCTGACAACAGTGGTAGAGGTCACTGTACTAGAACCCTTGACACTTTATGAAGCACATCCATATGCAGTAGTTCACCAGGAAGCACTCATGAGTAGCCCCTGCCCTCAGTATTTCTGACTTGCCGGAACAGCCAACCAACGGGCTGCAAAGCATGAACACTGACTCTGGCCCTGGGCCTCCATTTAAAAGAAAGATCCAAAGTCCTCAGATAGCTTATGCCTCCTCCAGTATCTTGACTCACTACCTGCAAAATAATTCAGGCCTGTACATCTGGAGCCCCAAATGGCACTGTGAGACTAGAAAGTAAGAGGCAAAGAAATAAAACAAGACAATCATATTATTGAGTATCTTTATTACCCATATTTCTGAGATAATTTCCTCATAGAAGTTCACTATGAGTGTCAAGGTCACACAGCTACTGACTTTAAACCAGGATGGAAGTCTGACGGAGGCCAAAGCTCAAGCTCACTCTAAAGTTCCATGCTGCCTCACTGAAGTTTGCAATCTATTAGGATTGGGGTGTTGGTTGTCATTTAAACTTTTCCACTAAATCTCAAGCCCATTGAGAAGTTCTGCTCTAAAATGGTGCCAAGAACATGAGGTATTTTATCATAAACAACTAGCCTATAGATGGCGCTCTTTTTCACTCATGACTCACCCAATCTGGCACTCCTCAGAAAAGCTTCAAAGCAAAAATGCCACTGTGTTTTGAAGGCCCCCAGAGACAACTCTACCTCACAAGTCTATCTGGTAAGTGATCAAGACAGCTATTGAGCAATGACATTTCTTCCATATTTACAGAATAACAGAACAAACACATCTGAAGCATGTTATTGTTCCATACAATAAATATTGTCATTGAATGAGCTCAGGCCTCTTTTTTGTTCGTGTTCTTCCTCATTTATTTCCCACCAACACACTTTTTTGCTCCCTGCTTTGATGGCTGCTAGCCCTGAGGGCACATAGGTGAAGTCAGCATAATATATACATTGCTAAAAAGTCTCCAGTCAACAGGTATACTTCCTGCTTAAAGGAAGTAGCATGAAAACAGGAGAGCAATGAAGCCACGTCTTGAGATCCCAAGGATTTCACTGTGTTTGGCAAACTCCACTGAATTAGAACACTTGGCTTAAATAAGCGAAATTACAATTATAGGTTAAGAGACATCTCTATTATCTTCATTGTCATTTCAACAGACAGTTACTAGATACCAGGCAGGATACACTATATATTATTGCATTTGGGCCTCATATATAATCCTGTGAGGTAGGCACGATTATTATACCCATATTTAATGAGGAAGCTGAGGTACAAAAATTTTATATAACTTTCGCATTGTCATAGAGCAAAACAATGGTAGCATGAGGATCCACACCCCAGCAGCCAAACTCCAGCACCCATGCTCTCTCCAAGCAAGTTTCTGATTGCCTCTGGAAAATGGTAAGATACTCAGGTGTGTACCTATAAGCCGGAACTATTTGGCTTAATGGTTTTCATGAGATTTCCCAATCCATTTAAACAACCCTGTACTGTAAGCAGTTGGTGTGATGAAAATGAATACAATCTGCATATGCTAAGAAAACCCAGGCCACGGTGGTCACGTGAATTTCCTCTGTAGAGTCACTTCACTTACCTGTTGGATTGATCACACACAACACTTGAGTTGGAATTCCACTGAGAATTTCTGGCATGGCTGGAGCTAACTTGTTGTGAGTGTACTTAGGGGATTACATTTGATTCTTACTATGACTTTTACTGGAAATCTCTGACAATGAGATGAATAGCTGTTAGGAAAGGTAGAAAGAAAACTGTCAATCCCATGATCCTCTTGTCACTGATATGTTTCAGAGCCCCAAGTTCATAAAACTTCCCCCCTTTTTACTCCACAAAGGCTCCTTCTCTTTCCAGAAAGTTCCCCGTCCCAAAGCCTAGGACCGATAAGGAATGAGGACAGAACAACAGGTGCCTTGTTGTCTCAAGTGGCTTATTGACATTGCTAAGATTTTTCAGACTGGGTAACACCCATTTAGCTCATTATGCCCCTCATAGCAATAATCTTCTTTAGGTACTTTCTCCCTGTTGAGAGAGAGTGAAGTAGGGTGGAGTAAGAAACATATGAATTTTTCTCTCTCCTTCTCTCTCTCTCTCTCCTTATTTTCAAGTTTAATGCAACTCAATTTATGTCACACAAGGGATGACCCCATTACAGGAGCTAATTGTAGGTGGCCACAAGATAGAATTGAAAGACAAAGGGGAATAAAGGCTTGTAACAAAGCACCCAGGAGATGCCACGCAATGCCCCCCTGTGTTAGAACCATCTGCCAAGGAAGCATGACAAATGGCACAGTCCTAGGGGTCAAAAGGTCTGGATCCAAGTGTTGCTCACCCCATAATCTTGGGCAAGCTCCTTTTCCTGTTGAGGCTCCAGCTGTCTCATTTTTATAAGGAATAAAGCTTGACCAGAGGATCAGTGGAAATTGATGAGATCTCATGCTCTAGGTCACTCTAGGGCCTGTATCAATGTTGGTTGTGGGTTGATTTTTCAGGGGTCTGGCCTTGTCTCTCACTCTAACCAGAAGCTTGTCCTTGATCCTTGCACATCCTCCCAAGCCCAGAAAAGGTAAAGGTTTGATATTGCCTTGGGTGTGATCCCAGTCCATCTTAGGAATAAACATGACTTCCTGTTTCCCTACAGTGAGAAAAGAGGAGGGAAGCAAGGTCTGAGGAGAGTAACAGAGGCCACAGCAAATGAGGGCCTCAGCAGGGGCAACAAGAGACTGTTCAAGCTGACTCAGTCCTGTGTTTTTTCCTGTTAAATGATTCACATGGCAAGGCAAATCAGGCTGAGATGCACAAACTCTTCTCTGCCTTTCATGAGCTTCCAAATGAGTTGGTGATTTTTTTGTTTTTGTTTTTCCTATCTCATTACACTTTCCTTGGAAACATGATTGTACTGTTTTCATTCCAGACTGAGGTTCCCCCCCACCCTCATTTCAAGGTCCTAAAGAGGTGGGGTTATCATATTTAACTCCCCAGCAGTTAAAGCACTATTGGAAACACTGTGCTAATACATGACTTTAAAACTACCTACAGGGCCATTTTAAATGTTATTCATATTCCTTAAACTTCTTGTGTTTTTTTGACTCGAATAGGTTAAATTATAAACAAAATTTCATAGCATGTTGTATATAATGAAGTCTGAGCTTCTTAAAAATCAAGCTCTAGATATATGAATTTTCCATATGTTTCTTAAAAGATTTATTGTTGTATATACCCAAGAATTTTCAGTTTTTTGAATGGGAATTCCTTCTGTAATATATAACAGACAAAATATTTTTCTTCATAACAAAATTGAAGCTTTCATTCATTATTAAAAGTCATGATCCTTAAATCCTTTTAACACTCTCAGCCACCATTTTGTCTTCTCATGTTTAAGTGAGGTCAATTTTCATTGAGGCCCTTCTTCCATATTTTGTTTAATTTCCATGCATATCCATAGCCATAATATCCTTTTTAGGCAAATTATTCAGGAAGAGACAGTGTTACTATTTGATAAAATCTGGACAGTGATGACATTCCCCAGCTTAAGACCCTGTAGTAACTTCTTATTATAGTTAGAATATTAGTCAAACTCCTTTTCATGACCTATAGGGCCCCATATGACATATTCCCTGCCTTTCTCTCCAACCAAACTCCCCTTCATCCACTGTGGCCCACACACTGGCTTTCTCTCTGTTCCTCAAAAACGCCAGTGCTGTCCCAGGTTCCTTGCACTTGCCATTGCTACTTCCTGAAAGAGTCTTCCCTCATCATCATCTGACTGCCTCTTTCTCTCTATTTAGTTCTAAGGTCAAACGTCACTTCCTCACAGAAGCCATCAATGTCTCTCACACTAAGCAGGTTGTAACTACTTTCCTGCTTTGTTTCCCCCCCCCCCCCCCCGGCAGTTAAAACACTATTAGAATGCTTTTATTTGTTTCCTTATTTATTAGTTTTTGTCAATATTTATTCTCTATCACCTCCATTATACTTCAGAAGAGGCCTTTATCTGTCTTGTTCACTGCTTTACCACAATTTCTAGAACAGCTCTCAAAACATAAGAGGCACTCAATAAAATACTGTTGAAGGAAAAAATCCTGGCTCACCTCCACACCTACTTAAAGCTCATCTCCATTTATCATGGGAAGTTCTGGTTGTCTTGAGTCTTATTACACATTGGGTAATACAGTCTGAATTATCAATTACAATGATATGCTCAGATGGCTGTCACAACAGTAAAAAGCTGGTAATGTCCAGTGTCATTCATCCACTTTTGGAAAGAGACAAAAGAGCTATGAGAATGTTGATGACACACTCTAATTTCTTGGGTAGTTCTTTTCAAACTTTTCCAACAAAATATAACTAATAGTTTAGAATAGCAAATAATAACACTAAGAAGGGGATCAGAACAGGAGTATAAAGTGACCTCCCAAGGACAATATATCTTTGAAGTTGCACATTATGTTTTTAAAATCCAGATGAGTTTTGCATTCTAATAATCACATATCTGGGTTTGATTTAACATAAAAGTAATTTTCCCTTAAATTTTTGGAAAAAAATATGCTCTCCAAGAAGATGTGTCCTCTTTACTCTGGAAAGCCACCAAGAATCCCCAGGTACAGATGATTCAAGCTGATAATCATTAGAAATAACTCTGGAGGAGCCTTGAAGGGAGAACAGCCCCTACTCATGCTTTGTTATCCTCACCTGAGGAGTGAGGAAGAACTCTGGAATAAAGACACTTAAGTGAATCTTGAGTCCTAAGGGGTGTCACATTTTGAAAAGGAAAAAAGGCTAAAAGTTTTATCTTTCTGCATCCCTCTTTTTTCAGATATCTGTCTTAAAACATTTCACTGCTCTCTTTCTTTCCATACGTTTGGTGAGGTGAGAGGTATAAGCTTTCCTTGCTTCTGAGAGGAGAGACCCTAGAGTGAGCACATAACTCACTTTTCCCAGGACCATCCTAGTTATGATTATGTTGTCACTGCAGTAATATTTATGCTCTCTTTCCATTTGTATAGTATATGGTCCCTCCAAGGGATGCCTTCCCCACTCTCCCTCCCACTTAAAAGAAGAAGCAGGAACCACTCTAAATGAGTCACAAACATGATATAAATCTTCCAGTCAAACTTCAACCCACCAAGGAAAGGGAGTCCTTGTGACTCAGATGAGCTGTCCATTTGATCCATTGAGAAAAATCACAAAAGTATTTGGGGTCCAAACCTTGGTTTTAGCAATGACATTTTCTTTGTCTAATACATTTCTGCAGTTAGGAATTGGTGATTACTATGGGTTACTCAAAGAGGGCTGGAGATTCAGGATCCAAGCCACCATGCATACATTACAATAATAATATTTATAGGAAGAAAAACAAAAGAAGCAACTAGGATGGTAAGGGTGAATTGAGTTAATTAGTAAAAGCATTTTAAAATAAAATAAAATGTGATGAACAGAAAGTATTCAGTCAGAGATGCCACATGAATTTGAATAATCAGCCCTTTCAATGACCTGGCATTTGAAGGCATGAAAAAGAAGACCGTTATCCCATAGAATATACCAAAAAAGATTGCTAGGATAATAATTATGGTGGCCACTGTGGGAAGCATAATAGACCAATGGTCCCAGCTGCAGCCCTCTGAAATCCATCACCACATTTGTTCTGAGGCCATGCTTTCTGTGGCTGCTCCTAGCCATGACTAAGCACAGCAGGCCCACTAAGGCAGGCCCATTCCTGAAACATGCAGGACTCCTCTAATGGGCATTGTTAGTTTAAAGACTCCAAATTAGCCTTGCGTAAACTTCCTCAGAATTGAAATCTTTTTTTTCTTAAGATGTTATTTGTTTTTTTTTGGGGGGGGGGGTCAGAAAAAAGGGGAGAGAGAGAATCTCAGAGTCCACACTCAGCATGGAGCCCAATGTGAAGCTCCATTTCATGACACTGAACTCATGACCTGAGCTGAAATCAAGAGTCGGATGCATAACTGACTGAGCTACCCAGGGGCTCCTTGAATTGAAATGTTAAGGCATTTATTCTTTGCCTTCTTTCCCTCTCTCCTTCACAAGGATCAGTTCTGCATAGCTGGGTCTGAGCTTTCCCAGCCTCCTCCAGCTCCCTCCCCATTTTCTCCCACAAGGTTTTCCTCAACAAGTCTCTTGTATGTCGAACCTCATCTTAGCATCTGCTTCTCAGAGGACCTGAACTAACATAGTTCCAGGTAGGAATCTACTGGAAGAACAGGAAGAATTAGGCCATTTGATGCATTTGGGCTAATTTGATCTAATACTAAGAGGAAAGGAAATGGGTGATCATAAAAGAAGAAGTTTGAAGAGTTTAAGACTTAAAAGGGAAGTTTCGGAGTCTACGTTGTGACAGAAGTGGTTATGATGGTGGGGGTGGAGGTGAGAACAGTCAGGGTCAGAAGTGATTCATTTGCATATTTAATGCTACAGTAGATCCAAAGGCCTGTATGAGATCTTTTTGATGTAGAACTCAGGAAATGTTGACAGCAATGTTTCTTGCCATCCAGAAGAAGCCAATCTACAGTGAAAGAGAAAAAAGTCAACGCAGAGAGGGAAACAATAGCAAGAGCTGGAGGGAGATCCTGGAGTGAGTTTTTGACTCTTTATTTCAGCTTTTCAGGAAGTCCACTGCATCCCTATATTGCCATGGTTTGATTGTTCAGCATTTCTTATTTTACCTAAACTAGTTCAAGATGGGTTTAGTCACTTGCAACCATTAGAGATGTGATTCACACAACAGCGAAATTTTATTTTGCTTTTCCTTAAAAACATCTATCATTGTATAGTACAAAAATATCCAAGGCCACATTGTTCATAACAGCAAAAATAAATAAAATGAGAACAATCCAAACATCTACCAATGGTAGAATAAATTATACCAAATCATCCAATGGAATATTATAAACTAAGTAATATATAAACTACATAAACTATAGCTACACATGTCAATAATGATAAATATCAAAAATAAGATTTTGGGAAACCAGTAAATTCTAGAAGAATTCATACTATCAGATTCCATCAAGTTCAAAAACAAGTACAACTAAACCATGTATTGTCTAGGGATACATACAAAGATGGCAAAACTAAAGAAAACAGGTAATGGTTTACACAAAATTTAGGGTAGTGGTTACTTCTAGAGGCAAGAGGGGGATGTAGCTAGAGAGGACACACAAAGACATCTAAGTACTGAAAAAGTTGAATTTCTTAAACTGAGAGGTGTTTGTTATATAGGGTGTTTATATTTCTAATATTGTGTATATATATATTTAATTCACTTACATATGATAATTTTAAAACAAAAATAAGTATTACAGCAACTAACTCACATTTTGAGATGATTAAATAAGACTGTAGATGGTTAACAACAGTGTCTAGCATGTAGTAAGCTCTCAATAAATGATATATTATGTCATGGAGATATTGGTACCACTTAGAAGAAAAAAATATCAAAAAGTATGTCTTCATCTGTGTACACCATGCATGTATTCCAAGATACCTGAAAATCTATGTTCGAACCACAGCCCTATTACCACAGCCCTATTGGAGATTGAGACTTAATGGTTTTCAACCTTCACTCACCTAAGGGATGATACCAGGAGAGATTCTCAGTTTCGAAGCCATAGACAAGCACCTAGTAGATATCCATACTAATGAATATAAGGTGTATAGTTGCCTAATATCACATAATTAGCCCAACATTTAAAGAAAAAAAAATGACTGATTCATATCTACATCTTAGTAGAGAAAATAATAAACAATGGATCAAGTGTCAGCTTCAAGCTATTCTAACTAGGGTCTATTCACAAAATAAGAGAATTGTGGAATTAGTAAAGTAGCCTGACCATCATCTCATTCAACTATTTATTTTACAGCCAAAGAAGGGAAAACCTCAGGGAGGTTCTTTGAATACTTCAAGGTCAACAGGGACTTTGTGATAGAGTGAGGACTAGAACAGAAGTTAGGATAGAAGCTGTATTCCATTTACAATATTCCTGCTATTGGTGTTCACAGACGAATTAGAAGTGAAGTCAGGGATAGAAGGGAAAGTGAGCGAGATCAGGTATGGAAAATCCAACACTCAGTTCCTTTCAAAGGAACAGAGGAGCTGGAATCCATTGAAGGTCCCTGTGGATATAGGCCTAATGTACCACTTTTTGAGTAACACCTTTAAGTGAACTCTTCTAGGGACAAATTCCCAGAAGAAGATATACTGTGTTAATTCTCATAGTAGAAAATATCTCATATGTAATTTCAAAAACATTTCTATCTAAAGCTCATTCTCATCTCTATCACCTACACCTAATGCACTTGTTGGGCTTACAACACAATACTTGCTCTTACTTGATTAATTTTCTCTTGAGTCATGTCTACCCAATTACGTAGAGCCAATCACCAATCTAAGGCTAAATTCAAAATTATTCCTTCAGTTACTACTCCCAGGGATGAAGGCTCTATACTAGGCACTAGAAATTTGATGCTAAGTGTTTAATCAAACTCCATTTACCCAGTTCAATCATGGGAGACAGTGACTTATTCAAAAGAACATACCAACCAGAAGTAACTCAATATAGACAATGTCCCTCAACCATTTTGTCACAAGACAATTAAATAAAAGCTCATAAAGAACCTCTGCTTGCTTCAGAACTTTATCAGCTTAGCCCAGCTGATAGGGAAAGTAGGTCTTATTGCTAAACTCTTGAACCAGGAAAGGATCAGTCCAAAGTTTCTGTCAGGTGACATGACCTACAAAAGTATTTCCATTCCTTGGCTTATCTTTATGACCGACAAATGATTGCCTCTTATTTGCTCTACATGCTGTAAAATGTGGTTAAATTGCTGAAGCTGTCCCAAACAAGAAGTTTCCTTCTGGGTAAAAAAAAAAAGAAAGAAAGAAAAAGAAAAAAAAAAATCATCCCCTAATGCAAGGTTTAATTTAATGAAAAAGAAAAAGGAAGCCTAAATGATCAAAGTATGCTTTTTTAAAAAAAAATTTTTGGTCTGATGTTTAGTGGCTTGGGAGCTTTCTCATTTTTATTTTTATTTATTTTCTTAATTTAAATTCAATTTGCCAACATACAGTATAATACCCAAGTGCTCATCATATCATGTGCCTCCCTTAACACCCATCACTGAGTTATGGGAGCTTTTTTCATAAGCAAAAACACTTCTAAAAAGAAACCAGACCCTTCTCTTTTATATTCTACTTTGTTGCCACTCTGCAGTGTTTGTCATAGCTCATAACAAGATAGTATGACCTCATCAGTTACTCACTACCATTCACCAATTTAATGAGTTTCATTGGAAATTCCCATTTTAAGGGAAATTTCTAAATTATAAAATAACTCTTAATTGTTACTTACAAATGAAAAGGCTGGATTGTAATCAAAGTATAGTGGATGATTTCTCTAAAGTAATAATTCAGTGTGCAAAGCCAAGTGTAAGCCTCCCTGTTTGTTAAAGGAAGTTAGATCTAAGATCTTAACATGGGCCTCTAACCAAACTGTGAGCATACAGTAACCTTATGCACTGGCATTAGCTTAACCAGCTTATAACTTCAGAGACTGACAGCAAAAGGTGAAGTTAATCACTATCTATTGAATGACCAAGCCATGTGCACAGACACTGTTCAAACAGTAGAGCGATGCCCTCTTTTCAAGTGATTTATTGTCTGAAACACTGGGTTCAATGGAGCACCCTCTGTATCTAAAGGAACAGTCAGTGGACAAAAGCTTTTGAGAAACGTCAACCTCCATAGTCCACAGGAAGAGGCCGTAATTTATTCAAAATGTAGCATCAGAATAGAGTTACTTTTCAAAACTTCACCCTTTTCTAAAGAAAACAGAGAAAGAGATTGAAAGTACAAACAAGTAAATAACAGTAAATAAGCCTATCAGACCAGGTCACTAGCAATTTTTTTAATCTCAGAAATTATTCCAGTTTAAATCAAAGAACTTGAAAAGAGAAATATTTTCATAGTTGGAAAACCGAGGTTTTGGAGGTTGTCCATTGGCTTAGGTTTGCTTGTTTTAATTTACTCTCCTATCAAAGGCCACTTTGTTCCTCAGACCTTGACCCGGCTAATAGATTAAAGTACCTAATCAGAGATATGGAATGCTGTATCTAATGACATATTCTTTCTCTGTCCTTTAAAGCACATTTTGTCCCTCCAAAGGAACTTTACCATGAAACTAAATGACACCGTCAATAAGGACCTCAGATGGAAACCCTCCCTCCCCAGGCTGCCTGAAGACCATATTGCAGCACCAGCCAGTCATCCTTTATGAGGACCAGCAAATTGTATAGTTGGTTCCAGTGCTGGGCGGAGGAGGCAAGGACAGTGGAAAGCAGCCTTAGATCATCCTCTCAAGTCCCCCAATGTGGAAGGAACAATCGCCCAGTACACACAAATGATCATTGTAATCCCCGGTGTGATACGAGGGCTTGTTGTGTGGGAAAGGAAGCGCGGCCTGGAATTTGAAAGCTAGCATAGCAAGGTAAGAGATCTGAGAGCTTCAAGAGGAGTCTGTTTTGTTTGTTTTTAGTCTAGACTGAGAGTGCAAGGGCTTAGGAAATATGCGTTAAGTTAGAAGACACCCTGGGGTTGTTTTCTTTTTCCACTTGGAGGCCCTGAGTAATAATGCACAGGCCACTGCCTGCACCAAAGCTGACTAATGGCTATAGAAATTCCCTCCTTTTCTCTCCAAATCCAATCAGTAATCCAGGATGACTGTCACTCATTTCTTAGGACCTCCTCCACCTTTCCCACACTACTTATGTCTGCAATATATCAGATATCTCACTGTTTCTCACCTGGATTAGAGCCCCTGATCTATATGCCATACTGCTTTCGAAAGAACAGGTTTAAGACTGCCCAATTTAAAAACTCTTCAGTGGCTTTCAATAGCCTTCAGGTTAAAATACAAACTGTCCTAGTATACAGGTTCTGATAAAAACAGGTTCATATCCCATCTTTCCTATTTACCAATCTGGGAAAATTTCTTAACCTCTTTGATACTCGATTTCATCATCTATAAAACAGGATAACAATCGTCATTCTTCATAGGTTTGCTGTTTAGCTCAATGAGATACTCCTTTTAAAGAGCTTGACACTGTCTAGTTTTCAGGAACTTCTGGCTACCATTGTTATTATTTTATCAACTTACTACTAGCTACAAAAACCCTCCCCACCTTGGCCCCTTCTTCCAGTCCAGTTATGTATCCTGCTACTAGCCCATCAGTAATCACAGGTTTCGTATCTCAAGGACCCACTTTGTGCCAGAACCCAATGCCAAGGGATATACATATATTCGTTAATCATTCACAATTCCACGAGATCAGTACTAGCATGCTCCTGTTACAGATGAGGAAACAGAGTCAAAAAAGTTAAGGAGCGCCTGGGTGGCTCAGCACATTAGGTGCCTGACTTGATTTTGGCTCACGTCATGATTTCAGGATCATGAGATGTACCCTGTCTTGGGCTCCATACTCATTGTGGGGCCTACTTGAGATTCTCTCCCTTTCCCTCTGCCCCTCCTCCCATTGGCCATGTGGATATTCTCTCTCTCTCTTTCTCTCTCTCTCTCAAATAAATAAATTGAATAAATATTTTTTAAAAAAATGTAAGCAACTAAGCCAAAGTAACTCAGTTATGAAGTGGTGGAACCCATAGTCGAAGTCAAAGTCCATCGTACTCCAAATCTGTTCTTTTTTAATGACTACACTCTGCTGCATTTATCCCACCTTATTTCCCCCAAAATTACTGAAATGGTATTTCTGGCCCTACATGCGTTTCTAAAACCTCATCACTTCTCCATCAAGAGGAGGAATCTATGTCATCTCCCCTTGAATGGGAGCAGCACCTTTTGATGGCCTCAAGTAATTGAATCTGGCACAAGTAAAGCTATGTGATTTCTGAGGCTAGGTCATAAAAAGGAATGAAGCTTCTGTCTGGCAATCTCTTCTAGAGCACGCACCTTTAGAGGCCTAAGCAAGCTGCCATTAATAAGTGTCGGAAGCTTCGACACTGGAGAGACCAGGAGAAGAGATCTGATAAAGATTGAAATGCATGAGGAGCCCCAGCAGCCAGCCATCTTTCAAGCATCTCGGGCAGTCACTGCATGGAATAGAAAGGAGCTGTCGTCACCAAGCCCTGCTCAAATTGCAGGTTTGTGAATTAAATAAATGATCATGACTATGGAAGCTACTGAGTTTTGGGGGTGTTTTGTTATGCACTAATAGAAAACCAGATCAGCCACGGAAACCTCCAATGCTCTTTAATCACTTTCATTTCCCCTGACACTACACCTCTCATGGCCCTCGAATAAGCTATCACTTCTGCCTACAAATCACCACCAGCCCATGATGCCCCAGCCAGCACACACACACACACACACACACTCATTTAAAGAGTTACTTGGCTTTCAAGAGTCATTGTAGGCGTTGTAGTTTTAGTCATCTTTCTCAAATTTGGAAGTAAATGGTTAAGGACCCAAACTTCTAGTGAGATTGTCTAACGTTAAACTTTTTTTGTTCACTACTTCCAAGCTGTAGGACTTAATCTCTCCAAACCTGTTTCTACAAAAGGGAGTAATAGCCAACCTCTGTCTTGGTATTATAGAGATCCATTTATAGCTCCTAGCAAAGTTCTTGGTATTTAATAAGAGTTCAATACATGTTGCTGTAATTAGAGCATTAATTATATTGCATTGCAATTATCTATTTTTTTTTGTTTCCTCTTCTGACCAAGAACAATGAATGTATCCTCAATGCCTTGGCACCTGAGATATGCAAAAACATTTTTACTAAATATACAAACAAATAAATGAATAAAGAAGCAAACAAAGGAAGGAGGAAATCAACAAGTATGTATACTCTAGCCTCCTTTCAACTCCTTAGATCTAGCATACAAGAGGGATAAAATGAGAGGTACCTGGGTGGCTCAGTCAGTTAAGTGTCTGCCTTTGGCTTAGGTCATGATTTTGGGGTCCTGGGACTGAGCCCTGCATTGGACTCCCTGCTCAGCGAGGAGCCTACTCTTTCCTCCTCCTCTGCCACTCCCCTTGCTTGTGCTCTCTCCCTCTCTCCCTCTCAAATAAATACATTTTTAAAATCTTTTTTTAAAAAAAGGAGGGGGTAAAGTGACAGAGGTCTCCAGTCCTATAGGAAGCAGTCCTGGTGCTGAATAGCATTCAGCTATTCTTCATATCAGGACCAATTCTCTTTTTCCAGTAGAAGGGTAGTACTACAGCCATTATTACTAAGACTCTCTCCTACTCAAAGCCATGCAGAGAGCATCCCCACTTAGCCAGGTGAACCTTTTTGCTCCTGACACTCCAAACTAGATGCCAAGATTATAAGGAAAACCAGCATCAACATCTCAGATGGCCTCCAACTGCAGATTCTCTTTCCTCATCTAACTATTTTATAGCCTGCCATCAAGATGCCTGACCTTGCCAAGTAAAACCCAGTTAATCTTTTACAATGTCAGTCCCCTTTATGGACTCCACGATAGGCAATGCCATATGGTGGCAATGCTATAGAGGGGACTCTGCTCTTACCTGACAAGCAGGTTTATACTGTACTTAAGCAAATAATATACCTCTTGCCTCATGCTTGATATCTACCCACTGATCCGTGTTCAGTCTAGCAAAATTGAGAGAAATTACTAAGCAGCAGCACAGCTTTCATTAATAAGGTGAGAAGTCTACACTTAATTTTCATTTTCACTGTAGAATTTACATATATGCATATTTATACACAAAATTATCATTATAGCAGTTAACAATCTATGGATCTGGTGGCTGAGCTCCAATCACTGCCATTGGAACTCAATGCTATTCCAGAATACCAATGTCATTCTGGTGCACCTTAACTTCAATATTCAGAAAACCCCAATGCACCAGTGAGTCTGTCAGTCTGCCCTCCTGCCTCGACATAAGAGTAAAAGTTTAAATATTTATTAAGTGAGTAAAATTCAGGGTGTTGGCCGTCTCTAGTCACAAATTGCTTTAAAAGCAAATGCGGACTTTGTCTTATTGTTGTTATTGTAGAATCTAAGCTTCTTATAAGTTTAATCATTTCTGCATTCTTTCTCTGGAAATAGCTGTCTGCAGGCTGCAGAACGCTGAGGGTTAGAAAGATTTCTGAGGCGTGGCACCACATTCTCTGATTGGGCAGCTGCTCTCGAACGATGTGGGCCTTTTGCTGTTGACTCACCAGAGGGCAGTAGCTTTGCAGCTTGATGTCAGCACGCAAGAATGTCAGACACTTCTTTTTGCCAGCCACCCCCCACCCCCCCACCCAACCCTCTGGAGTAGCCCAGAATTAAGCCATGCTGTTTGGTTAGCCTTGGACCAGCCTCCTGCTCAGGCTTCTCGCTGCCCTGGTGACCAGGCTCCAGCAAGAAAGTACAGACCACAACTCGGCAGGGGAACAAGAAACTTTTTCCAGCTATGTGTCTCTGGGGATACCGATATAATTGCCCAATTAAGGTTTGGATATTTTGGAAAGTGGGTATATTGAGGGGTCAGGGTCTGGTTTTCTGGGTGCCCCTCTCCCCCCCCACACACACAGACACACACATACATCTTTTCTAGAAGGAAAACAGCCCAATACAGAATGAAATCTGCAAATAGGCATTAGTAAAATTTCTAGATTCTAAATAGATAATGTGTTGTTTGCACTCCTGGGATTTGATCTATCTCAATTCCCCCCACATTTCCAATGCTCTCAATTGAAGCCTCAGATCTAGCTCTAGCCTAGCTAGGACTATCCCCTCAGGTCCTTTCCCCCCAACAGTCTATGTTTGCATGACATTAAACAGCTAAGAGCTTTCTGAGATTAGTTTCTTGATGATGCTCATGAGAGCCAGCAGAGTCCCCTGCCCCATAGTAACTAGTCTTAGCTCCACAAGTACCTATTTTTATATGTGACCTAATTTCACATCTCCTGTCCCACCATCTCCCCATTCAACAGAGAAGAGAGTTTTAGTCCTAAGTTAATTAATGTTCATATTTGTTGCATTTTTTAGATGGTTCTTGTGGTTTGGGGCAACTGAAAGCAATAAATAGATAGTAGATTGTATACCCACTTAAGGTAATCATAGCCAAGGTCAAGCAAACAATTAAGTCAGTATAGTTAGGCCCAGATAAAAGCGATAGATCATAGAAACTAAGTCTGCCCTAATTCAACCTGCGAAAGTGTGAAGATTCCAGGTCTTAAGGCTGTTTGATTCCCTTGGTACACTAATATTTGAGGCAAAATCGTTCTCTGTGATCTTGTGTTCATTGCGTTTCTTCATCCTGATGGATGGCACCAGCCTCAACTCCCATTCCTCTTGGATGTCCTCCAGGATTCTCCAGTTTTCTTACTGTATGTAGTGGGCTAAATGGTGTCTCCTACAAAGAGATGTCCATGCCCTAATCCCCAAAACCTGGGAATGTGTCCTTACTTGGAAAAAGTTAAGGATCTGGAGATGAGATCATTCTGGATGATCCAAGTGGGCCTTGAATCCAATGGCAAGTATCCTTACAAGAAACACAAACAATGAGGCACCAGGTGGCTCAGTAGGTTAAGCCTCTGACTTTTGGTTTCAGCCCGGGTCATGATCTCAGGGTCATGAGACTGAGGCCCCTGTCAGGCTCCATGCTCAGCACAGAGTCTGCTTGGAAGACTCTCTTCCTTTGACCCTCCCCCTACTCTTGTGCAAGCATTTTCTCTCTGTCTCATAAGTAAATCAATCTTAAAAAAAAAAAAAGAAAGAGAAAAAGAAGAAAGAAAGAAAGAAAGAAAGAAAGAAAGAAAGAAAGAAAGAAAGAAAGAAAGAAAGAGGAGAGACACAGCGGTGAAGAGGACAATGCCATATAAAGACAGAGGCAGAGGAGGAGTAATGTAGTTGCAAGCCAAGAAACTCCTGGAGCCAACAAAAGCCAGAAGAGGTGAGGAATGGAGTTTCTGGGGGAAGCACAGCTCTACCAAACATTTTGATTTTGGACTTCCTACAGAATTGTGAATATATTTCTGTTGTTTTAAAGCAAGCAGGTTTGGGTAACTACTTACAGCAGCCATAGAAACAAATACAGTTATAAACTCAAATGCCTTATAGGAATCACACAGATAGTGAAATGAGCAAGCAGTTCAGGTAGGGAAGTCGTGGTTTTAGCAACCCATGTAATTTTTCATGATATAAAATTGATACTCAATTTTATACTCTCAGAGGCAAGGAAACAACAGGAAGTATAGGCTGTCTTTAGCAAAAGTGAGTATGAATGTTCTAGCCAAAAGACCTATCCATCACCCAGATCCACCTCATTGTTACTATATGAAATCATGAGCCCAGCATCACCACATCTTCCCATTTTTATTGAATTTTTACCTTAAATCTCCTACATTTTAAGTGTTGGTTTAAAAACCAAGAGGACAAATTGCATACTGTGGGTCCAATCAAATGGTGTGAGGACTGAAGTGTGATCACAAGGAGCCATTTGCTGGGAGTCCCTTGACCCGACTAACGGTATTTAAGGTATATGCCGTAAACAATTCATGACAAAATCAATGACAGGGCCTTGTTTTTCTCTTACTCAACCTGGTATGGCAGCCCAGGCCACTCACATTCAAAGTCGGTGTAAACAGAGAGAAACATTCTGTTGAACCCTGAGATAGTATATAATCCCTTCCTCCTTCTAGGCCTCTCCTCTTAGTTTCTGTATGGTAGGTTAATTTGGATTGTGACCATTGAGAATCTAGAAGTCGTGTGTGTGTGTGTGTGTGTGTGTGTTGAAGAGGATTACCGATAGGTACTTTGCTGTGTGATGTATGATTCCCTTAGAAGGAAAAATAAAATTATTCACCAGGGAGAATTAAAATTCAAAAGCTATTTTTCTGTGCTTGTTTTATCTTAAAGCATTAAAATATATTTTATTAAAAAGATTGGTATTTAAGTCAGATAAAACTGAGGATATAAAACTGACACATAATATTGACACAGTCTCTATATTTACTTTATTAAAGGTTGCTACTTCTGCAATCATTTATCAAATCTCTAGAGCTACCTATTTCCCAATTTTAGACAGTGTCCTGCAGAGCACTATAAAGAAAGACACAGCTCCACTAGATTGAATTTTTCAGTCTGTCTAGGAGGTGATTAGGAAGATAGCTGTGAACTTTGAAAGTTACAAAAATGAATGTGATACAAAGATTTATATTCTAACTCTTGGTTGAGTCCATAGTAAGGAAAGTTGCAATCAATTTTCATAATTGATCTCCACAGATCAATACTCGCACAGAAATACTCTAAAAATAAATAAGGCAGATTTTTGAAGTGTCCCTTTAAAACGTATCAGGATTTAAAAGATTTTCAGAAGTGGGGGGGGGGATAAAAATTTTTTAAATAAATAAACAAAAGATTTTCAGAAATAGAAAGAGAAATGAGTTTTCTTACTGGCAGAGAATTTTCCTTAGTCAAATTAAAGTTAAGGACACAAAGAACTCTAACAACTCAGTAAGAAGAAGACAATTCACCTCAAAAAAAAAAAAAAAAGAAGACAATCCAATTTTAAAATGCGAAAAAGGTTTACGTAGACATTCCACCAAAGATGTATAATTGGTTTATAAGCATATATGAAAATGTCTTGAACATCATGAATCATTAGAAAAATGCACATCAAACCTATTATGAAGGACCACTTCACACCCACCAGGATCAAGCCCATCAAAAATATAGACAATGAAGTATAGACAATGAATATAGAAGTGTTGGTAAGGATATCGAAGCAGGAACCTTCCTTCATACATTGTGGATTAAGGAAGTACGGCGATACAGCCACTTTGGGAAACAGTTTGACTATTTCTTGTAGAGTTAAATATTAATTTCCATGCATACAACATAGCAATCCTACTTCTAGGTGTCTACTGAAGAAAAATTAAAAAATACTTCTACATAAAGACTTGAACATGAATGTTCATAACAGCATTATTAAAAACAGCTAAAAAGTAGGAAGAACTGAAATGTTCATTAATTAGTGAATGGATACACAAAATATTGCATATTCATGCAATAGCATATTATTTAACCATTAAAAAGAATGAAATACTGATATATACATCAACAATTATAAGCCTGAAAAACATTATACTAAATGGAAAAAGCCAGATACAAAACACTACATATTATATGATTTCATTTATATGAATCATCCAAAAAAGATAAAGTCATAAAAACATACAGTTGATTAGTGGTTGCCTGTGGCTGGGTGAAGAGGAGAATAACTAAATGGGCATGAGGAAACTTACTGGGATGATGAAAATGCTCGGTAACTATTGTGGTTATGGTTATACAACTCAGTAAGTTTATTAGAAGTCATCTGATTGTGCACTTAAAGTGGATGAACTTATGGTATGTAAGTTAAATTCCAATAAAGTTGCTTTAAAAAGTTACAAAATTATTAAAAAAAAAGAAAACCTGACATATAAAACACTTTCTTTTATCCTATGACCTAATCTTTCAACAAATTTGTCAATCGTCACTATCATATACCTCTTATTTTTATCATTTTATGTATTTCAAGTGCACAATACATAATTCAAAACATGTACAAAATAGAACACAATGAAAAAAATTTCTTCTACTATTTTCCCTCAGCCACCAAATGTCCCTCCTTGGAAGCAATCATTGTTACCAGTTTCTTATGTGTCTTTCTAGAAACATTTTATACATCTCTAAAAATATATGTGTGTGTATATTCTACCCCAAACACACACACACACACACACATTTTCCCCACAACTTGCAGTATATTATACATAGTGTTCTACACATTTCTTTTTTTTACTTAATAATCAGTAATATATCAGAATCTGAATATCACTCAAATCTTTTCCCTCTTTACTATCCCACTGCCAAGGAACTGGGTGGGACCCTGAGCACCTCTTGCTTGGACCATTGTGTTTCATCTAATTTGAGATGCCATCAGTTATAAGAAACACTGGTATTTGGGGACCACTGAAAGAGAAAAAATTGCTGCCAATTAAATTATGACATAAAATTCATTGTAAGATACATCTCAATTTCAGGGAAAAAACCATAATGTTAAAAATATAAAATTATATATATAAAACATGTAAACAATAAAATATGGCAACATGTCCCAACCAGTTCTCCAACACCAACCCTGGCTCCTTTTCAATTCATAGTCTCCTGCCAGAATGTTTTTTATAAGCTCAAAGTTTAATCTTTTCATTCCTCTACTAAAAATCATTTGTGGTTTCCCATTGCTACAGGATGGAGTCTAAATAACTCAGTGTTACAAGTGCCAGTGTTACGGGACCCTTCCCTTTACTGGCCTTATTTCCCTCCATGCTGTAGGCATGCCCAACTGTTGACCATTTCTCAAAAATGCAGCATCCTTTCAGAACTTTGTGCTTTTGTACATGTTGTCCCCTCTTGCCTGGAATACACTTGACCCTAGCTGGGAGGACCTAGCTAAATACCATTTGTCCTCCAAGACTCATCTCCGGGAAAAATGCCATGAACTTCCCTAGTTCAATTAAATATCTTTTCTGTACCGCCACCCTCGCTGTGCTTAATTCTATCCAAAGCACTCCCTGCCCAGTATCAGGCTTCATCGTTCTCTTGCCTGTCTTCACTACTCTCATTTTTCTCACAGCACCAGGGATTGCCACAGTGCCTCATCCAGGGTAGGTATTCCATAAGTAATTATTGAATGAATGTGTACTTTGGCTTCTGGATGTAATCAACATATCTGCAAGTAATGGAGGTGTGGTCAGCTTATTATTATAGGGGAAAGTACACTGGATCTGAAGTCAGAGGACGCCAGTTCCAGGCTCTGACACTTTCAACCCTCTGATATTAGTTGGGTCAGTTCATGTTTCTAAGACTTGGTCTCCTCGTCTACAAACATGGACAGTACTACCTGCCTAGGGCAGCAGAAGGAATTAAACTAGGGAAGTAACTGGCATGGAGCTGGTGCTCTAAACACAGTAGCTTTGATGAGATGAGCACTGGGTGTTTTATATATATATACTGGAAAAATGAATTTAAAAATAAATAAATAAATATTTAAGTATTTATTAAGCAGCTTTGATTAGAGTGACTGGAACATCTTACGCTATTGAATAGATTTTATATACCCTGAAAGCAAACATACTGCTGGCACATGTTGTAATATCAAATGGACTTTGTTTTCCTGTTCTTGTCTTATATTATTTAAAATAAAAAGTGATGCTTTTTGACAGACTTGAAAAGGTGATAGAGACCATGTTTCAGAAATCAAGGTGACAAAAAAACACACGGACCCAATTCTTGCTCTGAACATTATTCCTTCCTGTGTTTTATTTGTAAGACAAATACAAGTACATATGAATACATATGATATTCTCCTCCTTCTTACACAAAATATGCCAGGTTCTACATACACTGTTCTGTGACCTTCTAAGTTTGCCCCCAAAGAATTCCCATCAAGTGGACAAATCATGGAAAGAGGGATGCTTTTGCATCACCTCTCTGAGCAATAAGCCTTGACTCACAGCCTCAACCACAAAAAAACTGTATAACCAACATAATGAACTATCTGCCTGCTGCATCAGACCACAGGCAAAAAAACATTGCAAGTGGGCTAAAAGATCTCAGTATTATTTCCTTGAGATCCAAAGAATGCTGCAAAGAGCACAACACACAGGGTAGTCAGTCTTTAGTCAGAAGGAATAGGAAGTAACAGGAGGAATAGGAGGAAGGAACAGGAAACCTACTGTTTCCTACCTGTTTTTCATCATGTAAATGATATGCTCCTCAATGAGTTTTCACCTTGAAAAGAAAAGATTATTTTCAGAATTGTGAAGTTACCTCAGGCTACCTTCAGCAAGTGCCCTGGGACTTGGTGAATAATCCTGTGTCCACAGGAGGGCCCATCACCTTTGTGATGTCCCTCTGTCCTCTCACCTTTCATGTCTGCAGATTGTAGAGTCTGCAGTCTAATGAGGTATCCCCTTAATTACATTTTTCTAAAAAACATTTGCCCTATCTTTATCCAAACTATCCTGTAGGAAGCTTACAGAGGCCAGAACTACATGGTACACCAGGAACAAGCACACAAATGAAAAGTAATGAATTTTTGTCTCATTTACAACATTTTTCAATGGACGATCATGCTTTGTAGGCTTTTGAAATAAAAGCAATAGATTGCATCAGAATCCTTGCAATAACCTCTTCTTCCTTTTCTTTTTTTCTTTTTCCTTTTCATAAACAAGAGCTCAAAGCCCAGTCCAGTTCCCCCCCCACGCACAGGTCCTTTCCATGATTATGATCATGGCCACCAACCACTACATACAAGGATTTCTTCCAACTCTGGCTACTGGCATTGTGTTCAACAAGATAGGGTGTACAACTTAATCCTGCCAAGTAGAATAGATGAAAAACACAAAACAAAACTGGAAACAACTGATTCTGGAAGTTTTCTATAAAATTAATCATTTTCCATTTTGCCATCTAACTGCTGCTCTCAAGATTTAATAACTAGGATTGTAGCTAATACTTGTAGAATGCTAGATTTATGTCAGGCACTATTCTAAGTGATTTCTATTATATACATATAGTCATCCTCATGAAATCCAGATGAAATTCATACCATTATTATCTCTATTTTGCAAATGAAGAAACAGAGGCATAGGGAATTGAGTAAGTTGTTGATGACACATATTCCAAAACTATTATGCGGCAGACTGGAGATTTTAACCTATGAAGTCTAACTTTTGGCCTAGAGCTGGGGTTTGCTGGAGAGAAGGGGGGTGAGGGCAGACAATTTTATCTGAGACTTTCTACTGTTAATAGTGACTTTGGGAGAATATGTAAACTGGCTGAGCCTCGGTGTTGGTACCTGTAACGTGAGGATAGAAATAAATACTTCACAGTTTGTTGAGAGTAGTAAATAGAAACACTCATGTAAAATATCTGGTTGGTTGAAAGTACTTAACAAATATCATTTCTCTCTCTCCTTCGCCCAAGTACTTCTCTGTTTTTAGATTGTCACAACCCTTTGAGAGCCACCATCAGAAACCACACGGTTTACTTCCCACCCCTGTCCTATATCAGCTGTGTGAACTGAAGCTCCCATTTCCTCTACTGTAACCTGGCGATCATAAAACCCATTGTAGGATTAAGTAGGATCATGTTTGAAAGGCTGCTAGCACAATGCCTGGCATATGGTAAATGCTCAATAAATGACAGCAGCTATAATGATGGCGATAATAAGGAAGAGGAGGGGATTATGAGGAATCAAGGTGATGATGTTTTCAGCTTGATTCTCCCTTTCACCTAAAAAAACCCTGCCATCTGCCCTCTAGGGCTGTAAGAAATGGAAAATTTTGTTACTGTTAATATTTTGAAAATTTTGCTCCTTTGTCACAGGGGGCAAAATTACTTGAATCCCCCCAAGTGACTATATTCAAAAACAATAGTCTCAACCTTCTAGTGCATAAAGTCATCTGAGAGTTTATAAAAATTGCAGATAACAGGGAACTGCCCACAAAGTCTGATCAATATAAAAGTGATGTGACCCGGCTCTCACTCCGGTGATCTTGTTGGTAGCCCTGGGATCACACTAAAAAACACTGCCTTGGGATTAAATCAGCATATTTATTGCTTTGAGCCAAGATTATTTCTAAAAATCTAAATGGGACTTGTAGTGAGATTTAAGAGTGTTGCTTTAAGGGGATTATTTATTAGGAATATTTATCACTGCTTACCAACTCAAAGCATTTGGTCAACTGTGGCTCAGTTTAATTTTTGAATTAATTTATTAAGATTAATAACAAAATAGACAACCCTTTGACAAATAGATGTGTATAAATACATGTCTGTATTGATCTCAGCAGTTCGAAGTATCCTTAAAAGACCTTCCAATGTAGGGGTGCCTGGGTGGCTGAGCTAGTTAAGCATCTGCCTCCTGATCATGGATCAGGTCAGGATCTCAGGGTTGTGAGATCAAACCCTGCCTCGAGCCCCCATTCAGCAGGGAGTCGGCTTGGGATTCTCTCTCTCCTTCTTTCTCTTCCCTTGCCCCTCCCCTACTCATGTATTCTCTCTCTCTCTCTCTGAAATAAATAAATAAACCTTAAAAAAAAAAAGAACTTCCAGCCTATTTTCATTATCTCATACAACCTAACCTTAAATTTCAGTCCCTGCTAGCCTGTAGATGGTTTCATCCAATATTTACCTACCGTTACAAGAAGGATAATGAATTTGTGTTTTCTGTAACTCTGAGAGGGTCTTATTGTCTTCTTCAAACTTTGTTTTATTCAGCTTTGTTTTATTCAAACCTTATTCCTCATACACTCATCAAGAACGTTTCAATGCACTTCATAAAGTTCACCCAATGAACAGTTTCAGTATTAGTAAAGACAATTTATGCATGGATAGTGCCACTTTCTAGATTAAGAAGTTGAGGGGAAGAGTTTACATTTCCACAGGCAGCAAAAGAAGTCAACATGATAAATTGTCATCAAACTGATTCTGCGCCCAAATCACTACTTGTTTGCCATCAACCAAATTTAGCCAATCTTTGTTTGCTTTAGAGAAAAAGAACTCTTAAATATAAAAAATGGAATTTTCATATTTCACTTTTTGCCATTATTATGGTTTCCATAGTATTACTAAGAAGTTAAATCTAAAGTCATTGCAGAGATAAATTTAAGTTCATAAACCAGTGAAGCAGATAAATTCATCTTTACTGATATTTAAAAAAAAATTGGAGATATCTGATAATTTTTAGTTCTTTCTGGCCAAACCTAGAGTAAACTAAAGAAAACTGAGAGGTGGTTTTTAATGTAAACCAAATGACTTCATTCAGAGGTAATGAACAGCTCACTTTTTATAAGGTTTTTATAGTATTTTTTCAAACATTTGCTATGCAATGCATTATATCAGGTAAATTGGTGATATATTCCAGATCTCCTCTTCAACATTACTGTGATCAAGGACTTTTAATCCAAACCTTTCTTGTAATATTTGGGGGGCAAAATGTTTTAATTAGCAATTAACAAATGTTTGAAATTAATCACTGGCTTAATTTCATTCCAAATTTAAAGAAAAAAATTTTAAGAAGCTTTAGTTTATGATTTTTAAAATTTCATAGCCCATTAACATTTGTTCCAAAAACTATTTTGGGTCTTACTGCATATTTAATGTCTTAACCCAGAAACATTGAATTTTTAAAATATTATCTTTTAAAATTAGAGATTAAAATGGTCTATTTTAACTTGCTAGTTATCCTATCCCTTTTAAGAGAAGAATTATTTGTAAAAAAGAGGGTGTTTTTAAAAACTAATGAGCCATCATAAATTAGAATCACATGATATCTTTGCTCTGTTGACAATGTAAAAAACAGGTGCCTATCGGGTTTCTCTTTGGTTTGACAAGCAGGTGTGTGGTATGCCTCTACTGCTGATCCAGCCAGATACTCAAGTTCAGACAAAGGCAATCCAGAGTTCCTAATCATTTTTGTTTATTCTAGCTAAGGAACGCTTGTGAACTCCATCCAGTCCTGGGAGTCTGCTTGCTCAGGGACAATTTTACTGGGTACATTCAGTGGTGTTTCAAAGTTTACAAGGATGAATTTATAGGGTTGGTTGATTTTCTTTTCATAGAGCCTGACCTCATCTCTTGCCTCCTGGAAGGCAATATCAGTGTCATCTATGTCTATTCAAAGTAGATGTTGAGGGGAACGTAGTTCTCCAGTTTAGTGCATTTAAATTAAGATTCTTACTCATTTACAGATATATTCAAAAAACCATGTTCTGCACTCAACCACAGTTTGCACTGAACTGAATCCCATGTAAGCTATAGGAGGAAACACACAAAATATGAAGAATGCTGGTTCTTAGCCCAGGATCCCTGGGCCCTCTGATCCTGTGTGAAAATTGTGTGTGTGTGTGTCTGTGTGTGTGTGTAATTGTGGATTTTCCTGAGTAGAAGAACCATAGTTTTCCAGAATTCTGAATAGGGCACATGCAAAAGTTAAAAAAACACTGACACAGAGAGAATAATAAATGATTACTTGTCCTTGCTTTAGCATCAAGTATAATAAAACATTGCAACATTGGCTTCTATGGCCCTTCATAATCACATCAATGAAAGCCTGATTCTTAGGCCTTTCTCCTCTCTTTAGGGTTACCTTGAGCAGCACTCCAGTAGGTATTGCTCAGGATGCCAGGCTCTTTGGAGGGTTCTCTGGGGGGGGGGGCGGGGGGTGTAGTTCCAGGGGCAATCAGAGCACTGGTGGATCACCATATGAATTTAGTTGGCACAAGCATGACACTTAGATACATTCAAATAGTTAACAGATGTCTTCCTTGACCTTCTCTTTTAGTTCTTCTTATTATGGCAAAGAAATAGTCCCAGTTGGTATTAGGATTATTTTACCACTTCTATAACACTCCCTGGTCTCCCTTTTCAACAGAGAGAGCAACCCTCAAGCTCAGTCTTCACAGGCAACTAGATCTGGCAAGAATTTAATAACATGTCTTTGTTACAGTACTTCTTTTTATAATTACCTTCTATTTAAAGGAAATAATGGTTGGTTTTCAATTTATAGCTAGTGAGAAAATTCATTTTTAAATGAATGTATTTAATTTTAAAAAGGGAAGATAATTTAAAATCAAACACTAAAAATTTGGAAAACACAAGACTAAATAACTGCTAATCAGGTCTTGCTTTTAATTTTAGAGATTAACTGTCTTTTGGAAAATTCAATCTAGTTAGGACAAATCTTATAGCCAGCAATTGAAATCTCTATGAAGCATTTCTGGAAAATCTGAGGAATGTGTTTAATATTAGTTAGTTAGGATGTTCTCAGATGCTTGTAATAGAAAACACAACTAAAAGTTACTTTTTTTTTTTTAGATTTTATTTATTTATTCACGAGAGACACAGAGAGATAGAGAGGCAGAGACATAGGCAGAGGAAGAAGCAGGCTCCATGCAGAGAGCCCGATGTGGGACTCAATCCCGAGACACCAGGATCATGCCCTGAGCCAAAGGTAGGTACTTTTAACTGATGAGCCACCCAGGCATCCCTAAAAGTTACTTTAAACAATAAGGACTGTCTCCTGAGATTTCCAGAGCAGATTCAGTCCATGACTCTGTGGCATCATCAAAGACTCAGGCTCTTGCATACTTTCCTCTGCCCTACTTAGCATGTCATTTTTTCTTCAGATTTCCTCCCCTATGATCTCAACACAGTTTCCATGACACCAACCCCCTTGTCCAACAATGACCAGATTCAGAAAAGTATAACCACTGTCTTTCAGCCCTTTTAAGCTCAAAGGAAACTTATGAAAAGTATCCCCTATTTGCCTTCACATTTCACAAGCAATTTTCCACCCAGTTCCCATATCTAAATAAAACATTGCCAAGAAAAATAAATGACCAGGACTGCCTTAACCTAATCCCCATTTTCCCACTGGAAGGATAATGAAGATGCCAGGCCTAATAACAGAACAATACTGGGGTTCAGTTGGTAACAAGTATGAGGGGGTTAGCTATTGGGCAGGCAATTCCTATTGTTTGCCATGAGCTTGCATTAACACAAGATTTTAACAAGTCTGAGGGGTGCAAAAAGGCTAAAAATTTACATTGGAAAAATCTTACTTCAGCACCACAAAGAGGTAATAGAAATCTGGTTCGTCAACATACATGCAGAAGATGGTAGTTCAGAAAGTAGAAGATTGCAGTTTTTTTCAGAGTCCAGACAGAGTAAATTCTCAAAGATATTAATCTCAGGGATTTAAAAAACATTAATTGGCTGGTAATCCTTCTCCCTAGTCCTGCCCTTCCCCTCAGATCTTGTGAATAGGAAAAAGATATGCAAGGGCAAACAGCAGTAAACAAAAGTGATTATTATTGTTATTCTTAAGAATTTGATCTATTTTTTAAAGTTGTGCAATATTTATCAAGGGAAAAAAATAAGAATGTTATTGGACATCATTAGACACTTTCATTTTTTTTTAAATTTCACTTAGATGTGGAATATGTCAATGGGCATCCTTATCTTATCTGTGCATAGAACTTGTAAATGTTTTCATCTGCCCTGACAGGTAACTTTAGTGATAGTAAATGAAATAGGATAAACCTCCAACTCACCTCTTTCAGGTTATTTGTGTTGTAAATGCTTCCTAAACTTAATTCTTGGCTTTATTTCCCACTCAAGAATGAATGGAATCAAATAAATTGTTGAATTAGGATCTAGATGAGCCATGAAGAGATAGGAAAAGCCATCTGACAAATATTGAGATATTGATTGAGCACCTAAGGGATGTCAAGTTCTTTATATTTAGTCTGATTCAATGACTCCACAATACAGATATTTCTGTATTTTAAAGATGTAAAATTGACTACCAGAGAAAAGGAGTGATTTGCTAGAGTTTACGAAGCTAGTAAATAGTGAAACAAAGATTTGAACTTAGGTCTTTCTGAACCCAAATCCCATATTCTTTCCATTGAACTATCCTGCCTCCTGAGGGCTTGTGCAGCCAAATACCAAAGGATGAAATCAAGAGGTTATAAAATGGGATCAAAAGAATAGGTTAAGGGATGTGGAGAAATAGAAAAACCAAAACTCAAAAACAAATCTAGGCAACAAATAGATATTTAACATCTACTGTATCCCAAGCATGGAATAGAAAAGAGACTGGAAAATCTGTCTAGACAAGTGGGGGAAGGAAGGACATCAAAAATCAATAGTGACTCCAAGATACTCTGAGATCTAAAGGGAAGGGCTTTTTATATGTTCTTTGGTGTGGAGCCAGAACAGGGAGTAGGTGTGGCTACGACTTGGGGATAAACAGGCACACCTGGGGAGCAAGGAATGTACTTTACGGGTGGGGTTGGGGGAAACTGACTTTATGGTAAGGTTGCCTTTTCACTGCTAGGTAAGATTTCCCTTACTTTACGTGTCTATGGATCTGGGTGCAAAGTCTAGCTACCTAATTCATAAATTAACTGTCGCTTTTTCTTCTTGATCACAGCCCAGATATTTGCATTTTTAAACAGTGGTAGAAGTTATTGTTATCATACATTTTAGTAACCACATTGTATCAGGAATTACTACAGCTATGATAGTATTTGAGCCCTCTGGAAAAATGATTTTAGGATTTCTTTGTTCACATAACAAAAAGTGGGGCTATGGTTGCCTGAGTTGTCATCTGAGTGTCAGAGTTATCTAGATATCTGTCGCTTACAGAGATTAAATACATTATTACAGTTGTTGGTCCAAATAATACCATGCAGTTTCAGCTGTGTGACTCATCTGTAGAAAACAACGCGATTTCTTTTAGTGTATCAATTTTAACCTGCCAATCTTTATAATAGCCTGAATATTTTTCATTAGTCCTTTTCATACTTATCGGTGCTACCAAGAAGACTTGGCAGATGTCTGTATTTATTCAAAACTAAGGAAAAACAATGTTAGTGCTAGGACATATTTTCAACATGGGCTTACCAAGAGTCCATTTAATTTCAACCCAAAGCTAAGCCATACTCTGAAAAGTAAGGTAAGTTGGGAAAACCCCAGGCCAAACCATGCAACAGAATTTCCAAAGACAGAAAACCAATGCCACACCCCTTGCCCCCACCTTTCTCTGAGTACAAAAAAATGTAGACTACTCCACATGCTATTGGTCAAAGGCCAAAAGGTACTTTGATCAGTCTAATCCTACTGATCTCTGGAGAGTGTACATAAATTCATTCTACTAAATATAATTTATTAGGTATCCCATTTCTCAAAAAGCATTGAACTCATTTTTCTAAATGTACTTTTCAGTATTTAAACATACTTTGGAATTAGCATGCAAAAGTTACCAGTGGTAGATTGTATTAATTCTTTTACAAAGATGATATGAAGACTGTCTGCCTGACTGAAAGCTCTGAGCCTGGAATCAGAAAGACTCTTGGGTTCAAGTCCTGACTCAACCATTTGATTCTGCATTACCTTGGGCAAGTTACAAAACCTCCCTACATTTTTTCATCTAAGACATAAAGATAATAGATTTTATTTTAACAAGTTGTTCATTGGACTCCAATGAGATGGTACAAATAGGTAGATGTAATAGTGCATGACTCTTAAGGAACTATAAAGAAATGGTAACAAATTTAAAAAGCAATAGACTCAATCAAGGGTCAGAAAGGAAATGCATTTAATATATAGAGTGATTATTTGACTATTGAGAGAAAATTTAAGGTTTGGGTATTTTAAAAATTCCTTGAGAAGTATAAAGCAACCACCCTCCAAATATCAAATGATCTCCACATCTTAATCTGCAGCTTTGACCTCTACTCCAAGCTTTAGACTCTGATACTCAGCTCCCTACAGAAACATCAAAACTACTGTTATTTCCTAATTTAGCAGAGGATACCCATAATTCACTTGGCCACAAAATTCAGAAACCTAGCTGTCATCCTAAAATCCTCCCTCTCTCATGTTCCACCCCAAACATCTAGATCAAGGTCAACAGAGCTGTGGTTCTTGATCCTGGCAGAGCTTCAGAACTAGGTTGTTTTATACAAATACCAATCCTCCCCCAGAGATTCTGATTTAGAAGGCCTGAGGTATGCCGTGGGAATCTGCATTCAAATATAAATAAACAGGGACACCTGGGTGGCTCAGTGGTTGAGCATCTGCCTTCGGCCCCAGGGTGTGTGTGATCCTGGAGTCCCGGGATTGAGTCCCGCATCGGGCTCCCTGCATGGAGCCTGCTTCTCCCTCTGCCTGTGTCTCTCTGCCTCTCTCTTTCTCTTTCTGTGTCTCTCATGGATAAATAAATAAAATCTAAAAAATAAACAAACAAACAAACAAACAGGGGTACCTGGCTGGCTCAGCCAGTAGAGTACACAACTCTTGATCTCTGGGTTGTGAGTTCAAGCCCCACGTCAGGAGTAGAGTTTACTTGAATGAATGAATGAATGAATGAATGAATGAATGAATGAATGAACAAGACTTCACAAAGGATCTAATGTACATCAAGATTTAGGAGCCACTGTTATAGGGCACCTACTCACCAGATCTCATGTCTGTACTTTCCTCCCATCCCTACTGCAACTCTCTTACTTCAGACCCTCATGTCTTTCTTGAATACTGAAACCACTGCATTAGTGGTCACTCTGCATCCAGTACCCTTGGCCCCCTCCACAGTTAATCTACCCTCTTGGTGCTGCCAGATTTATCTGAGCCTAAGCTTTAGAGAAGAACAAATCTAAATTCAAATGCTTGCATTACTAATTAACAGGCCTATAGTCTTGAGCAAGTAATTCATCTCTTAGACTCAATTTTCTCATCAGGAAAATGAGGATGATACGAATACCTATTAAATGAGATTTGGATGGTATAACATACGTAAAGCCCTTAGTACAGGAACTGCAGTCAGTAGGCTGTATAATTATCATTATTGTCTTTGTTATCCAGACAGAAATCTAATCATGTAATTCCTGTTTCATGTCCTCCTCCTGCTTCCAGCCTTTTTTTCAGTGACCAAATCCCTCAGTTAGAACCTCTTGATTCCAATTGCCTTTCTCCAGCCTGGACCTCTAATTATAACCAGTCACGAAGCATCCTATGTTATTGCACGTCTTTCCAGATTTCTTCCCATGGCTCACACCTGAGGCCCAGATTATGTGGTTCAGCCAAACGGGAATATCTAGTCTGCTTGATTTGGGTCTTCCCCTGATCCGGTATGACTTATCCAACTACCAACTAACCAGAGTGAAGTGTCCTAACTCTAAATGAAGTTAATAAGCACAATCCTCTATATGTTTTGTATAGCACCCAATTTACCACAGATATATGGCATACATAATTATATACTCCTCTCCAAACATAAAGTTCTGAATGATTCTTGCCTTAGGCTATACCTAATGTTTAAACTCAGGAAGAAGTAAAGAAGGTAGAAGCTCAGGTAAGCTCAGGTAAAGGGGACCAGTCTGGACAGATGTCATTTTCTGGGGGTAGGTGAGTCTGGTGGTCAGATCAGCGACAGTGCCATTTTTCTTTATCAAGGGTGAAACATCTTGATTTCATAAAGGTACATTGTGGTTGAAGCAGTCCCCCAGTCTGTGGCTGGGGGTATCTGAAGGGCAAGGGGGAGGCAGAGTGAAGCCCTTGGGAACAGAGATTAGTAGAACACACACGATGGTAATGATAATGATAGCTGACTTTCATTGCGTATCCATTATGGACTGGGTGCTATGTTAATTCTTTTACAAACATTTTCTCTGTCACTACAACTGTACAAGTGCCAGACAGAAAAACTGAGTCTCAGATGAAGAGTTAAGAGACTTGACTCAGATTACACAGCTAGTTAAACACCCCAACCCCAACCCCACCCCACCTCCGACAGGAGCCCAGTCATAAAAATACTTGAATGAGACACTTTAGCTCACTGAGCACAGGCATATCTCAGGGGCACTTGTGAATCAGTTTGCATACTATGCTCAGAAGAGCAATTAATGACTGTTTCTTTAATCCCTAGGATTTCCCCCTGCCTTTTTTATTTCACGTTATTATTATTTAAATTCTAGTTGGTTAACATATACGGTAAAATTGATTGTTGGTGTAGAATTTAGTGACTCATCACCTACATATAACACTCAATGTTCATCACAAGGACCTTCCTTAATCCCCATCCCCCATCTAGCCCATCACCCACATCTCCATCAACCCTTAGTTTGTTCTCTTACAGTTAAGAGTTTCCTTTTTTTTTTTTTTTTTTTTTAGATTTTATTTATTTATTTATGACAGACAATGAGAGAGAGAGGCAGAGACACAGGCAGAGGGAGAAGCAGGCTCCATGCAGGGAGCCTGACCCGGGACTCCATCCCGGGTCTGCAGGATCACACCCCAGGCCGAAGGCGGCGCTAAACCGCTGGGCCACCAGAGCTGCCCTAGTTAAGAGTTTCCTATGGTTTGTTTCCCTCTCATTCTCTCTCTCCCCCCCTCCCCCGCCTCCCCACCTTTCCCCTATGTTCAGCTGTTTTATTTCTTAAATTCTACATAGGAGTTTGGTTCAAGCCTGATGGGGTTGAGCCTGCTGGATGCAGCTTAAGACTGGCGCAGAGAATGACTCGGATGTCTCAAGTTGCACCTCTAAGTTGGCAAAACGGTTTCAGACACTGGCTTAGACAACACTGTCCTTTGAAATCATGCAAGAGTTCACTCATAAATCCACTAGACTCTGACCACCACATAAAAGTAAATAATCTGGGTAGCCCTGGTGGCTCAGCGATTTAGCGCTGCCTTCAGCCCGGGCATGATCCTGGAGACCCAGGATCGAGTCCCACGTCGGGCTCCCTGCATGGAGCCTGCTTCTCCCTCTGCCTGTGCCTGTGCCTCTCTCTCTGTGTCTCTCATGAATAAATAAATAAAATCTTTAAAAAAAAAAAAAAGTAAATAATCTCCCTGAGAATCAATTCTGGAGAATTAATCTAAAATATTTAAACATGGCCTCATTTACTATAATCCAAAAAAAAAAAGAAAGAAAGAAAGAAAGCCCAACAGCACAGGGATGAATAAGTAATTTTTGGCATAAACCTACAAAACAGCCATTAAGACTTACTTGACAAAATGTGCATGACAACTTTGAAACAGACTTGTGATATAAGCTGAAGTTTAAAAAGGAGTTAAAATTGGGACACCTGAGCAGCTCAGTGGTTGAACATCTGCCTTTGGCTCAGGAAGTGATCCCGGGATCCCGGGATCCCGGGATCCCAGGACCGAGTCCTGCATCAGGCTCCCTGCATGGAGCCTGTTTCTCCTCTCTCTGCCTGTGTCTCTCTCTGTCTCTTATGAATAAATAAAATTTTAAAAAATAATAAAAATAAAATAAAAAGGAGTTAAAATTGTATCTACCATATGGATATAATTATGTTTTTGTACAAAGTGTAGGAAACAAAACAACGAAAAGAATGCACCACAGTCAGAAGAGGGGTTGATCCTAAGCACTGGGAGCAGAGGTTATACTGCTTATTTTTCCACTTGTTGGCATTTTATTTTTTTTTTAAGATTTTATTTATTTATTCATGAGAGACACACAGAGAGAGGCAAAGGGAGAAGCAGGCTCCCTGTGGGGACCCTGATGCGGGACTCAATCCCAGGACTCCGGGATCATGCCCTGAGCCAAAGGTAGATGCTCAACACTGAGCCACCCAAGTGTCCCAGCATTTTACATTTTTAATGAACATAGGTTAATTCTCAATGAAAAAAAAAACCACTTTATTTAAAAATAAATATAAAAAGACTTTCCAGCTGGAAAGTCCTAGCGCATTTTGGAATTGTTTCTGAGTCTGGCTCAGGCCACCCTCCTATTTTCGACATCATCTAGCTGTGATCCTGTGATCCAACAACAGCCTGGTGGCCTGTGGTAATCAGAGCTATTAAGTAACTTCCCTGAAGTTTTGATAGTTTCCATTTTCTCCTGTACCTTATAAAGAGCCATCAACAGGATTTTGGCTTCATAAACTATCAGAAATTCAGTCTTCCTCCCAGCAGTCCATTTTCACAATAATGTGGTGAAACACAGGACCACACAAGCAAGGACTGGTTTCCATTGTTAAACATCCCCCGTTGTGTTTGGTTTCTTTTTGCTCCCTGATGGGCTCCACTAGAACTCATCTGTAAACTGCTGTTCCTAAAGGATTCCCAATCCCCATAGGGCCCCCCCCCACCATCACCACGACAGTGTATTCTGAACAGAAGTAGCCACGTCATAAGCTTGCATCAACCACTGACACTTCAGAGTCCTTACCTAAGAGGAGACAGATGCCAGCTCAATCAGAGTGAACATAAAAATATCAAAGGAACACTTGTTCCAGTGTTCCAGTGGCTGGTACATACTTTTCAAGTTCTGTTCTAAAATATCTTGGCAGCCATTTTACTCCAGAGATCCAGAGAGGGGAAAGTCTGTTCTTGCATCATTACCAAAAGCTTGGGGAAAGCCCAGTCCCTTCACACACAAACAGGGCTGGCTGCATTTGATTGAACAAAGCCAGCCAAACCAGGACTCCTTAACATCTCATGCCTTCTGTGGCCATTCACTAGCATCTCCTCTGAGATTTAGTGGCGAGCCCAAGACACTCCAACAGGGTCCCTTTCAGACCTGTAAGTGTGAGACACACCTGGTTTTTTCCACCTTCTGTCAGCCCTACTTTGGTGAACAGACAGATTCTGTCAAATTCATTTCTGTAAAACAATGCTGCTCTATATGACTGTACCAAAACCACATTAAAAGTATCAACTGGGGGCTATCTGGATTATTAGAAAGACACTTTGACAAACAAGGTTTTCAAAAAAAAGTGTGCCAACTGCAGTGTGAAGCCTGATGAACCCAAGGAGGTTCAGAAGAAAAAAGTGCTAACAGTGGAGAAGGGACAGAGACATCAAGGGGAATATAGATCTAAGAATGATAAAGAAATCAAGAGAAGAGTTAAAAAAAAAAAAAAAAAAAAACTAAAAACCTGAAGCAAATTTCTATTCTGAAAAAGCAAACCTCAATTTTATCTCACTTTGGGTATGCATCTGGGAATGTTAGCAGCATGGAGGAGCCCTGAGTCTTCCAACAAGACTAAGTTCACTTTTCCACAAACCATTTCCTTACCTAGAACACTAACTACCACATCCTCTCTTAGCCTTCCTCTCTCTTCCAATCTTCAATGAAATTAAGGAATATCCAGTATTCATGTTTTGCATTGATTTCTTTTTAACAAAATGAATCAGAACCAAGGAACACAAAGTTAAAATATGATACAAAATCAATTGGAAAAATATTTTTGGGGGGGCGCTTGGGTGACTCCATGTCAGGCTCCCGCTCCCTCTGCCCCTCCTCACTTGTGTTCTCTTTCTCACTCATTCATTCTCTCTCAAATAAATAAATAAAATATTTAAAAATTTATATTTTTCAGAGATTGACAAGTGCTTTAATGTTAGTTGCTTCTGCCTCCTTGGGAAGGCCTACATGATTATGGCCTTCCCTAGCTCTCACGGGGAAGCCAAACAAACTCAATAAAAATCAACACCATTTATCAACAGTCTTCATTTTACCAGACTATGAGGAAACCCAAAAGAAGAGTATACATGGCTCCTCTTCCCTTAAGGATCTGAGAATTTAAAAATTCTAAAAGGATTCCAGAAAGCTGTTTTACAGTGAGAAAATGTATATTCATCTGATAATGAATAAAATGTGGAAGAACTGGTTGTTTACAAAACAAAACAAACAAACAAACAAAAAAACACAGAACCAAAACCCAAAAAAAAAAAAAAAACGCAACCTTCAGATACCCTAAGAATTTGTTACTCAAAATGTAATCCATGGGAGTGTGCTAAAAATGGAAAATCTTAGATACTACCCCAGATCTAATGAACCAGAATTTGCATCTTAACAAGATCTACAACACAGACATTTGTTCAGTTAAGTTTGAGAGATACTTACCTGAGACTCCTTAACCCCCTTTTACTCCCAGTTCAAATTGCATACAATATAGTTTCAAATGTTGGATGGAGTAAAAAGAGATCTAATTGCCTCAAACAGCCTCTATAGAGGCTAGATCAACTTTCCTTTTTTTATTAAAAAAAAAAAAAAGTGAGGCATTTCAAAACTTACAACAAAATTAAGTACAGGAAGACAGAAAATAGGGGTTTCAGTTACTGATAAGCTTGTTATGAGTCAAGTGACTGTGGCTACCAAAAAAAAAAAAAAATTGAAAAGCAAGCAAATACAAAAGCTAGAGCTGCATTAATAGAAGCATGGTATCTAGATCAGGATGACTGCCCTGCAATACCTCACGCGGATCAAGTCTTATCTTAAGTACACTCCGTTTAAAGATTGAGACAAACAAGAACATGTTCAGGGAGAGGGTCCAGGACAGTGAAATGAAAGTCATGATCTGGGGTGGGGGAGGACGTTCGATTTTTTTTTAAGGAATTAGAACTGTTAAAACCAGTTACAAAATTAGTTGATGGGGGGCAGGTGGATGGCTCAGCGGTTGAGCGTCTGCATTCGGCCCAGGGCGTGATCCAGGAGTCCTGGGATCGAGTCCTGCATCAGGCTCCCTGCATGGAGCCTGCCCCTCCCTCTGCCTATGTCTCTGTGTCTCTTTGTGTGTCTCTCATGAATAAATTAAGAAAATCTTAAAAAAGAAAAAAGATATGGTAAGAAAAAGCTTAAAAATATAAATGAATGTCACATGGAAAGCACATGCGTGGTCTGTGGACAAGCATTTGAGAACCATTGGTTAAAATATTTGAAGGACGATTCAATCCCCATAAATCCATTGCTATGGGCGAAAACAAATCTTCAAAGTATCTTCTGCAAAAACCAGTAAGATAGAGGAGTAGGTACCATTCTATAGGAGAGGAAAACCTGATCAGTGATGGATCTTGGTTTAGAATGAGGTTTTCTGAGCTTTCATCACCTAGTTTCCCTACCAAGGTAGAAAGTCTGGTATTCATTACAGAAGAATAGGAGCTAAGCAACCCACCCGAATTATTTTTGTTGTTTTCCTTCTATCCTATGATCCAACACATTTGCTGCTTAGCCTCATGTGATATTGTATATCTGAAACACGGCTAGTGGAACTAAAGAAATAAAATGTTACTTCTATCTACCTTAATTGAAATAATCAATATAATTAGATAAACTGACATTCAGTTTGGTTATGGGAAACTTTAAGCATGTTTGAAACATTTAGGATTCATGAATCTACTTTTTAACTGCATATGTTATAAAATTGAAACACTATTTCCAGTGATAATTAAACATCTTAATTAACACATGCTATGAGTGGAAAATATGCCCAGATATCAAATATTTACATGAAAAAAAATGAAAACTATTTCAGTGTTTTGTATATTAATTACACATGAAAATATTTTAGACATGAGTTAAAATATATCATTAAAATTGGTTTCCCAGGGACACCTGGGTGGCTGAGAGGTTTTTTTTTTTTAATTTTTATTCATTTATGATAGTCACACAGAGAGAGAGAGAGAGAGAGACAGAGACACAGGCAGAGGGAGAAGCAGGCTCCATGCAGGGAGCCGACGTGGGACTCAATCCCAGGTCTCCAGGATCGCGCCCTGGGCCAAAGGCAGGCACCAAACCGCTGTGCCACCCAGGGATCCCAACTGAGCGGTTTAGTGCCTGCCTTTGGCCCAGGGCGTGATCCTGGAGTCCTGGGATCGAGTCCCACATCAGGCTCCCTGCATGGAGCCTGCTTCTCCCTCTGCCTGTGTCTCTGCCTCTCTCTCTGTGTGTCTCTCTGGGTAAATAAATAAAATCTTTAAAAAATAATAGTTTCCCATTTCATTTTATGTTTGTAATATGTCTATTAAAAATGATAAATGTGGTTCACTTTATATTTCTATTAGACATCCCTGCTCTGTTATTCTGAAAGAGCATATTGGTTTTCTATGTTCATGTTCAAAAAAGAACTCAAGCCTCTCCAAGCTGAGGCTGCCAGTAGCAGACTTTTCTATCAAGCGTGGCTGATTTAAGAAGGAAAGACAAAAACTGCTCACTCCCCAGGCCCCTCCAAGGATTGCAGAGGTTTAAGCAGAGCCTCATTCTTAGAAACACAGTTTCCCTGCTCAAAAGTGCAAAGGGCATCCTGACTCGAGTCTAACTAGTTTGTGGGCCTGGGAATGAACAAGGAGCTTCCCTAACCTCAACACAATCTTCTTGTTTTGTACCATACCTGAGATCCTCCAGAATTCTTTTAATATCTACCTTTAAATCAACTCATACTTTTAATCTAAATAAATGCATAAAAACAAGAATTGAAGAAATTAAAGAAACTTTACATCACTGCTATAAATTGAGAACTAAAGTTTTTCACATGCATTTAAAATACATAACAATCAAAATATTTACCCATGTAGCACCTAAAATTTTCTCTTTTACCAGCAACAGTATGCCCTTGAAATGAAGGAACAATGGTCTAGAATGTCAGTGGTAGACCAGAAAAGTCTAAAGTGCAGCCATGAGCCTATGAAAATTTCATGGTGAACTGATCCATATGGTTTAGGAGACCACATAGAGTTTCTTCAGGACAAAGACTCCCTGAACTATGGTCCACAGATGTGCAGATCCTCTCTCTGGACTCAGAGCTGAGGATACGGTGGGGAGTAGGGAAGCAAAGAAATCCAGTCAAGTCCAAGAAAAGCAAAACAACCCCCCCAAATTCATTCCCCGCCCCCAGTTCACTTTCAGCTTTCAGCTTCCAGCAGTGGCATCTGAATGAGCAACATATTGAGAGTCTTGGGATGGATGAAGACTTTAAAGGGAGGCAAGAAGAAATAAGTATTTGAAGTCTGAAGTTTACTTAGAGTGTACCATATACCCCAAAGTGACCAGATGGGTTTCTCAAGTGCTTCTCCCCCTCCCCCCACCTCCTTCATCAAAAACTGTATTCAATGATTGTTTCAAAACCCCCACTTAAGCCACGTTCTGCAGATAAAATAAATTCAGCTTGGATTCTTCTTTTAAGTCCTCTTTCTTATTTGGGACTACTATTCTTCCCAGTACAATATAGTTGCTCTTTGGCTCTACATGTGAAATGAAACAAAACTTCTCCTTTTGGAAATAGGATCTCAAAATTCTAAAACTTCAAATTTTATTAAAATCCCCTAGGTGTGTATAGTAACGTTAGATCTAGACTATATTGTAGTTTTACACACATCATCTTATTTCAATCAACTCTCAAGCTGAAACAAACAAACAAAAAATAGGTTTTTAAGAAAAACTAAATTAAATAAACAGATTTTATGTAATATATCCATAGGGATTTAGGCAGTTAGGATGCTAAAGAGTTTCTGGTAGCTAAATGGGTAAGCAACAAGCAGTTTCCTTTATACCAGTAAAACTAAGGGTGCTATAAGCAGATTATTTTAGAGGCAGATTTCCAAGAACTGTCAATCACTCTCAGTTAACAGAAAAATTACACCCATATATTCTTAGAAATCTTTCAGTTCTCTCCTCACTACATAGTGCTAGGGTGGTAATGTTCCTCTTTGAGGTGGTATATATTAAATTCACGTGGCTTGATCTGAAAATGTTTAGGGGATTTTTGCATACTTTCCCAGCCTACATGCACAAATGCTATTAGAAATATTTAGCAGAGGGCACTTGATGGGATGAGCACTGGGTGTTATTCTATATGTTGGCAAATTGAACACCAATAAAAAAATAAATTAAAAAAAAGAAATATTTAGCAGAAAAAACTAAAGGTTTGACACATGTTCCAGAAAATCTTTTTGAATAGTGAAAATATTGCCCCCAAAATAATAGTTCTTTAGAAGGAATCTATTATTTTCTTGGTAGAAAAAAAAATTGACAATAGTTATCTATTTTCAATGTTATAGTTTCTCTTCTAACTCTTCTGCCTGAAACATCTGGCAAATATTGTTTTTCTAGGATGCTTTATAAAGTACAAAGGCAGTATGAGCCTCACAGAAATGAATAAGTGGCAGAGGCCACATGGATATAAGATCATGTGGACTGTGCAAAAAAAAAAAAAAGAAAGAAAGAAAGAAATAGGGCAGCCCAGGTGGCTCAGTGGTTCAGCGCCACCTTTGGCTCAGGCGTGATCCTGGAGACCTGGAATCGAGTCCCACGTCGGACTCTCTGCATGGAGCTTGCTTCTCCCTCTGCCTGTGTCTCTGCCTCTCTCTCTCTGTCTATCTCTCATGAATAAATAAATAAAATCTTTAAAAAAAAAAAAGAAATGATCAATAATCATATTAATTTTTAAGATTAAGTGTACTATATTAACATGAACTTTCACATTCATGTTTTCTATCACAAAGACTTTCATATTCATTATCTCCTTTCAGTTTCTATAAAATAAGATCACAGTATTATGCTTAATTTGTCTACAAAGATATAGAAGTCTAGAAAGGCTAAATAACATTCCTAAAGTTACAAAGCAAAGTAGTAAGTTAACCCAGAACAAACTGGGACTCTTATCTTCTGATCAAAAGAAATTATCAACCTGGGAACCTAATACATTACTTGAACCCAGTTCAAATAAGACCTCACTAATCCTATGTTGTCTAATAACATTTATTTAGTCTGTGCTGTATATACTCACTGTGTTGGGCAATCCCTTGAGAGGGATATCAGTATTCCCATTTTACTGACGACAAAACTAAGACTTAAATAACTTAGTCATGTGTGTAGGGTCACAAGGCCAAAATGGTAAGGGAGGAGACAAAATCTGGTGTTTAGCAAATTGCAGAGCCGGCATCTTTGCCCCTTCCCAAGACTCAAGTGAGGTTATAGAGCTCCAACGTCACTTTCTAGCCAATAGAACTATTTGTGGACAGACTAAGAAACAGACCAAGCTGGTCTTCATCCAAGCTAGAGAATTACCGTGATGAATAACATTAATTGTATATTAAAAAATATATCCAAAATAGTTCATTGAGCAATTAAGTGCTTATAATATCATACAAGGAAAAGTGTTAGTAAGTTGTTTCCAAACATGGAGGGAACAACTCCGAAAGGACCCCTAGGTATCCACAGTGACAACTCTGGTGCTGGTCTTCTAAAGACTTATGATTCAAAACCAAATCTATTTGGGCAGAATGTGTTTTTGTACATATACTTGATTCCCAATCTGCCTGTATTTCTCAACGCTTTTCTCTGTGCCTCCCTCTGACTGCTAGACACCATGGCCTCACTTCTACTGATGCATAGTGACAGCCTAGCCCTCTCTAACCCTGCTCATATTTCCAATCACATGTCCCCTGGATTAGAAAGTATGGTTTAATACTTTGGGGCTACAAACAATATCAAATTGCATCTGTGAACACAAAAGTAAGGAAGAAATACTGACTAGAAATAACTATTGGCTTTTGTAGCACAAATCAGTGTTCAAGAAATATTTGTGGCACTGAAACTAATAATACCAAAAACAATTGAAAGGGAAGATTTCCTCAGGGTATGTAGGAATATGTAAGATCCACAATGGATAACTGAAAACTGAGTTTACTTTTTCTGCAAATCATAGAAATGGAAGAGGAATTAGAGATAATCACATCCCATGAGCAACCCAGGCCCACAGAGATACACCCAAGGTCACAATAATAATTATGGAAAGTGGGCCTTGATCCAATAATGCCAGATAATTGGTTGAATGCTCTTTCTACAATATTATCACTTAGAAATGTCACTGTTAAACCAAATTCAGTCACACTTTCATGTATGTAGTTCCTGCAAAACAGATTTCTAGATAGATGTATACTGAGGCCTTCATATACAGGTGCTTTTAAAATGCTGGATATTCCTAAACCTGGTCTCTGAGTCAAAAGACTTGAGTTTTAAGGGCCCCCACTTCAGGCAGCCTGCTTCTCTCTCTGCCTATGTCTCTGCCTCTCTGTATGTCTCTCATGAACAAATAAATAAAATCTTTAAAAAGAGAGAGAAAGAGAGACCTGAGTTTTAGTTTCAGTTTTTAACTAACCACTTGATAGTGAGTCAGTTTGGCACACTGAAGATTAGTCTCCTGAACTGTAAACAAAGAGGCCAGGTGTATCCGTTAGGTTGCAATTGAAATATATATATATATATATATATATATATATATATATATATATATATACACACACACACACACACATATATATACATATATATATATAATCTATATGTGTATATATAATTTATATATTTTTATAATATATACACCTTGAACTGACTTAAGCAAAAAAATGCAAACTGGCTTATCTCTTATAAAAGTTCAGAAATATGCATGTTTCAGTTGTGGCTTAATCCAGGGGCTTGAAGAATGTCAGCAGGATCTGATGTTCTCCTATCTCTCTGTTGCATCCCTATACACTGGCTCTGCTTTCAGGCCCTACTTGTTACAAGATGGCTACCAGCTACTCTAGGCCTATGTGCTCCCAAAGTTAAGTCCTTGAGGTCAAAATCAATTACACTAGACAAAATACCTCCTAAGTCATTTATGTATGCTCTGGTTCTGCAAGCTCCTATTAATGTCTATCTCAGGTTATCAGAATAAATGAACTGGGACACCTGGGTGGCTCAGCAGTTGAGCATCTGCCTTAGGCTCCAGGCGTGATCCCGGGGTCAGGGATTGAGTCCTGCATTGGGCTCCTTGCAGGGAGCCTCTCCTCCCTCTGCCTATGTCTCTGCCTCTCTCTCTCTCTCTCTCTCTCTCTCTCTGTGTGTGTGTGTGTGTGTGTGTCTAATGAATAAATAAAATCTTTAAAAAAAAAAGAATAAATGAACTATTTTGAGGAAACTCAATAACATGTCCCAGAGGTGGGCACTTGTTAGACTTCTGCTCCCATTGCCATGAGGCATACCTGGCACTTCATCACATGCTCCATGCTTCAGCCCTGCCTCATGGCAGTTTCCTCCGTGTACTCTATTGTCATGGGTCACTCTGCATTGGTACATACTCTTCCCTCTATCTTGGATGCCTTTATCCTTCCTTATCTCTCTGAAAAATGTTTCCTCACTGAACGAAACATCACTTCACTTGGGAAATCGGTGATTACAGTCCTCCCGCAGATGACATTAACCACTCTATTGTACTTAAACCTTCTTACCTCTCTCGACTGGCATACATGTCATATTGTATAGTGTTCATGTTTGTCTATTTTCTTTCTCCAAGGGTTATTGGCACTGGAAAGGCAGGAACCATGCCTTATTCAGCCTTGTATCCCCAGAGCCAAGTAAAATGCCTGAAACATAGCAATCATTCAATCACTCAATAAATTTTAATGAATCAATAAATGAATCAATGAACATTAGTTCCTCCAAACTAGAACATCACTGACTCCCTTTTTGCCCCTAAAACATACAATTATGCCATGGAAACCCCATAGCAGCTTCTTTAGATTCTTTGAATGAGCCACACTCTCTCTCAAATGCAGGCTTCTTCATACTGTTCTGGAACTTCATACTGTTCTAGAACTTCTTCATACTGTTCTGGAACTTCACAGTTCCTCAGGAATACCTCCTGTGATCTCCTGAATTTAATTACACCCCTTTGCATCATAAGCTTTTCCTTCCCTAACCTTTATCATATCTATAATTACTTGTTTAATGTTTGCCTTCCCTAACTGATCATGAGGTCTGTGAGGGCCAGGGCCCTAATGTCTTCACAACTGTGAATGAGAAAAGAGGACTGTAGAGTAGTCTTCTAAAAAAATAAATAAAATAAAATAAATAAAAGATTTTATTTATTTGTTCATCAGAGACAGAGAGAGAGGCAGAGACATAGGCATAGAACCCCAGAATTGTGACCTGAGCTGAAGGCAGACACTCAACCACTGAGCCACCCAGGTGCCCCTGGAGTAGTCTGATTAAATTTGGGGAGAATGAAGAAAAGAACGATGGAAACACAGATTTCGTTTTGTTTTGTTTTAAGATTGATTTATTTATTTTAGAAAGAGAGAGAGAGGAGGAGGAGGGGCAGAGGGAGAGAGAATCTCAAGCACACTCCCCATTGAGCATGAAGCCTGCCTAGCCACTCAGTCTCATGACCCAGAGATCATGACCTGAGCCAAAACTCAAAGTCAGATGCTTAACAGACTGAGCCACCCAGGCACCCCAGAAACACAGAGTTTGAACACTTGCCAATCTCATTGCTTCTTTTACCTTCTTCACCTGCACCCCAACATACAGCCTGCTCTTGGACTTATGTTTTGTAGCTGAATATGGAACATAAAGGCCTGCTTTTTTTTTTTTTTTAAGATTTTACGTATTTATTTGAGAGAAAGAGCAGGGGGAGGAGCTGAGGGAGAAGGAGAGAGAATCTCAAGCAGAATCTGTATTGAGTATGGAGCCTGATGTGGGGATCAATCTCACGACCCTGAGATCATGACCTGAGCCAAAATCAAGAGTCAGAGGCTTAACCAACTGAACGACCCATGTGCCCCTAAAAGCTCACTTCTTAAGATTTAGGCTCCTTGCTCTGTATATCATTGAAAAAACAATTCAGTCAACAAATATTATGGAACTCCTGCTATGTGAGCACTGTGCTAATCACTCTAGGCTGTGCGCATTAAGAAAGACAGACTTTTGTCTTGCCTTCATATCTCACCTCTGCATGTCCTTCCTAGACACACAGATGGTTGTGTGTGTGTGTGTCTGTGTGTGTATGTGTGTGTGTTTATCCTTTTCAATTTCCTTCTAAATCAGCACTCTGTGATTACAGTAACACACTTTGGTGCTGTGTTAGGTGAGAAAGCTGAGGTATTTGCTTACATGACTCAACCCAGCTCATGTTTTCTCCAGAGCTTCATTTGTTTGACATCCCACCCTCATTCAGACCACACCGTCTTGGCAGCACCAACAAGTACTGAAGATGGCAATGTTTAAGTCCAGTCTCCTAAATAAAAGATGTGTTATAGATCTGTTTTCTTGCAGTAAGAAAAATCATTCTAGTCTCTGTCTGAACATTAGAGCCTGTACAATTCTACAAAGAACACTCATGTTAAATTTTTACTGGCCAAGAAAAAAGAAAAAGAGGGTCATCAAAAAAATGTGTTTATCCTTGGCACCTAGGGCCTTTCTTCCAGATGCTGGTTCTGGAGAGGGGGACTGTAACAAAAATCTTCACCTCCCAAATCCCTATGCTTTGAGGGGAACACCCCATGGAGTTTGGAGTGACATGATAAAGGATAAACATAGAGTTCTGGAAATTCTCAAAAAGTCAGAAAACCAACATTACCAAGGTAGAAAATGTAAGTAAGAATTTTCTTACTCAAATTAATGTTCACCTAGTAAATGTCAACTCTTTGTCACCCAGATGGTGCTAACTCTAGAGATGTAAAGCAAATCAGGGGGACGGAGGAGATCCAAATGGCCAATATCAGAGAGTTGGAGAAAATTCACCATAAGCCATCTGAGAAAGACAGCACCAGGAGGTAATCAGCCTTCCAGGCAAGCATTCAAAGCCTCAAACAAAATTGATGACAGTTCAAAAAACTGTCTCTAGATGATTCTCCAATGCAGTTTCTACATGAAGATCAAAATGACACTGATGCCCAAAATGAAGAGGCATGGGTACAAATTGACCCTGAATAGAATATATCACATAATGTTGTAAGCTAAGAGAGTAAAGGGAAGATATAGCCTCGTTTTTTACTCCCAAGACTAAATTACATTTTGCTAGCAATAATCGGTGCACTTCTTAATTGTTTACTAAATATGTTGTATTGCTCTAAGCAACTGGTATAGGCTCACCCCATTACCCCCAAGGTATGTGGTTTCTACAGAAAAACAGTCTCCATGTCCCAAGCCATGCCATGTAAGAAAACAAATCGCCATCAGTAGAAAGGTGATGATAGAACAAAGCTAATGAACCTGCCTGAGAATTAAAAAGTTTATTCCATCACAGAAGCTTCCGTTCCCCTGCCAAGAATATCTAACATCTCAAAATTCAAGTAACAGTCTCATTTAAATTTCAAAGGGAGGTAGGAAGTATTAATAAAGTAATGCCTTTTGTTGTTGTTAGAATCATATTATCTACCTCTCTCCATGGAAGGCTGAAAGATTTTAGACAGTTTACAACTGCAATTTTCAGAGTCTACTACCACTTTCCTGTGGATATCTTCTGTCAAATCATCCAGGGGAACCTGGCAATCTTGGCTTACGGCTGGCGTGCCAATCAGCTCAGCTCTGCAAGTGAGCCAGGAGCTGGAGGCGTCCTTAAGCCTGGAGCAAGGAACTTGGTGGGTGGTCTAGAAGGGAATCTGGGCTTTGTAACAGAAAGATACAGAGATGGAGCTTTTGGCCATGAGAAGCTGCTGAGGGAGACACTCAAACTCCAGGGAAAAATGCCAGTCCACATCAAGACTACTAATCACCAAAGAGAATCAGCCCAGGTGCCAGCCTAATGCTATAAATAAAGAATCTTGGCTTTGTCAAAGGGCAGCCCTTATTATCCTAGGGAACATGTTACACATCTATGGATGAGCATACAGAGAAAGACATCAAAGGTGTGGGTAACAATAAAACTTAGCACACACATAGCGATTACAGTTTTTAAAGTGCTTTTCCACAAATGACTTCATTGAATCTTCACAACTCCAGGAAGGGAAGAAAGGCAGATATTTTATTATCATTATTGCTGTGACTGCCTTTCAGCTTAATCGTGAGGCTAGAAATGAGATGTCAATGAAAACTATCTTGCATGTGGTCATTCATCACATCGTGAGACCACCCTGGGGATGAGAGGCCTGATCCCTCCACCCTACACACGGGAGACAGCCCATGCTCAAATCCTCCATGACCCCAGTTCCCACACAGCAAGCCCACCCACACAAGACTGGCCAGATCCCACCTCAGACCTTCAGATATCTTTGTCACCAGATGACTCACTTCATCTTTGGAATATCTGTGGTCAATTAATTTCAATTAAGGTTTCCATTGCTATTATCCTCATATGCCAAAAGAAAGCCAAATTATCTTCCCTGTTCTTAACTCCTTAATGCTCTATACTTCCTCTCTGGCTTCTCTCTTCAAAACACTTTGCCTTCTGGAATCTCCTTCCTTTATGTAAAAGAAAAAAAACCCTATAAGCACAGCATCTCCCCACATTATGCTGTGTATTTCACCTACCATAGAACTAAGGGTGGGGTGACAGTCTCTGAGCTTTTTAATGCCACTTTAGAACCACCACACTTGCATCCTGGTACCCGTTCCATGGTCACACCACCATGTACAGTTCTATGTGTCTATCATCTATTGACCTCCCAGTCACATTTTTCAGGACATGACGCTCCTCTTCCCTCCTCAACCCCACTTATGCCCACACCTAGAAAACTTCCGTATCTTTGTGGGCAATCCACCCAACACCTTTAATCTATTATTCCTTGACCTAAAATACACAGTAACAAATCTCACTCTCACTCCACTTGGGAATTAACTCTCCCACACCTCCAGGGAACATATTCTGAACTTTGTGGGGAATTAACTCCCCAAACCACCAGGAAACACATCCTGAACTTTGTCATCACCAAGAATGGTTCCACACCCAAAATCTTAACTGCAAACATTGTGTTCTCTGACGCAGATGCCTTTCCTCCTATACTCTCAGGATCTTCCCTTGCATACACCTGCTCCTCACTGAGCCTTATAGTGCCTGGGTCTTCATCTCCCCACAGTCTATCAGTTTTTCTCTAAACAAACCACAAGTAGTGGAGTATCTGAACTACCCACCACCAGCACACGTAAATCCTTGCATGTCTCCTCCAATACTGCATCCATCAGGCAGATCCTCCATGGTCCCCACATAGGACCAATGTCATCTTGCTACCTAGAAGTTGAACTCCTTAGGAAAATGTTAGAACCATTCAGATTATTGTCATAACAAACCTATGGGGGACACCTGGGTGGCTCAGAAGTTGAGCGGCTGCCTTTGGCTCAGGGCATGATCCCAGAGTCCTGGGATCGAGTCCCACATCGGGCTCCCTCCATGAAGCCTGCTTCTCCCTCTGCCTGCATCTCTGCCTCTCTCTCTCTGTCTCTGCCTCTCATGAATAAATAAATAAATAAATAAATAAATAAATAATAAAAATTAAAAATTTAAAAAAAAAACGGTCTCTGATTTTAGACCTTCAGTACATCTCCTCAATCCTTTCACTTGATCAACCCTCCTTCCTACTTTCCTTGGTCATTATTTTAAACCTCAACATCTCTACTGAGGAATCATACCAGAGCCTGCTCTCCTAGTCTAAGCAGACAACATCATCTTTCACTTCATCTTTCGCATCATCTTTCGCTTCACTGAAAAAAAAAATGGCGTCCAGAAATGTCTGAGGGAAACTTTTATATATATATATATATAGTTTTATAAATATAGTTTTATATATATAGTTTTATATATATATGTTATATATCATAAAAACAAATTTTATTTTTGAAGAATCTTCTTACTCTCTCTGTGAGCCTTTTAAACAGAAAATTTCCCAAGCCTCACCCTAGGCTCTCTTGTCTCCACATTTTCTCTTCTACTCCTGTAGCTTCAATTGTGTTCTTTATGCAAAGGACTTTTTTGTCTCTATTATCAGTCCAGACCTCTCTTCTATGCACCATTAAAACTTCAACTCAACATTTCCACTTATATACATATCCACAAAGCACCTCAAAACGTCATGTCCAAAATTGACATCTCTTTCTCTGCAAGTCTCTCTTTCTCCATGGTATGTTCATGCATGCAGGCTGGCTCTCTCTCTCTCTCTCTCTCTCTCTCTCTCTCTCCTCCCCACACACTCCCCCCCCGCCACACACACACACACAAATCGATTTTCTTATCTCCTCCTCAGTAAAAGGCATCACCACCCAGTTGCCTGAGATAGAAACCTGGTAGTCATCCTTGCCGCCTCCCTCTGCCTCACCCAATTCATCAACAATTTCTACTAATATTATCTCCTGCTTCCCTCAAATCCAACCACATTTTCCTGTTCAAATAATGAACAACAACCTAGTTCAAATAAGGAAACTAGAGCCGAGAGAGAGGTTAAGACATTGAACAATGTCATACAACTAGTAGGTAGCAAAGCCACCTCAGACTCCCATCTGTTTCCAAAGCCCATGCTAAAAATGAGAGAATACTGTCTCTGTTGGAGGAACTCTCACAGCCAAAGATACCTCTATGAAATACATATTACACTATTTCAACTGCAGGATGGTCCAAAACCCAATCAGAGAAGGCATTGGGGGTAATCAGCTTTCCAGAGAAGCATTTAAAGCTTCAAACAGAATCTGTAATTGTTCAAAGAAGTTCTATGTTAAAGAGGTTCTCCTGAGATAGTTTCTACATAAAGACAAAACAAATGGACCTTTGACCAGAATGAAGAGATAGGGGTATAAACTGATGCTGAATAAAAGAAGCCATCGATGTGACCATTAATGAGGATATGTCATGAATGAGAATAATCCTTTGCTTTTTAAGCTACTGAGATTCTGAGGTTCTAGTTACCATAGCATAACCTGGTTTATCATAACTGATTCAATCTCCTTCTGTTTTCATTCATTCAGTGTGGTGCTCGCACTATCAAATCCAAAAAGAAATAAATATTGAAAAGGCTGCAAAGTACTGTTCTCTCCTGGAAATTTTTTCTAATAATTTCACTTATTTTCTTGTTAGGTTCATGTTTCTCCCAAGTTTCTCTCTTTATACTTATGTCACTGAAGGTGTCCCTTGGGGGGACTGAGAAGAAATTAATGTTAGGGCAAAAAACTAAATGAATGGCAATTTTTTTTTTTTTGGCAGTTCCTAAAATAAAATCACCTTGAAAATTACATAAGAATGCATCCTGAAGCCTATGGAAGGTGATGTAAATAGGATCTATTCTTTCTACCATAACATCTTTCTAGAGCTGTATCTTTATGTCTCCCTGAGTGTAGTCAGCCAAAAAAACATTCTTTACACTAGAAGCCGCATCTACTTTTATTCAGTGATTTGTAATGCTAAATTACATTTGATAGAAAGCATGGGCTTTGGGGTCTAGCAGAAATAAAAGTTCAGGTCTTGGTTCTCTGCCACTCCCCAGTGTTGTGATCTTAGGCAAGTCTAAAATGAAGGCAATGGTGTATCCATCCCAGAGGTTGGGATGTGAGGTTTAAAACCCACTGTGAGGGCAGCCCGGGTGGCTCAGCGGTTTAGTGCCACCTTCGGCCCAGGGTGTGGTCCTGGAGAACAAGTCCCATGTCCGGCTCCCCGCATGGAGCCTGCTTCTCCCTCTGCCTGTGTCTCTGCCTCTCTCTCTCTCCCTGTGTCTCTCATGAATAAATAAATAAAATCTTTAAATAAATAAATAAAGATACCTCTTTATCTTTAAGGTTTAAAACATCAGTGAATGTACAGTGCCTATTGCAATGCATGGCTAGTGAGTGCTACTATTAGTAGTACTGCTATCATTTTCATCATTTTTATTTTTGCTGTGTAACAGATACATGGGGACCTGTATTTGTGTATCTAATCCAACACAGCAAGGTCTGAAAGGCAAGAGAATGTGTAGATTCTTTTGAAGAATGGAAGGAATGAATTCCAACATACATGCAAACTGAAGAACACATGGACATCTTAGGAGTTAACTTCTGGAAAGGAATCAAGAGACGATCGCTGTAAAATTAAACTTTTTTAACCTAATATTTAATCAGCGATTCATGTGCTTTTGGAGGCAAATCTTACTACCATAAGCCCTATAAGAAAAAACAATAGCTGCTTGTTTGGGGTGGGGCAGGAGTAAATTCACAATATGCTATTAAGTGGTAAGGGTGAGAGAAAGGCCATATCTGGAATAACTGCAAGTTTGAGGGGCCTAAGCAGCTAGGTGAGTGGCAGGCCCATTAACTAAGATGGGGAAGACTGGTGGAAGAGGAGGATTTCTGGCAGGAAAGCAGAGAGGGGTGGGTGGAAGCAAAAAGATCAAGAGTTCTAATTTGGGCCTAAAAACTTAGACATCAAAGTGGAAATGTTCAGTAGACAATTTGATACACAGCCTAGAGATCAGGGCATGGATCATGGGGAGAGTTAACCATGTAGAGACCATTGGCATGTAGATGTTAAATATTTAATATTTAAATGATAGCAATTGAGGAGAAGAGAGAGAACAGTAGGACACTGAAGCCCTTAAATCCATGGTGCTCAGGCCAAAGAAGAGCAGCCAGGTAAGGTGACTGAGAAGCAGTGGCCGGTAAGTCAGGAGGTGCCATGATGCTGGAGCAAACAGCGGTTCAAGGAAGGCAGCACGGTCAACTGTGTGCACGAGGCTTAGAACTCACCACATAAAGTCAGCCACTCTTCATTTCCCTGCCTCCACCTTGTATGGCAATACCACAGTTCCCTTCCACTTTCTCACACTTGTGCTTTTACTCTTATTCTCTTGCATTGGGATTCCTCTTCACTTGCCAATATCCTATCCTTATGACCCAGCAAGAATTCCATGACCTTGGTAATGCATTTCCTGACACCACTAATAAAAGATGCCCTCTTCTGCCATCATATCCCATAGTCCATCGTACACTGTATTTTATTTTGCTCTCTGCTATAATTATATGTATTCTCTCTTCATCCTTCCTGTATCTCAACTGGACTATAGTAGAGACTCCCAACACCTCATAACGTCGCAGAATGTTTGGCATGTATTAGGTGCTCAAAGATTTTCAACGAGTCATATCCAAAAATACAGAACTCAAATCTGGAGAAGTAACTACAAAGGACAAAATCTTTTATCACTTTAGATTTCTGTTTGCCAGCACATGCGCCATCTGCACCCAAGCCCAGGAATCATTTACACATTTTCCTGACCCTCCGTAGCAAATTGGAAGGGGTGATCATGCCCAGAAAACAAATTTGTTTTAAATATCTTTTCTTTAAAGACCATGTGACCAAAAAATGGTAATGTGGGCAAAGCTCTTGCCACAGGCCTTGGCTATGTACCTCCTGAGCTAATGGCTATTTTAAAAACCATTTTGGGGATCCCTGGGTGGCGCAGCGGTTTGGCGCCTGCCTTTCGCCCAGGGCGCGATCCTGGAGACCCGGGATCGAATCCCACATCGGGCTCCCAATGCATGGAGCCTGCTTCTCCCTCTGCCTATGTCTCTGCCTCTCTCTCTCTCTCTCTCTCTCTCTCTCTCTCTCTGTGACTATCATAAAGAAATTAAAAAAAAAAAAAACAAAACATTTTGACTGATGTTTCCTCCAGATCTCAGGTGTAACAATTTACAAAAGTCTCATGGATGAAACAACCTTTATGATCCCTGAATCTCACACTAAAAAGCTAAAAAGACCATACCATTCCAATCCTTGGGTTAAAAGTCAGGCAGCAATTCTTGAACGTTCTTGCTTCAAACATCAGCATCTACTTGCATTCTCTTACACAGGGGAGGAAGACTGTGGTAGATAGAAGCCATCTGGAAGGTAGCTGTGACCAAGAGTTGGAAAAGGAGGAGAGAGAAAAAACAGGCTATCAATGGGAAACACAGAGTCAAAGCTTCATGAACTGAATAGAATTTCCACAGGTCTAATGATTAATGAGAATTCCCTGCCAAGCTACTATGTGCAACATGCTATAAAAATGGCTGGGGTTTATGGCAAGAATGTCAAGTCTTAGGATTTCCTTTATCCCCTCTTCTCTTGTGCACTCTATTGCACCTCAGGTGTCTTCCAAACTAATCACTTTTTCATGGTAAATGGCAATTCAGAAACACAGATCCTTATACTTTTGCTTAAAAAGTCCAGGTCTTTACAGATCTTTTCAAATAGACAAATAGCCTTAGGATTAAGGATACACCTCCCTTTCAGGTTATTTTCCAGACCCACCACAAATTAACTGTGGGATCGTCCAAACTGGGTGTTTACTTTACAATTCCTACTTCCTATGCTTTCAGACCCCCATATTCAGAATCAGAAATTTTTCAGAGGGTGCGAGGTGAGCAAAGTGACACCTATTGCCAATGCCCAGTAGTAGACTGCCTAAGTATAAATAATCAACCTAAACGCTCTTTGCTTGCTAACATTTTTCTCGCAAGACGAAAGAGTCCAGTAACCTCCTTTTCTTAATGCTGGCGCCACTTCAGCCATGCTCTGGAAGGTATTGGTTTCCTTACGTACTATGTGAAACCATCAGAATAAAAGGGCATCATGAGAGAAAGCAACAGTGTGGGGCTTTGCGGCCTATTGGTTTAGTTGCTCATACAAGAATCTGGGAGGGGGAAACCCCCAAAAAATTAGTCATTTCATTTTGTGTTGCAGAGCTCAATTCAGGTTAACAAAGCATTTGCCAACAAAGGAGTTGGGAGAATGACAGTATTCACTTGCTCTAGACTGAATAAGCAAATGTGGGATTTGTGGGCTGACTAATGTCCTAGGATAAACCAGGCACTTAGCCAAAATCTAGGAGCTTTGATGAAAAAGAGAGCAAGCCCACACTTTTCTTCTTGGAAAGTGACCCATGGGAGTATTGATGTCCACAGGGCAGCCTGGGCCTTCAGCTTGCCTTAAAGTTTCACCCATATTCAGTCATGGGGAATTCTCAATGCCTCTGTAAATCAAAGGCCTAGCTCAAGTGATAGAAGCTGGATTCCGTCTTCTTGAGAAGTCTTAAATATGCCATTCATCTCCTTTTAGAAATGTGTTATCACGGTCCCTTTTTAAATACTACATTACTCTGAAAATATACAGGTAGGCCACTAAAATGTGACTCTGGTTCTATCTTTCCTTTCATTCATTCATTTAATGCGTTGGCCACTTCCCATATGGTGCTCCAGGCACCATGTAAGTGTCTGTGGATAAAATGGTGACTGAATCAGACACAGTCCATGCCCTTGGGAAGCCCCCAGACCAACCTTGAAATCTTTAAGAGCACTGGAAAAAAAATAAAGTATTGTAACTTTATTTTTGGTTGGAGGCAAGTGTTAAAATTCGCAATTATTTTTATTGGGCAAGGCAAGAAGTCTTTCAATTAAGGTCCAATATAAATTTGTAGGGATGTCAGAAATAAGAATAAGGGTTTGCCCTTTTTTCTACTATGCTATTGGGACCATACAACCATGGTCTAGATGAAAATTGATTTTATTACAAACTGCAGCTAATTGAAATGCCAAGGGTTAAGTTTCACATGTTCTTAACTAACTCAAGAAAAACTTCCCGGCAGCAGCTGATACAATCTTCTTTAAACCAAAAATGTGGCTTATCTACCCAGATCAGAAACATACAGGGCACCTGGGTGGCTCAGTAGGTTAAGTGTCTGACTTCAGCTTGGGTCATGATCTTGCGGTCCTGGAACTGAGCCCTGCATTAGTCTCCCTGCTCACCCGGGAGTATGCTTCTCCTTCTCCCTCTCCCTTCCCCTCCCCTGTTCTCTCTCTCTCTCTCAAATAAATAAAATCTTTAAAAAAAGAGAAACATATGGTACATGCATGGAATGATTCATTGTGAACAGAATACAAACTAGAAGGAGAAAGTTCATAGTGGTAACTGACATGGTGGTTAACTGAGAAATAGAGAACATTTCAAGGGTCTCCACAAACATCTCCCAACTTTCGAGTCTTAAATTGTATTTACCTACATCAGAACTTTCATACTTCCCTTATGAAGACCTAATCTTCAGGATTTATTAGCCCTCCAGAGTGCCATAGGAGGCTGCCAAACGGCAAATACAGAGAATTAGTTTTAAGAGGCATTATATGTAACCGCATTTAGGAGGAAATTCAAGTAGATTAGCGAAGATTTTAAGCAGGCTCTTTCGCAGACACACCCACAAAACAAAAACAAAAACAATCCCCCCACAAAACCTGGCAAAGAATATTTATAAAGTCATCAAATCAATGCCAAGTTTAACATACTTTGGTTAGTCTCATAAACATCATTCTGCAGAAAATCGGGGCCCCTGGGTGGGCTCAGTGGTTGAGCATCAGCCTTTGGCTCAGGTCGTGATCCTGGGGTCCTGGGATGGGGTCCTGCATCCTCTGCCTGTGTCTCTGCCTCTCTCTGTGTGTCTCTCATGAATGAATAAATAAAATCTGAAAAAAAAAAAAAAAAGGAATGTAGGTATTATTAAATCAAGGTTTGGAAAAGGAGCCTAATCCCTGCTTACTTACTCTGAAGGCAAGAGTCAGAGTTGAAAGGGAAAGCTTTGGCCAAACTAGAAACGAGCTATTTCAGGTTCTAAAAATGGGAAAAGAGACCTGCCCCCCGGAGCTGAATGATAAGCGGGCAGCAGAAACCACCCGCAGGAACTCAGAGCGGCAGTCAGGAGCCCAGAAGGCCGGGGACCAAGCCTCGGCCGCAAACCAGAGGAAGGCCTGCGCAGGAAGCTGGGAGGAACGCGCGGGGCTATGGAGTCGGGGACAGGATGAAGCCAGTCCATATGAGGTTCAAGAAAACCGAGCTGGCAATTCAAGCATCAAAGTGCTTCCTTATGTCATTAACTCAGGACCACATCCTGATTTCAAACAACGTGGAGCCACGGAGAGGAAAGCCGTACGAACCGGGGTCGCTTTGAGTCTGCGATGATCAGAGGCCCCTCTGCGCGCTCTGCGCCCCCCCACCCTGGGCCCCCCCACCCTGGGCCCCCTGCGCGCCCTGGGCCCCCCCGGGCCCCTCCAACATGAGCAGTGTGACCCGCAGTGTCTGATTTCCCAGCAAAATGAGACAGGCGGCTTGACTTGACAAGTAGCACGAAGTTGCATAAAGAGCTTCCCTAGATAGTGCCAGAGAGCTCGGTTGCCAAAAGCCCGGGGTGGTTATTAGAAGAGGTTACCGCCCCTGCTCGGCTGACTACAGCCCCGTCATCCCCAGAAAACAGCCGCGCCAGAATCCGGCCAAAGCAATCACCGCTCCCTTGGGAAGCATTGGCCGTTCACCGCCGGCTCTTGCTAACATCCCTGCCTGTTTGCAAAGCGGCTGGAAGGCGCAGCGACAGCAGTTCCTGCCGTCAATTAAGGAGAAATTGCCCAGTGGGATTTTACCTTTTAATTGGACGTCAGCCACGCTGTTTCCTTTGGTTACCTATCAGCTGGGAGTTCCTTGGCAGCCAAGTTCTAGTGCAATTCACTCCCACACTCATCAGAGCAGTCTGGAGGAAGAAAAGCTGCCCAGGGGTCAGAAGGGCCCCAGATCTTTCCCTAATCAGCTGCAAGGCTTTGGGCTCGCCAAATTGCTTCTCTGTGTTCCCCTTTCCTTTAATTATACAATAGGAAATATAAAACCTACCTCTCACATGCTTATGAAGTCACAGGAGAGAATAGATGAAAGGTGACTGAAGGTATATTCATATAGACATACTTAAGTGTGTATGTGTACACACAGCTTTTTAAAATGTTTTCCAATTGCATAAAAGAGAAGTGTAGATTGATCTAGATATTTCAGAACAAATTGCCACACTTGGTTTTAGGGCAAAAGCCAGTTGTCTCAATTGTTCAGACCATCTTTCTCTCCAACTCTCTGTCATGGAATCTACAGAAAACTGGCTTTCATGCCAGCTAGGAGGCCAGAGACAAAATATTTTGAGGTAAAAGCAGAAAGAGCAACTGATTATTGTTTACTTTATGTTAGCCAATCTGTGAAGTACTTTACAGATATTATTTCATTTCTTCTTCATTACAATCCCATGAATGATGTATTATATGATACCATTATATAGTATGCCAAAGTTTCTGAACAAATGTATTGTCTGAACTGATACTGAAATTCAAACCTGTCTGACTTTGGGGCCCTTGATCTTAATGAGAGCCATTCTAGCTCTGTGAAGGAAACTGTGCTTCTCTTTCGTCCCTGCTTGGGCCTTTGGCATTTTGCCCTGCTATTAAAAGCTGGGCCGGGGAAACCTGGGTAGCACAGTGGTTGAGGGTCTCCCTTCAGCTCAGGGTGTGATCCCGGGGTCCTGGGATTGAGTCCCACATCAGGTTTCCCTCACGGAGCCTGCTTCTCCCTTTGCCTATGTCTCTGCCTCTCTCTGTGTGTCTCTCACAAAAAAAAATAAAATCTTTTTTAAAAAATTATTTTAAATAACAAATAGATAAATAAAAGTTGGGCCGTGTGCTCTGGTTGGTCTGTTGGTCAATCCCTTTGTGGCCCTTCATGGAAGAGCAGATGGTACACGGGGGGTATGGTGTGAAGGAGAGTTCCCAGCAGAGAGGACAAAGGTTCATGAGTAAAGCACCTATGGGATTTAGTTTTGAAGGGCAGCATTTCTTGGGTAAAGGCCACAGAACCAGTAAGACATTTTCTTAGATTCTCCGGTTATTCCATTTATACAAAAACTATCTTTCAGATGTAGGAATTAGCTGTTTGGAAATTTTATTCAATTAGGATCAATGCCTAAAAAGTTGTTGTTTCCTATGCCTACCTGCTACTTCACGTGGTGGCTTTGGAGTTAGATACATTTCAACTAGGCGTTCGAATTTTGTCCTAAAAAGCAGTACTGGCACAGGAAAGGTGTCTAATATGCTTCACCAGGATGCTTTAACCCTAGAAGAACCTCATGGCATATAAGCTTAAATATTAGAAATTATCTAAAAACACCAACTGGGAAGACTTAAACAATAGCGTTTTAAAAGTGAGTAATAACAGTATCTGAATGGCTGATATTTGTTGAGACCTTACACAATAGAAAGCATAGTGCTACACCTCTTATGCAAGTTATTTCATTTGGATTTTGCGACATCCCTCTGAGGCAAGCAGTGCTAGGATTCTCATTTTCAGATGAGAAGACTAAGTTTGTCATCTGTATTTCTCGTTGCCAGAATGACCACCAAAAATGACAAAGGAGGATAGAGTTGAGGCTTATATAATGGAACATTACACTTTTCCAGTGTCCTCTGAGATACCTTATTCCTTCACCAAAGGCAGTCCAAAAATCCATTCATCTGTTCTATTGCTTTACCAAAAGGGATTGCAGACTCAGTATATTCCATGAAATTATCCCCCCTCAAAAAAAAAAAGTAAAACCTTGAAAGAAGCAATTAAAGATATTTAACTTAGGGATCCCTGGGTGGCGCAGCGGTTTGGCGCCTGCCTTTGGCCCAGGGCGCGATTCTGGAGACCCGGGATCGAATCCCACATCGGGCTCCCGGTGCATGGAGCCTGCTTCTCCCTCTGCCTGTGTCTCTGCCTCTCTCTCTCTCTGTAACTATCATAAATAAATAAAACTTAAAAAAAAATAAAAAAAAAAATAAAGATATTTAACTTAAAAGGACTTGAGAATGAACTATGACTCCAAGAAAAGGGTATATGCAATTTATGCAAGTTATTGTGAAACCTAACAATCCAATGGAGAACCCTAACTGTCAGACTAGCCCCATAAGTAGTCTCTTCCATGCAATTCGATGAAATTATTCCATTATAGTTATAAAAAAAAAAAAAAAAGAAGGGGCGGGAGAGAGCTTTTGTTGAGACTTGCAGGATCTGAAGAGTTAGCCCATTATGATGAGAAGCTTTGGTTGGTATGTGTCCTTTGGCCAGCTCTCTCACTACTATAACCTGCCCCAGCTGAGAGATTTCCTATCAGCATGAACCTTAGAGGTCCACGACCTGGGGCAGCAAGGTTAGTACAGAAAGACACTGGCAGGATGATAGTGACAAGTTGTTGATGAAATCCAGCTCTAAACTATACCCAATGATCTACATTGCCCTTGGGTTTCCAACTTAATATTTGTTCATCTAGTATCTAACCACAGAAAAGGGGGATCTCAAAATCACCTTAAAGGGAAAATATCTAGGAGGAAGTTATATAGTAGGTCCTTGCTTCTTTTTTTTGTTATTATTTTTTGAAGATTTTATTTATTTATTCATTAGAGACACAGAGAGAGAGATAGAGACATAGGCAGAGGGAGAAGCAGGCACCCTGCGAGGAGCCCATTTATGGAACTCGATCCTGGAACTCTGGGATCATGCCCTGAGCTGAAGGCAGACGCTCAACTACTGAGCCACCCAGGCATCCCTGTTGTTATTATTAATTAGCTATATTTTATAACACATTTTCCTTAATGAAGACAGTATGAATAAAAAAAATAACAGGGAATTTGGTACCATTGAACCTGAGCTATAAGAATCAGAATAAAAAATAATTATGATACGTTTTAGCATATGTAATGCAGTGCAGCATTATAGGCTGCTCCTGCTTGTTTCAGACTTGCTGCTTGGCTAATCTATCACAAATGATAAGTGCTTCAGCTCAGCAGTTCTTGGAGGCATGGAGTTGCAACAGTGGTGATGGAGTGTTTATCCAATACCTGAGTCAAAGTTAAATCTCAGAAATAACTGTTTCTTTCCCACCAGTTCACAAGCATCCAGACTTTCCTTTTAAAACTTGAAAATAAAATACTTTTTTTAATATATAGTTTTTTTATTGAAGTTCAATTTGCCAACATATAGCATGACACACAATGCTCATCCCGTCAAGTGCCTTCCTCAGTGCCCGTCACACAGTTATCTCATCCCCCCCGCCCATCTCCCCTTCCACTTCCCCTTGTTTGCCGTCTCCCCTTCCACTTCCCCTTGTTTGTTTCCTAGAGTTAGGAGTCTCTCATGTTTTGTTACTGTCTCTAATTTTTCCCACTCATTTTCCCTCTTTCTCCTATAATCCCTTTCACTATTTCTTATATTCCCCATATGAGTGAAACCATATAATGATTGTCCTTCTCCAATTGACTTACCTCATATGACTGAACAAGAATTAGGTTTATTCTTCCCATCAAAAGAGAGACTGGATGTAGGAGAAAGAAGAGGCAGAGGTTAATCTTGTGATTTGGCTTTGACCTAAACATGGTAGATATATCCTAATCTCCCTTCCTAGACACTTTTATCACCTTGGACAGTGTATGGAGTAGAGAAATTCAGGGAACATGAGATACCTCTACTTGATAAATAGAATGCAGCTAGTTCTACCTTTTAATTGAGCACAGATGTTTACTTGAAACCTCTGGACCAGATCCTCCTACATTTTTCCTCCTCTTGAAGCAACTATCTATACAGGGTCAAGTCTCCAATGACAACCTTAGCAGTTCCTTGAGGGGCAGGCAGTCTAGAGGTTTAAGTACATGGGCTTTCACATCCTATCTGGGTTCAAATTACATGTCCAACACTGATGTGGCCTTGGAAGCTCAAATTATTTTACTTCTCTGATCTTTCTGTGGTTCCTCAGTCTCTAAAATGGAGATACTAATATCTTATGGGATTCCTATTAAAATTAAACAAAATGAAAAAAAAATTCAGAAAATGATGTGCATAAAGTTCCTAGTGGAGTGCTTAAAACATAATAGAAGTCAGTACATTTTTCTCAAATTATTGCTGTGATCTAGTTCAATGAACTGTACTTTGAGGTTGCTCTCAGGTCTGGGGAATCATTCCGATGGCTCCTATTTGCTACAGGGAAATTTATCCGGAAGAAAAGAAGCTGTTCAAAGAACCTGAGAACTTTCTCAAGAGACCTGAGCTATTTAAGTTGTCCCAAATTTGTTTCCGATGCTCTGAGATCAGGGCTAACAAAATTTCAGCCTACTAAATATTTAATAAAGCCAATAAATTCATCTTAGTTTCATTTTGTGATACTGCAATACAGTATTATATTATTGTATGTATACATAAAATATTGTTAAATGAATGTGCATGGTGATTTGCAAGATTCTAAAGAGCTTGAACCATAATTTTGAGGAATTTCCATCATGATAGAACTTTATACTGTTGTATCTTCACTTTTATAACATATTTTTAAGTCTATATGGCCTATTCAACACCAAGATCTTGGTAAAGAATATAAACTTCAAATTTTAAATGAACTACTTTTTAACCTGCAGTATTACAAAGAGGAGGGACAGTCTGTGTGTTTTACTATTTCTTCCATCAAAACCACAGCTACCACCAGCACCCAACAACTACTGTTCCCCAAAACTATTCCACTTATTAAGCATTGACAGTTGAAAGAAATAATTAATTTAATGGGGCTATGTTATTTGTACATTTTCTGAGACAGTTCTATGAAGTACCATTAATAATAAATACTTGTGTTAAAAAGCAAGCTATAGAGGTTATAGCAGTGACTTGGTGAGACTACTGGAGGGTTCAAATCCCACCCCACCACTAATTTAGCAGTATGGAGTTGAATGAATTAAACACTGGAAGCCTTGATTTCTACACCTACAAAATCTAAACAAATTCAAAACAGTGACTATTGCATTCAATCTGATTAGATATTCTGATCAGTGTTTTGTCTAATATATAAGAAACACTCAGGGCACCTGGATGGCTCAATCAGTTAGGTGTCTGCCTTTGGCTCAGGTCTTGATCTCAGGGTCCTGGAATCAAGCCCCGCATCCAGCTCCCTGCTCAGCAGAGAGTCTATCTCTCCCTCTGCCCCTCCCCCTGCTCATGCTCTCTCTTTCTCAAATAAATAAAATCTAATAAAAACATTCAATACAGCAGCTACTGTATGCTAGAATACAAACAATTCATTTTCATTTTATAAATATGCCCATGTTTCCTCCTTTCCCTTTTAAAAATCTACATGTTTTGGGCAGTCCAGGTGGCTCAGCGGTTTAGCGCCGCCTTCAGCCCAGGGCGATCCTGAAGACCCGGGATCGAGTCCCACATCGGGCTCCCTGCATGGAGCCTGCCTGCTTCTCCCTCTGCCTGTGTCTCAGCCTCTCTCTCTCTCTCTCTGTGTCTCTCATGAATAAATAAATATTTTTTAAATAAATAAATAAATAAAATAAAAATCTACATGTTTTTCCTTTCACTCTTAATCCTAGTGTATTGTTTGTGTTTGTAAAACCCACTTACATCCTTTGTGGAGGGGATGAAGTATTAAGAAAAAAGCATACACAAATAAATAAGTTATATTTTTCTATTCCTTTCCTTAAAGAACAGCTTCCTGAGGAGCCTCGGTGTCCAACGAAAGATGAATGGATAAAGAAGATGTGGTTTATGTATACAATGGAATATTACTCAGCTATTAGAAATGACAAATACCCACCATTTGCTTCAACGTGGATGGAACTGGAGGGTATTATGCTGAGTGAAGTAAGTCAGTCGGAGAAGGACAAACATTATATGTTCTCATTCATTTGGGGAATATAAATAATAGTGAAAGGGAAAATAAGGGAAGGGAGAAGAAATGTGTGGGAAATATCAGAAAGGGAGACAGAACATAAAGACTGCTAACTCTGGGAAACGAACTAGGGGTGGTAGAAGGGGAGGAGGGCGGGGGGTGGGAGTGAATGGGTGACGGGCACTGGGTGTTATTCTGTATGTTAGTAAATTGAACACCAATAAAAAAAAAAAAAAAAAAAAAAAAAAAAAAAAGAACAGCTTCCTGAGCACTGAGCTTGTGACAGGTACGTGCAGTGGTGGATCATTTGGCAATTTGTCTTGGATACAGAGTGGTGTTCTCACGAGAAGGTCAGGAGGGTTGTGTGACGGATCCGCGTGAAACATCACCAGGCACGTTTTAACTTCGAACCTCTTTTCCCAGCCAAGATAAAAAATGTGGGTTCAACATTTCCACTCTAACTGACTCATTTGGCAGAAAAAGAAGTCCAGATGCCAGGAGGAACCGGAAGGGGAAAAAAAAAAAAAAAACAGTGGAGGAAAAAGGTACCGGAAGGAGGGGGAGGCAAGAGCAATATGTCATATCTCATCAAGCTATAAAAAAACAATCTTGAGGATTAAAAAGGAGGATGCACTGACCTTCACAAGTAAAAACAGGGCCCTGGAAATAGAACAATTCTTAAAGTATACTTCACACCAAAAAGTGTTGACAACCAACGTGTTTTTTTTTTTAATGAATTATTATGCTGTAATTCAGTTATCCACAGAATAATAACAAAAAATCTGTGTGAACCTTTATGGGAAAGCCAGGGGTAAAACCTCTAAACATTGATGCTCAAATATACTAACAAACCTAAAGTTGTACTTTAATTAAACTACTGTGAAAAATAATCAGAGTTTGGCTACACAAATGTATACATATGTCCAAAATCATCAAATTGTATGCATTAATTATGTGCAGGTCTTGTATACCTATATTTCAATAAAGCTTGAGGAAAAGAGAAAAATAATCAGAGTAATTGATAATTTAATTATATGAAATCACTCATATTTTAATCTTTTTCTAAGCACCTTATAATCTTTAGCTAATCTGTTCCATAATTGCTAAAGATAAAATTCATTATTTCTGGGGCACCTGAGTAGCTCAGTGTTTGAGTATCTGTCTTTGACTCAGGTCATGATCCCAGAGTCCTGGAATTAAGTCCTGCCTGTATCAGGCTCCCCTGTAGGGACCCTGATTCTCCCTCTACCTATGTCTCTCTGTCTCTTTCTGTGTGTCTCTCATTAATATATAAATAAAATCTGAAAAAATGCATTATTTCTTACAGCTCCCACCATTTATGTAAATGTCCAATGAAAATATTTAATCAACATAGTCCATGTACCTTTAGATTTCTCATCTTTCTAGTTTCCACCATTCTGAAATATTATCGTTTAGGTCCAGAATACATAAACGTGACAATGGACAGCATACTATTCCAGCTATTTAAGTCTTTATTATTCACCAAAGTACCTCTCAAATGCACTCACTGTCTTTGACACTTTTACAGGAAGATAAACAACAGAATGCTAAATGAGGTGTAAGTATCTAGAAAGTTCAGTCAAAGAAGAATTAAAAGATAGGTTTATGAGGTATACTCTACTATTTAGTTAGTTGAAAGATGATTATTCAGCACCAAGTACATGGCACTTTGCTAAAAATGCAGAGTGAGAAACAAATAAGACATGGTTTATACTTGGAGTTCACCATGTGTTGGAAGCAAAATTCAGGCATGCAAAAAGAAAAAACAACATAACAAATGCATGTCATAAAATTTATGATGACAATATCAACTATGAAAACACAGGGAAGTTCTCCATAATTATTGCTGTGTTTCAACTTTTTTCCCTCTGTAAAGTAAGGGAGCTGTCTTAGGTCCTGTATGTCTCTTCCAGCATTAATATTTTGTTATGCTAGGGACACCTGGGTGGCTCAGTGGCTGAGCATCTGCCTTTGGCTCAGAATATGATCCCAGGTTCTGGGAATCAAGTCCCACATCAGGCTCCCTGTCAGGAGCCTTATTCTCCCTCTGCCTATGTCTATGACTCTCTCTTTCTCTGTGTCTCTCATGAATAAATAAATAAAATCTTTAAAAATATATTTTTTGTCATGCTATGTTTAGAATAATATTTGTTTCACTATTTTTTAGCAGAAAGCCATAAGAATTTTGTTTTTAGTAAGTTAGGCACTTGTGCCAGAGAGTGCAAAGGCTTTTGAACAAATGCCTTGGGTCAGTAGGACAAAGATTAGCAACTGGAGAAACAGAAAACCAATAACTAAAGAAAAGAAAATGTGGGCAGCCTGGGTGGCTCAGCAGTTTAGCGCCGCCTTCAGCCCAGGGCCTGATCCCAGAGACGTGAGATCGAGTTCTACCACAGGGATCGAGTGCTGCATTGGGCTCCCTGCATGGAGCCTGCTTCTCTCTCTCTCTTTCTCTCTCTCTCGTGAATAAATAAAATATTTTTTAAAAAAAGGAAAATGTGTTTTAATCTCACTCTCTTACTGGATCCTGCATTCCTAGAATGGGTATAATTAGACTGACATCCTTTTTCTGGGGTTATTATCTTGTTTGATTAACAAATATATTTGATTTTAAAAAGTTTTTTAATTTGCCACCACTACATTTAGTTTACATAAAAAAATCAGATATGAAATAGCCAACTAAAGAAAAGAATAAAAACTAAAACATTATGACATGGGTTGGTTATAGCTGCCCAAGGCACAAGAAGGTTTCACTTCTACTCTTCCCTCTTTCCTGACCTTTTGTCTCACATTTCTGTAATATGAATGCCTGTGAGAGAGCAAAGATTAAATAAGATAAAATTAAATGACATAGGTAAAGCCTCCAATAAATAATAGCTCTCATGACCATTACTATGATTATTATCATCACTTAAGCATTTTTCCTGACATTCTTCACTCTCAAAGGTGGGTCCTACTTTTGTAAAACCACCCAAGCTATGATATGTGTCATACTTGAGAGTACCTAAGAAGATCTGGGTATATATATACATATATATATATTTGGAGGATCTCGCCCTGGGCTGAAGGTGGCACTAAACCACTGAGCCACCCAGGCTGCTCACATTTTCTTTTCTTTAGTTATTGATTTTCTGTTTCTCCAGTTGCTAATCTCTGTCCTACTGACCCAAGGCATTTATTCATTCATTTAGTACTAATACGTACTGATTTGTACTAATAAATGAATACTAAATTAAATACATATATTATAGAAACATATATGTTGTATATATTTATTTTCTATTTATATCACATATCATTTATTATTTTATATAATTAATTTGTTTTATTTATATATTAAATATATATGTAACACATATTTAATTTAGTAGTCACATATTTATATTAAAGTATATCCGAAAATTTTAGAGCTAGCACATCAACCTAGTGATTTAAGATATTATTAAATAAATTTAAGTTAAAATAGCAGTATATTTACAGAGGCATAATGGCCCAGGTGGTATGTGACTATAGCAAAAATTATGAAGATGGAAGGCACCTGGGTGGCTTAGCTGATTAAGCATCTGCCTTCAGCTCAGGTTATGACGCCAGGGTCCTGGGCTTGAGCCCCTCATCCAGCTCCCTGATCGTGGGGAGCCTGCTTCTCCATCACCTCTCTCGTTCATGTTCTCTCTCGTTCTCTCTCTCTAATAAATAAATAAAATCTTAAAAACAAAATAAAATCTAAAAAAATTATGAAGGTGGTACATGAACTGAAGCTTGGGAATCAATTAACTAAAGCACCAACAGCTGTTTTCACAATCTAAGCCATGGGAAGTAGTGTCACATTTTGAAAGAGGCAAATGTCTTACCTTCTAAATTATAAGTTCCTTGAGGGTAAATTCAGTCTCCACCTAGGTGAGTATATTAATATGTGCTCGACAACTGAATGCTGCATAGATTTGAAGACAATTGAAACTGTATTTGTGTGTATACATGTGTACATGTAATGATGGGGAGGGCACTGGACAAGGTGGAGTCAGGGTACAGCAGGGAGGGCAGGATTAACTGAACTCACAATGACAGATGAACCGGTCTTCATTCATTCATTAGTTTTATGTTGAAATCTATAAATACATTTCTATGCCACACCTCTCCAAAGAGCATTTGCGTACTTCCTACTTTTTGAAGACAGAAATAATAAAGATTTGGATTACTAAGATCTGTCAATAGAAAATTTTTTCACTGGGTATTATAATTATTCATTATTAAGTCCTTGTAAGTAGAAAATATGTAGTTCACTATTATATTTCTAGAGCCCAGGTCAATACCTGACACATAATAGGTTTTCAGGAAATATTTATTGAATGAATGAATTTATTAATGAATGCTTCAGTCCATAGAGAGTTGGCAGGAGAAGGCAAGAGAAGGAAGAGAGAATTTTCAAGACCCAAAGTGAAGCCATTTATTTCATGGCCTCTTCTGCCTACCAGGTCCAGCAATAAGCCAGCCAAGCAGTGATCTCACCTGTAGAACCTGCTGGGCAAGTCCAGTCAGCAAGTGAGGTGAGTCCCACCACTCATGTGTCAAACACAGTCAACTTGGCTAATAGATTCCCAGAAGTACAGTGTGACTGCTCTCTCTCTACATCCATGTCTGCGCTGGTAAACTAGATCTAATTATCCACCATGGAATTTGGCCAGTACACTGAGATTATGGTATGTTGAGAAATTTGAACTTTAACCACACATAAATAAAAGCACAGGGATCAGGGCCACTCCCTCTTACTTCTGGGTGATTTTTGAATTTTTTTTTTTCAGAGAGAAAACAGTTGCTTGGGAGTCTGCAAGTTCTCTTTTTTTGTTTGTTTTTAAAAGTTTTGATTTATTTATTTTAGAGAGAGGGTGTATGTGAGCAGGGGGGGAGTGGCAGAGGGAGAGAGAGAGAGAATCTCTAACAGACTCCTTGCTGAGCACAGAGCCCAACTCGGGGCTCAATCTTACCACCCTGAGATCATGACCTGAGCCGAAACCAAGAGTCCAACAATTAACAGATTGAGCCGCGCAAGCGCCCCAGGAGTCTGTGAATTTTCAACTAGAGGGAAATATAAGTTAAACTGATTCAATTTTTTAATGTAAACTCTTTCAAATGTCTTTAAAATAATTTAAATCTATTGAATAATAATACCTGGAATTTTAAAAAGCAGCACCCTTTATTAATCCTCAAAAAATTGCTAGATGCAGAGAAAGTTACAAAATAAGTAAGATACAGTCCTTGATGCTCTCTTTTCTCAGTCAGATTTCAAATGAAGTAGTTCAAAGCCCTAAGAAAATGTTCTCCTTTGTCCCTCAGCAATAGATGCAGAAAGGTTAAGTCTTTCAAATTTACAATAGAAGGTCACCATGCACATTATTATCACATGTCCATGCAGTAGAATTAAAGATTCTAGTGTTCCTTTTTAAGCAAATTTTCCTGGCAAAGAAAAATTGTCTCAGGGTTATGCTCGTGTGGTATTCTCAAACTTTCTGGGTACATCTGGGCAAAGTCCTCTCCATAAACAAACTAGAGGTTGATCAGAGTTTTCTTCACTTAAAAAAAAAAAAAAGAGGGGATCCCTGGGTGGCACAGCAGTTTAGCGCCTGCCTTTGGCCCAGGGCGCGATCCTGGAGACCCGGGATTGAATCCCACGTCGGGCTCCCGGTGCATGGAGCCTGCTTCTCCCTCTGCCTGTGTCTCTGCCCCTCTCTCTCTCTCTCTCTCTGTGACTATCATAAATTAAAAAAAAAAAGAGGTTTACAATAGGATCCCAACAGCTAGACAACTTCCACAGTGCCTTATGCTTTTGTCCACCATATGGACAAGTCTTCAGGGTCACACCCATCGAAGAGGCTCAGGTAATAACTGCTCTCCTCACCTTTTCAGCACAGACTGCCTTTAATTTTCCCCCATTTCCTTCCCTCCAAATATAGCCCTTCTTTCTTGCGTTGAAGGATACCCCTTGGCAACACTCCTTCTGTATCTGTTTTATCTCCTATACCATCAACGTCTCTGCTATATTTGTTTTCTGTTTTCATGGGAATTTCTGTCTTGACAAGGTTACTTAATGAGAGAGAGGGAGTGGTATAAAACCACAGGAGTGACGAGAAAAGTCACAGCAAGCAAAGCTGATGTTATTGGCAGTGAGAAATGATAGAATGCTGGATTGAAATCAGAAAATCTGGGGCGTCTGGGTGGCTCAGTCAGTTAAGCATCTGCCTTCGGCTCAGGTCATGATCCCGGGGTCCTGGGATAGAGTCCCATGTTGGGTTACCTGCTCAGCGGGAAGCCTGCCTTTTTTCCCTCTCCCTCTGCCATTCCCCCAACTTGTGCTCTCTGGCTCACTCTCAAATAAACAAATAAATAAAATCTTAAAAAAAATCAGAAAGCTTAGGGGTTAGTTCGGGCACCAAGGTTTACCTTGTGGCCTTGGAATTCAGGAAACTTTTTGTGTAGTTCAGTTTCCTCCTCTACATAAGCAGAGATGTGGGGGCTAGTGATGTTAGACACCCAACTGCAAAGGAGGCACTCATACACACCAACTGCTCCCAGCCCTCTGTCTACTCTTGCCTGGGCTGGACCATCTCAGGAAAGTTTTGGAGTTCATTCCTCAGGGCACAAGGAATTCATACCTATGAACAATCCCACCATCTTTAGTAGACTCTGTCCAGTTGATTGGCTTCATAAAGCTTCTTCCAAGCTTGTTTTGTGGATGTGCTGCTGGCCATGATCTTCTTTCAATGTGTAAGCACTGGCCACCCCAACAGCGGCAGTCCAGCCATTTGTGAGTGTCTCGGTTAGAGTAGAGCTGAGTAGGGTGGTGGCTCTGGTATTAGACTGGCTTGGGTTCAGACACTGACACTAGAGTGAAGTACCTGTGACACCTTAAGCTTGTTATTTCATTTCTCTGAGACTCTATTTCCTAATTTGGTTTTTGGTTTTTTAAAATATTTTATTTACTTATTCATGAGAGACACAGAGAGAGGCAGAGAGAGAGGCAGGAACAGGAGAAGCAGGCTCCGTGCAGGGAGCCCGATATGGGACTCGATCCCAGGACTCTGGGATCATGCCCTGAGCCAAAGGCAGATGCTCAACCACTGAGCCACCCAGGCGCCCCCCCCATTTCCTAATTTTTATAGAGAAGAGGCTAACAGGTAAACTGTAAAGAGATGAGCAAATAAAAACAATAAAGCTTTATTAGACCGCTAAAAGTAGACCCGACCACTAAAAGTAGTATACCTCACAGTATGGATATTTTGAGTTGTCCAGATATTTGAGTTATACTCTTTAAAAAATAAAAGATTTTAAAGATATTTTAAAATTTATTTATTTGAGACAGAGAGCAAGCATGAGAGAGAGAGAACAAGCGTGACTTCAAAGGAGAGAGAAGGGGGATCCCTGGGTGGCGCAGCGGTTTGGCGCCTGCCTTTGGCCTAGGGTGTGATCCTGGAGACCCAGGATCGAATCCCACATCGGGCTCCCGGTGCATGGAGCCTGCTTCTCCCTCTGCCTGTGTCTCTGCCTCTCTCTCTCTCTCTCTCTCTCTGTGACTATCATAAATAAATAAAAATTAAAAAAAAAAAAAAAAAAACAAAGGAGAGAGAAGGGGCACGCAAGAGTGGGGAGGGGGGGCAGAGGGAGCGGGAGAAGCAGACTGAGCAGGAAGCAAAACTCAGGACTCCATCCCAGGACCCTCGGATTCTGACCTGAGGTGAAGGCAGATGCTTAACTGACTGAGCCACCCAGGTGCCCCAAAATAAAAGATTTTAAAGAGAGGCAGCTGTGCAATTAAAATAAGATACACTGCATGCTTTCCTTCAGCTCATAACTCTTGATTAGATTATCAAATCTGTACCGGTACATAACTAAGCCTAATAAGTACTTAGTTATTTTTTTAATAATTAAATAAGTAAATAATTGAATGAATGAATGAGTGAGCAAATGAATAAATGAATGAATCCTCCTGAAGCTGTTTGGAGAAATGTTGAATTCCACATCTCTCCTCTAGGTGGCGAACTGATACTTCCTACTGTGTGTTGCTTTTCCTGTGTCCTCCACAATCAACAGGAAAATGGTACTAAAAAAATCTATAATTTTATGTCTGTCATAGAAGTATAGAAGTAGAAAATCATTAATGTATTTTCTGCCAAAGTTATCTCTTTATTTTTACAACTGTATGCTTCTTGTCAAAAGAATTGTTTATAGAACGTCATTAAGAAATATGATTGTGTAAGTACTATAAAGAAACAGAATTGTGCAAGAGACTTTTCAGGGCACTTCTGCAAGTTTGCTGTGAGGACTTTCCCTTTCACGGCATATTCAGGAAAACATTGTTTTGCCGAAAGTTTGTTATTATTTTTCTAGGGTGTTCATTCTCTTCTAAATACAGGGGGAAATCAAACTAATTCTACTAACAATGACTTTTTTTAAAGTAAGTCTCAAATATATTTTTCTCTTCTAGACTCACTGTGACAGTGACAGATAAAATTGAATAAGAGCTGATATGCATTATCCTGTAAGTTAACTAAAGAAGGACAATCCAATGAGATAAAGTAATCCAAATACTTTAATTTTCCTTCAAGCCAGGATATGAGTTCCCTGAATGATTTAAATAATGCCCCCCTAGTCCCCATTTCCCTTTGTGATGACATAGTCTATATTTTCTTATACAGGAAATATGACTCAAAAATATCTTGGAGTGCCATGAGAGCTGAAGGACAAAGCTAAAATCCATCTAAGAGCACACCAAACAGGAACAACAAGAATTGAAGATGCCTGTCCTGATTCCAAAAGCAAGGGGAGGAGGTGAGTAAAAAGAACAATGACATGTTATAGCCCAAGAGCTAAAACTAAATGCATGTAAACAATTCTTGTTGAAACTAGAAGCCAGTGTATGTTAGGCAAACCAGGTAAAGTTCTTTCTTGCCAAAACATGCCAGGATAAGAGTCATCTCGCATTTGAGACATGGTTACTGACAGAAGTGAGTTCATACTGGACAATTGCAGGGGATTCTGAACTGGCATGGCAGCTCTTAAAAGGTAGTACGTACCTAAAGCCCATAGTTCTATTTTATCCTATCCAAAACGCTCAGCTCCAATTGTTCAGAGATGGGAATCTGAATGAGAATGTCTAGCATATGTGTAAATATTTCTCTAGTACACATTTCTTAAGCAATGACTCTCAGCCAGGCCCTTGAATAATACAAAAATGAATAAGGCATGGTCCCTGCATTCAGACATGTACACACGTGATTATATGGGGTTAATCAAGGGAGAGGAAGAGCAGGGGAAAAGGAGCTAAGGCCAAATTGGTATGTTGATGTGAGAGCGTGGAAGATCCCACCCCACAGTTGGGTTAGTGGCAACTTGTCTGACCAGAATCCAGCCGTAACAGTAGTTTCTGCTGAATTTTGAACTGAACCTATACTGCTCTGATGCTGCTAAAGCCATGGAAATAGATCTGGAAATAAGGAGATATAAGAACCTAAAATACCTTTCCAAAGGCAATTTGGGCTTATTTCATAAGGTCATTCCCAAAGTTATGTAAGAAGCCAGAGGAATTATATAGAAGAAAACTCTCTCCATTAAATCAATGTATTACTCCTAACTTTGTCATGAGCAGGCAACTCTAAACTTTCCTAAGTAAACTAATAAACCAACTAAATAATCTTAGTAGAAGAGTATAAATAAATCATAGATTATCTCATATAGTAATTTTAAAAGAATGATGTAGCTCTAGGAGAGAAACATCTTCATACGTATAGAAGTAAAAGAAAACAGCCAGGAAGAAAGAATTCAGGCTATAAACTTGCCTTGGTATTTCGCACAATTTAAAGACTTTTTCTAAAGGTTAAGTAAAGCAGAAAATGGCACAAAATATGTTAATAAAGTGTAAACTATGATCTACTTTTTACTTACCACTATTATGTTATACCTCCAGAATTATATTGATTTAAAGTGGATTTTTTTATTTAAAAACCTTGGGGTGTTTGGATTGTTATTTTACCTACAAAAAAACATGCATTTTATCTTGAAGTGCCATGTACAAAGATTTTTTATATTTTCCCTAAATATTACTAGGTTGTTTCAGGCCCTTTCTCAGTAGCCACTTTTGCAGGTCAACACATGTTTAAAGACTTCAATCCAATGAGCCTGGGAACACTCTCATTTCAGTTCAAGACAGAAAATTACATTTTGCCCCCACTTCAATTATTAAGTTGATACCGTACCCCTATACAAGCCTAAGGCAGATCTATTGTCATTTATCTTGACTCTTCATTCCAAGGGGAAAAAAAAGAAAGAAAAAGAGAAGAGAGAAAGGGGCTCAATAAAAGAAACCTTCCAATAGCAAGAATTGAAAGTTTTCTGTTACTTGTAACCCTTATATTTATGGTAAGTCAACAACAAGCCCTGTGGCTTGTGCTTTATTGTGATTATATAATTTTCTCCCTTAGTGAAAAATTCTCTCTAGCTAAGTTCCCTACAATCACTTAAGAGCCTTGGATATGGTTCCAGGAAAATTTAGAAATACAAAAAGCCAGAGTCTTACTTCTGTGAGTCAAACTCACCTCTAGAAATGAGGCAAAATGCCACAGAAAGCAAGCCAGTGTGGCACACTGGGGATGTGGGGCATGGCCCAACAGCTCAAATCAGCCAGTGACCTTTTACCAAGGCAAATACTCAGAGAAGCACCACTATTGGTGCCAACATTACACAAGTACAACAGGTGCATCCACCCTCTTCTGGTGCCACAGCCCAAGCTAGACACACCCAGACTCTCCCACTCACAGGGCCACCAGGGCTAGTCTGAACTCAAGTTAGCAGCAGCTCACTGCCATGGGGATAGGTGAGATCTCTGTTTGATGCCAATCAACATATGCATGATTACCCAACAAGGAAAATACAGAAGTAAAGCAAACAGATACACCCATGTCTGTACAATTCTTTTAAAAAGGGCTTGAAGTATAAAAACTAAACCTAAGAGAGAATGGTCTTTGCTCAATTAGTATGAAATAAGTACCAATACTCTCTAAAACAATTTTCTAATTCTCACAAGAGAATCTTCAATGATGAACCAGGAAAACACAGTTTCAGCTGTCCTCAACAGCATTTACTGGTTTACTGTAAATGCATGAGCTAAACTAAATAACCAACAACAACAAAAATCCTCTAAAAGAAACTAAAGTAATAATGCTATAATGATAATAGTCATCATTAGTTATCACGACCTTTGATCTCTTGGCTTTTTCCTTACCTTTTCCTTTCTCCTACTTGGCCAGCTTGGGTCTTCTCTCTAAGTCACCCTATAGGAAGGCACCCACCCACTCCCTCTGTCCTCCTGGAGCCTGCACCCAAGGCCAGAGGTCAGGGCTGCAGACTGGGTTGGTGCCTCCTCTGCCTCAGGGGCATGGGAGCTGGGGAAGGGGCTTTTAAGAAATAATAAAAGGAACAAAACAATAAAGTCATTAGCAGTTGCCACCTACTCAGATTCTTGAAGACTGCAAGATTTTAATGATCTTGATTAATTAGGAATGTCCCCTTGCCAGCCAGGGCCAAGACCCCAACTTGCAGGGAGCAGAGGCCCTCTCAGTCCCCAGGCTGCCATCACTCCAGTGGCTTTTGTCTTACAGAGGCCCAGGGCTGAGGCTGCCACCATCAAGAGGCCCCTCTCAGAGGTCAGAATTCCTTTGCCAATATGGATCCAGGTCAGGACAACATAACTAAAGAAGGTGCAGTTTGGTTTGAGTTTGGGGGGGGGGGGGTGTTTTTACAACTTTTTTCCCAAAAATAATTTATATTTGTACGTGCAACACTTTGCCCTGATATGTGGGTTCTACAATAAAAACTAAATGTAATTTTTTGAAAAGGAAGCCAGTTTACTATATTTAGCTACATAACTTAATTTTTGTAAGTCTTGTGAAGTAGGTTTTATTATCCCCATTTTACAGATTTTAATGAACCTATATAAATCTAAACTAACATCTCCCAAAATACCCAATTGGAGTGAAAGAACCATAACCAAGCCCTAATTGAATTTTTTCCACTGTACCAAGGGTCACCACCAACAAACTATGACGCTAGTATGCTATCTGTCCCACTACCTGTTTTTGTAAATAAAGTTGCATTGGAATTCAGACATTCTCATTCATTTATGTATTATCTATGGCTGAGATGGTGCTGCAGCAGCAGAGTTGAGTAGTCGTGAAAGAAATCATATAGCTCACAAAAGCTAAACAAATTTCCTATCAGGCCCTTTGGAGAAAAACTTTGTCAACCTCTGATCTTCAATGTGCCATTAAGAATCTTTAGAAGGTTGAGTATAAAAAACATTTTCAGAGAATTATGAAATTCTTACAAGTGGGAGTTCACTGCAATCAATTTCTTTGTGAACAACTACCCTAAGACATTCCATCCATACATGCAGCTTTCTTCCAGTTCCTAAAAACTAAGTTGGGGAAAGAGAATTTTAGAAAACAAGAATCTAAATTTCACTGACCAATTTATTCAAGCTCTCCCCAGTTCTACTTCCAGCTTCTCCTCACCTCAGCTTCTCACAGGACAATTCATCCAAGAATGTGCCTAAGAGAAAGGGAGAGAGGAGAACACAAGGACAAAGTGTTGCTATAGTTTCATGGAGCTTCTATTCCATTTTCAACCCCTGCTCACAAGCCATAGGGGAAATTTGAAGGAAACATTACAAATATCAGGATTTATTGGGTGTCGGCTTGCCAGACTGATGCAAACCTGAGTGGGTAAATTTATAGACTAGAATAATGTAATTTTAATATGAAAGTACATCAGATAATAACCAATTGAGTTGATTCAGCTTATCATCCAAAAAAACAAACAAACAAAAAAATCCAAGAACCCAGCTTTGCTGGGTTACTGACTTCTCCCAAGTTAGCAACAGAGAAGAGGCTTCTCATCCATTCTACCACACATTCAGCAAGACCCAGTTTAAGGCCACAGCTATATCCTATTCACCAGCTTCCACCTATACATTAATTTCATGTCCTTTCTCAAGGCCACACCTTTGTTGGAAAGAGCACCTTTGGGGAAACCAAGCCGATTCAGATTCGAATCCTATTTTGGTCCCTTGCAAACTTGGGAAAATCAGTAAACCAGTGTAGGCCTCAGTTTTATAGACCTAATATATAGTTAATTGTTCCCTGGGTGTAAAGAAGAGAAAATGAGACATTCGGTGCCTAACGAAGTATCTAGCACACTGTAGGCACTTTCTCAATACATGCCAAACACTAGTATTGTTCTTAAAAGACAAGTAAAACTGTATCACCTCAGTTACCACCTAGTGGTAACAGTTGGACAAAGAAGCATCTCATGGTTCAGCAATAGATGATAACTTGCTGGCCACATATTATAGAAGTATTTCCACTCTGAGGAAAATTTAGAATTTTCACCTGAGAAAGCTAAGTGTTAATTTTCTAATCAAATCTTGTACCAGTTGCGTATAATTGTTATTATATGTTATGATTTATGGACAGCCTTGTTTTTAATTATGAGGTTTTTATTGGAGAGACAGGTTTCGGGGTGAGTCTGCTATCTGACTTGCCAGCACTTGTTAAAAGTTTTTATAGTGTGACTCATTTATGTGTGTGTGTGTGTGTGTGTGTGTGTGTGTGTGTTTAGGACTACTATTATTAAATGTTGCTGGCATATAGTGAGAAATATGTGATTCAAGTTTGTCCATATGTTTACCTCCCCACCACCAACTCTATTCTTTCACATATGGCACCCCTCCCTCATCTATCAAGGCTAGTGTCAGATTATTTCCAAGGTTTTCTATAGATAAACTCACTTGGAAGGGTCCTTGGGTAATTCCCTTTAGCTTTTTTGCATGTCAGAAGAAAACACTGCTCAAAAGCAAAAACTTTCAGGTAGTGTGGTGGATGGAAAAACCACAGGAAATCAGTAAGTCAATGTAAAACTGTGAATGTTATTTCTTTATGCTCAACATTTTTAATTTTGTAGAAAGAGTAACTGCAGGAAAAATCATCTTCACATCAAAGTCAGTGAGAGGCACTGATAGAGGTCAGTGCTATAAATTGCCTACAAAGGAAAAGAGACAGGACATGAATACACAAAGCCCACAGAAGACTAAAGATACTTCCAATTAAAAAAAGTGAAAACATACCAAAAAAAAAAAAAGTGAAAACAAAATGAAATGGATAGCACTGAATCAACTCCATGGTAATTCACTAATACCAACAACCAAACCTTTGTAAGATGTGTGCACCACATGTGCACGATGAAACCAACATAGGAAGCCCGGCACAGGGCATTGTGGAAAGGGATAGATGAGAACAGTTTCCAACTGCTCTATCAGTTAAAGGTATGAAAGAGTAGGAGGAATAAAGGGAAGAAGTGAAAGAGAGAGGGTATGGAGGAAAGAATAGGAAAATAAGAGAGAAAGAAAAAGCATCCAGTGTTAGATATCACACTTCAATAGAACTGCAAACTTGGGGCCCATGCACAGCAGTGATAACCTGGTTCCACCTCCACCAAATCACTTCTAGAAATGAGTCCTCTAGACTTGTGTTATATATTGCTGAATAACAGATTAACCCCCTCCCCCCGCCCCCCCCCGCCGCTCAACCAAATTCCCCCAAAATGAATCATTTAAAATACCTATGGTAAGGCTTCACTGAGTCTTCTGCTTCACAGTCTCCCACAAGGCTGCAGGCAAGGCATCCATCAAAGCTGGGTCTCCTCTGAAGGCTCGCCTAGGGAAGGCTCTGTTTCCCAAATAACCACATGGAATTGTTGGCAGGATTCCTTTCCTTGAGGGATGTTGAACAGAGGGCTTCAGTTCCCTGCTGCTGCTGTTCTGGGGTCCCCCCCTCTTACGGTAGCTTGCTTCATCAAAATCAAAGCAAGAGAGACAAAGACTTCTAGCAAGACAGAAGTCACAATCTTTTGCAAACTAAGCAGGGAAGTGACACCTCCTCCATATTCTATTGGTTAGAAAGCAGTTTCTCAAGTGGAGGGGATTACATAAGGCATGAACACTAGTAGGCGAGATAATCTAATCAGGGGCTATCTTTGAGACTGCCTAATATAACTTGGCAATCTACTCGCCTTTTCTTTGCTATTTTTTCCATCTTATTGCTATTCAAATTACCACAAAATTCCAAAATAGTCAGGTCTAAATAGATAAAAGTTTATTTTTAGTTTTAAGTTTTCATTCCCTAAAAGAGTTAGTTGTATAATAGAAACAATGAGTTGGTAAGGAGAAAGCACGAGTACAAGGCCCAGTTCTGGAAATTTACTGGCTATAAGACCTTATCCATGAACTTGATTTTCTCATCTTTGAAATGGAGATAATTATGTTTTCTCTGTTTACTGCACATAACAATTACAAAGACCAAGGACTATAATGTGTGGCAGTGTTACTCAAAACGCAGTAACATAGCACTGGAGGTACTCCAGATGACTATAGGTGGTATATGGACTATAGGTGAAATTTTTTAAAGGTATCTGTCTTTAGAGTGCATTAGAAAAACATAATTTGCACAACAAACCCATGATTTTATAGCGAATGTTGCTCAAATGAGACTTAAATGAGGTTGGAAAAAAGGTAAGTCAATCTGAAGAAAACTATTAAGAAAGTAACAGATGGTCTGAGAATGGCACAAACATCATGATGATATACAAATGATTGCATAAAATGAAAAATGCTTCACAAATGCATCCAGTCCTGTTCATGTTCCAAGACACTGGTTTAAGAAGGAAACTAAATACATTCTTTGCTACCAACAGAGCAAACCTAACTACAATGGTGAAAGAGATGATCCCTTGGGACCAACAGCCAAACCTTTGTTAGATGTGTGCATACCTGCGTGGCTCAGTGGTAGAGGTGTGATCCCAGGGCGTGATCCCAGGTCCGGGGATTGAGTCCCACATCCGGCTCCCTGCGGGGAGCCTTCTTCTCCCTCTGCCTATGTCTCTCCCTCTCTCTCTGTGCCCCTCAGGAGTAAATGAAATCTTTTTTAAAAAGAGAGAGAGGGATGATCACTTGAAAATCCAATTCTAAATGTTTTGCCCACAAAGAATCCTTCCCCTAGTATTTTTTTTCTGTGTCTTATTTGTCATTTTATTGTTTAAGTGCCCCCACAGAATGCCTTGAATCAAGGTAATCAAGGTAATCAAGCTATGAAAGTTTACTGACTTGATTTTATTTTTTATTTCATTTATTTACTTTTATTTAAATTCTAGTTCGTTGACATAGAGTTCAATATTGGTTTCAGGAGTAGAGTTCAGTGGTTCATCATTTACATGTAACACCAAGTTCTCTGCCTAACAAGTGCCCTCCTTAATACCCATCACCCACCTACCTATCCCATCTCCCACCCATCTCCCTCCATTAACCCTCAGTTTGTTCTCCATAGTTAAGAGTCTCATGATTTGTTTCCCCCCTATCTTTTTCCTCCTCCTGAATATTCATCATTTTGTTTCTCAAATTCCACATATGAGTGGAATCACATGGTATTTGGCTTTCTATGATTGACTTATTTTGCTTAGCATTATACATTCTAGCTCTCTCTACATCATCATTGCAAATGGCATGATCTCTTTTTGATGGCTGAGTAGTATCTCAGTGTGTGTGTGTGTGTGTGTGTGTGTGATTGATTTTGGCCAAGTTATTTAATCTCTTTAAGCTTCAGTTTCCTTATTCATAAGCTATGATAACACAAACTTCCTCATAGGAGAAGTATTCATTAAAATAATATATGTACATTTTAGCACACAGTAAGCCCCTAATAAATTCTAATTATTATTAATATATTACTAGAAAAGAAAATGCATAAGGAAATAAAGGATATAAATATTTTATTAATAATAGAGCCCAAATGCCCACCAACTGATGAATGGGAAAAGAACATAAATAGACACACTTTTACATTTTGGTATTGCAATTTTTTTCCTCTGGAATGTAGGAAAATATATCAACACCAGAGCATTCGAAACAAGGTCAGAGAATGAGTCGCCTTTTGCCAAAAATCCAGACAGGACACATACAGTAAATAGAACAAGAGAAGCAACTACCTACTGGCCCAAACTCTCACCCCACTCATTCCAAGGAGCTGAGGAGCAAACAGGAAGATAAGATTCAAACAGTACCTAGGGCTCTGCCCAGGCAGAGGTGTCATACTCACCACTTCCCCTGAATGACCTCCCAACCACAGACAATTCTATCAGCAAAGAAGAAGTACATTACCCATGAGCTCCATACACCTGCAAACACCTATTTAACTGTAAAGTCTCTCCTCAAAAGAAGAATCTCACTTTTGCTTTTTTCAGAATGACATGTAAGTTTTGGCTGAAACTAGATATTCCAAGTGATAAGGGTAACTGAAATATGTTTAATTCTCTTTCAAGAAGAGCTTTGAGCTTTATATTTTTAGAGCTAGAAAAATAGACTTAAAGCCCTATTTTGATAAAACTGATTGCTAAAGTTATATAGTTCACTAACGAGGAAGTGGAATTCAAGAGATTGCAGAGAGTGGAGTGTCTCATATAGGAAATACTACTTTCTATACTCAAATTATCTACTACCCATTTTGTAACAGAAAGCAAGTTATTGCTCAATTGAATCAGGGAATATTAATATCACAATGCTTTTATATTATGTTTTGCTAGCTCTTTATTTTAATTTGTTTTGAAACCTTCATTTCAACACTGCCTAGGTTTATAACCACATCAAATACAATTCAAGACTAGGGTGTCAAAATTAAAATTCTAAAGCTGCCGTCATAATGATACTAAATTTTGGCTTATGATACTTTTTCTAAACTTTCATTTCAACTATGCCTTGATTTATAATCATATCTAGTTTTTCAGCATTGAATTGTGAGTATGCATTTAGTATGGAAGTAGCAAATGAAAAATCTAAACCTAACATACCTTATTTTGGTACCAAAGTCTATTTCTTAAAACTTTTATTTTAGTTCTGCCAAGGTTTCTCTGAGATGAACAATCACTTTGTAACCAGTTTATGATTATTGAGGAATTGGTTCTATTATTGATTCATTCATATGATAAAAATTATTTTAGAAGTCTTATTTACAAGTCTTTAGAAGACGCCTGGGTGGCTCAGTGGTTTGGGCGCCCAAGGGTATGATCTTGGAGTCCCAGGATCAAGTCCTGCATCGGACTCCTTGCATGGGGCCTGGTTCTCTCTCTGCCTATGTCTCTGCCTCTCTCCGTGTGTCTCTTACGAATAAATAAATGAAATATTTTTTTAAAAAGAAGTCTTATTGTAATGTGGGTATTGATTTCTCATAGGCCAGACCCTGTATGTTTGATAATGTCATATAAAAATATGAAACAGAAGGAGAGGAGGGCGGGGGGTGGGGTGAATGGGTGACGGGCACTGAGGGGGGCACTTGACGGGATGAGCACTGGGTGTTATTCTGTAAGTTGGCAAATTGAACACCAATAAAAAATAAATTTATTATAAAAAAATGAAACATTCTTTTAAGTGCTATGCCTATTATGTGATTGACCTTACAACAGAAATTGCTGCCCCTGCTGTAACATAAAAGTCATGAAGAAAGGCATCTTTTACTGTTTTGTCACTGATGTATCTTAAGGGTTTAAAAGAGTGTCTGGCATATAACAGATGTTCAATAAATATTTGTCAAGTAGCTACTAGATGAATGGAATAATTAATACAGCTTGTACATAGAAAAGAACAACCATGAAAAAATTCTTCATTCAGAAAGGGTGTTATTTTTAGGTGATTATCTAATAATTTTGTTTTGCACTTTTTTTCATTTGGTAAGAGTAAATATAGAGAGAGAAAATTTTTTTGAGGTTTTATTTTTTTTGTATATTTTTTATTGGAGTTCGATTTGCCAACATATAGCATAACACCCAGTGCTCCTCCTGTCAAGTGCCTCCCTCAGTGCCTGCCCATCAACCCAGTCACCCCATCCCCCTGCCCACCTCCCATTCCACTACCCCTTGTTCGTTTCCCAGAGTTAGGAGTCTAGAGAAAGAAATTTTAGAAGACACTCTTATCAGGACCATTATATAGTAAATACTCTTTCCTGTCTTTTTTTTTTATTTAGTTCTGTGAATTGTTTTCAGTAGATTATTCTAAGTTTCATTTGAATTATGTTTATGTCTTGAGAACTGGTCCTTATATATAAGTAATCAAATAAAATGTTGAATGTGCAATTTTTAAAATAAAGTAGGATTAAAAGTGTAAAGGATTATGAAAAATATCTTCAAAATGAGCAAATTTAGAGACAGAAGAGGTGGTATCAAATATTTTTGGTAGAATATTTTCAGAATTAATTGAAAAGTAAACTAATCTTCTTTGCTAAAATTTGTGCCAGAAATATTCATTTCTTCATTTATTAGTATAAATTAGTCCATATTAGGAATATGCACTCCTCTCTGAGCTACAGACCCATCTTTCTAACATTAAACATTTCCATCTAAATATATCACCATGTCTTGGGGATCCCTGGGTGGCTCAGTGGTTTAGCGCCTGCCTTTGGCCCAGGGTGCGTTCCTGGAGTCCCGGGGTCGAGTCCCATGTTGGGCTCCTGGCATGGAGCCTGCTTCTCCCTCCTCCTGTGTCTCTGCCTCTCTCTCTCTCTCTCTCTCTCTCTCTCTCTCTTAGTCTATCATAAATAATAAATAAATAAATATTTTTAAAAAAATTTTTAAAAATAAAATAAATATATCACCATGTCTCAAGTTCAAGCATTCTGAACTTGAACCCATGATCTTCACCTCAAACGGCATTCTCATCCAGTGTTCCCTATATTGGCAGCCATAATCACCAACCTCTCTAGTGATACAAACCTACCTAACATCTTCTTCCTCATCTGCCATCTCAAGTTTATTGCTAAACTCTGTTGAAGTTATTCTTAAATATATCTTAAGGGATTCTCCTTCTTTCCATTTTAGATGCAAATGCTTTAGTTCCAAACTACCATAATCTATCCTCTAGCTCCTCCAAACCATTCTCCAAAGTGCATGTAAAGTGATTTTTTTAAATTTAACTGAAAATCTGATCATATCACTTCTCTGCTCAAATCCATCAGTGGTTTCTCCTTTTTAAAGATTTATTTATTTGAGAGAAAGAGAGAGTGCATGAGTGAGTGGGAGAAGGGCAGAGGGAGAAGAGAGAGAATCCTTAAGCAGACACGGGACTCAATCCCAGGACCCCAAGATCATGACCTGAGGTCATGACCTGAAAATCAGGAGCTGGCCCCTTAACTGACTAAGTCACCCAGGTGCCCCAGGTTTTTTTTTTTAAGATAAAGATAAAAATGCATCACATGGCCTATACAGCCCTACAATATATTGCAGTGCTTATTTCTCCAACTATAGCCGGCCATATTCTCCTCCATCCCTATGCTCCAACCATAATTCCTTCAATATGCCCATGCCTTCCTTGTCCCACCTCAGAGTTTGCCACGTGCAGTTCCTTGAACCTGGAATGTTTTTCGTTGCAACTACTGCCCCATACCTTTGATTAGTTAATACCAATATAATCCTACAGATCTTAAACCCCTCCATTTCTTTGACCACCAGACCGATTATGCATTCAAGTAGCATCTAGGTCTCTTATTTCACGGCAGTTATCATGTTTTGTAATTAATAGTTTCTGACTGGCTCATCACCTGAATCTAGCAGATAGTATCTGATATTTAGTAGGGGTTCAATATCCGATCTTTTAATGGATAAGTAAATATTTTACTAGCTAATAATTCAAGATTTTATTTTAGCACTGTTACTAAAAACATGGGTGAACTAAATGTAGATTAAGAATATATTTTTAGGGGACGCCTGGGTGGCTCAGCAGTTGGGCATCTGCCTTCAGCTCAGGTCGTGATCCCAGGATCTGGGATCAAGTCTCGCATTGGGCTCCTTTGGGCTCCTTGCAGAGAGTCTGCTTCTCCCTCTGCTTACCTCTCTGCCTCTCTCTCTCTCTCTCTCTCTCTCTCTCTCTGTGTGTGTGTGTGTGTGTGTGTGTGTCCCTCGTGAATAAATAAATAAAATCTTTAAAATATATATATTTTTAGGAGGATGTAAACATGTTGGTATTGTTTACATCACATGCATAGCATATGTCATCTGTAATAAATGAAAGAACAGCTTCATGAGAAAGTTTAGAACAGCAAGAAAAAAGGGTTCATCAGAATCCAAAGCTGCAGAAAAGAAACTGAAAGAGATGAAGGCTGGGATTACTGGATCTAGCAACATGAAAGCCATTGGTTACCTTGGCAATTAGTTACTTCACTTTGTGCGAAATTGGTTACTAATTCTGTGTGAAAGCCAAGTTATAGAAGGTTGAGGAGTGAATGGAAATAGGGCTAACATTCCTCTTCTAAGGGTCTTAATGTCTGATTATGCAGTTTCTTGGGCCATGCAAAAACGAATTATTTGGTTGGGTCTGTGCTTTCTTCTCATATGAGAGAAAACTCAGGTTCCAATTCACAATGACTTATAAAGATGAAAGCTGAATGCAGGACTGGATCCACAGCATATCAGATTACCAAATCTTCAAGCTAATTGATTCTGATGAGATATGTGTATAGGTGTTCATGTGTGTATGTACATGCCTTATTTAAACAAAGTAGCCTCCTAAAATTAAAAAAGTTCCAAAAAATCACTAAATTTTATAGAATGGGTTATATGCAAGAGCTCTGGAAAAAAATATACTTTATGGGATATGTATCAATTATCTCTAATAGAAGATTACTCAACATAGGGGCGCCTGGGTGGCTCAGTCGGTTGAGCCACTGATTCTTGATTTCAGTTCAGGTCATGATCTTGAGGTTCTGGGATCCGGCCCGAAATCAGGCTCCATTCTCAGAAGAGAGTCCGCTTAAGGATTCTCTCTCCCTCTCCCCTGCCCTTCCCTACCCCATGTGTGCACCCAAGTGCATGTACTTTCTCTCTCTCAAATAAATAAGTCTTCCAAAAAAATAACATCATTCAGAAGTAACACAATTCTGAGGGGAAAAAAAGCAAATTAAATATGTAATTTATGCTAAATAACAATTTTCAAAAGAAAATTAAGATAAAGTAAAATTCTCAATTTGTTGATCTTTCCAGCATATTTTCTTTTTTTAAGATTTTATTTATTTATTTGAGAGAGAGAGAGCACGGGAGAGTGCATGAACACATGAGCCAAGGGGAGGGGCAGAGGGAGAGGGAGAAGCAGACTCCCAGCTGAGCAGGGAACCCCACACAAAGCTTGATTCCAGGACCAGGAGATCGTGACCTGAGCCAAAGGCAGACACTTAACTAAGTGAACAATCCAGGTGTCCCTCAGCACATTTTCAAGGAATTAAGGTCCCAGAGTCTTTCTCTACTTTGAGAGAATGTTTTCCACTAACTCAGCCTCTCACTCCCCCTCTCGATTTACTATTTACAATAGTAACAGTTGTGAGATGCACTTAATCCTAATATTAATTTTAAACCTCCAAAATAAAAAAGAGAGAGAAGACTGGATACACAACTTAGTTTCACACATAATTACTGACTCCTATATCACTGGGTTATTCAACATGTCTAGCTTTAGCTAAAGTCACTTCAGTAGCTAATGTTTGGATACTGATGTCGTCCTCCTTGGCATCTGATGACCTATTGAACTGTCTTCAACTTGAGAAGGCTCTTTCATCATGAAATTTCTGGAAAACAAGAACTGTACATTACAGGTATTATAAGGTACACAAGCCAAGATTGGCCTGATTTTTTTAAAGACTGATTTTATTTATTTATTCATGAGAGACACAGAGAGAGAGGCAGAGACATAGGCAGAGGGAGAAGCAGGCTGCCTGCAGGAAGTCCAATGCGGGACCTGACCTGGAACTCCAGGATCATGCCCTGAGTCAAAGGCAGACACTCAACCGCTAAGCCACCCAGGTGTCCCTGACCATGCTTAAACAATAAAGGATAATTTTATTCAAGAACAAGCTTCAATGAGAAGATAAAATTTGATAAAATGAGGAAATAAACTATTTTATGAACTGAGTACAGTATACTCCCATGTATATACCTGAAAAACTTCAACTTGCCTACCACATACAAAGTGTGGATTCAGTCACGGGTGTGTAGAAGGGGGGGGTAGATGAATCATAAGAGCAGAAGATTTATGATTTTATAATTAAATCATCTCTTTGATCTCATCTCCCTCTATCCATGTGTCATTTAAATCAGTGACTTTTCTAAGGGAGCCACTCTATGGGGTATTTTGGATATTTTTCAGTGGTATTTTTGGTTGTAACAATGACTTGGGGGTCTCTGGGCTCAAAGGCAGGCCAAAAGGCCCATACCATTGAATTTTCAACAGCCCCCTGGACATTCATATAGGTGTAAATAGATGTAAATATTCTGAGTTCAAAAGCTAAATTTATGACTTACATGTAAACATAAAGGCTTTGAAATACAATGGCCTACTGGGTAGCAATAAAATCCCCAGCACTGACGATGTACTTTTTAAACACCATTCTCCACTAAAAAGAACCAATGTTTCTTGGAGAAATGGTTGATATTACATACAGTACAAGAAATATACAAGATAAAATTGGAATACGTTGTCACACCAAAAGTCAAGGATTCTGTCAAAGACTAATGGAGTCACATTAAAAAGACTCAGGAACCAACTTGCAGAGGCTCTCACTGGCTAAAAATAGGACTTGAGCATCAATAGGATGATAATTATAGTGGATTAAAAATACATCATTTATGTTCAAATCCACAAGTTTACAATAATTCAAAACTCATTAGTCACCTTTGAAAGATGCTGGCAACTCAAATTATTATTTTTAAAACCTATAAATAAATTTGAAAATAAAATACTTATCCTGCCTTTCTTATATGTACCTGAGGGCAAACCAGTAGATAGCAAAGAAAGCTTTCTTTTTATGGAAGTATTTCAGCTAGTAAATGAAGAAGGGATGGTAGAATTAGAATGCCACCATTTTGTGATCCCTAAGGAAATAATAGATTTAAGAAATAATTACTAATGGCTGCTGTAATCATAGAGAAGCAACCAGATTATGTGCCTTTTGGTAGAAGTTTATGCTACCTATAAAGTCTTTTTGCCAAAATATCAAACCCGAATCACATCCAGACTCTAGATCTAAATAGTAAATTACAAGAAATACAGGTGACAGGGGAAAATGTTAAATGCCATCATGAAGAAGCATTCTGCAAAGTACAGACTTCAGAAAACTCCAGAACTAACCACCTCATTCCTTCAACAAATAAATTGAAATTTTTAAAAAAGGAAAGAAAGAAAGAGGGGAACCTATAGATTAAAAGAGACACAAGGTGGGGGACCTGGCTGGCTCAGTCAGTCTGTAGAGCCTGCAAGTCTTGATCTCGGGGTTGTGAGTTTGAGCTCCAAGCTGAGCATAGAGATTACTTAAAAATAAAATCTTAAAAAATAAATAAATAAAATACAAAGAGACACAAGAGACTGGCATCAACATCAATGAATTTCAATGTGCTGAATTATTTTCATCCTTATTCAAATAAATTATTAATAAAAATGATATGTGTAAAAATTGGGAAAGACTCTATTATAGACGGAATTGTATACCTCCAAAATTTATATGTTAAATCTTTAACCTTCAGTATCTCAGACTGTGACTATACTTGAAGATAAAGCATTTAAAGAAGTGATTAGGGCAGCCTGGGTGGCTCAGCGGTTTAGGGCCACCTTCAGCCCAGGGCCTGATCCTGGAGACTGGGATCGAGTCCCATGTCCGGCTCCCTGCATGGAGCCTGCTTCTCCCTCTGCCTGTGTCTCTGCCTCTCTCTTTGTGTTTCTCATGAATAAATTTTAAAAAATCTTTTTAAAAAAATAAAAAATAAAGAAGTGATTAAACTAAAATGAGGCTGTTGGGGTGAGTCCTAATCCAACCTGACTAGTGTCTCTTTATGAGAAGAGGGAATTTGGACACACAAAAGAGATTATATGCACACAGAATGACTATGTGAAGAAGCAGCAGGAATGTAACCCCCTGCAAGCCAAAGAGAGAGACCTCAAGAGAAACCAAACCATGAGCAAATAAATTTTTGTTCTTTAAATCAATTCTTCTGTGATATTGTTTTATGGCAGCCTTGGAAAACTAATACAGATGCTAAAATGCCCACTGTTCAGTTAAACTTAAGAAATAAATATGGGAGGGGTATCTGGGGTGGCTCAGTCGGTTGAGCTTCTGCCTTTGGCTCAGGTCATGATCTCTGGGTCCTGGGACAGAGCCGCCCTGGGGCTCCCTGCTGAATAGGACGTCTGCTTCTCTATCTTCCTCTGCCCCTCCCCCCGCTTGTGCATTTTCTCTCTCTCTCTCTCTCTCTCTCAAATAAATAAAATCTTAAAAAAGAAGAAGAAAAGTAAATATAGGAATATAGGAAAAGATATACTATGAACACTGAATCATACATCTCAACTGATGAAATGGAGAGAATGAAGCTTCCTGATGGAAGGTGGGTCATATATAGTTTGAAAAGGCCCCCAAAATGATCCTGAAGTTCCCCACTTAGAAATCTTGGATCCAACCATATGCAAAGCTATGTCACTATTTCTCTGGGATACTCAACTAATTTGTATTCACACTTTCATAGTGGGTTCATATATAGTTTCACCAACTAGAATATAAACATTATCACTAGAAATTTACATTATTTATTATATTGAAACTGATTCTACGCATTCCTATTTACCTACAAAATTCCATGCCAATTTACCATTTACTTTCTCTTTCCTCACTTATAAATTATCCACCATATTAAATGGCATAGCTGTGACAATTCTAAGTTTCAGTTGCCCATCCACTTCATCTCCTAAATGTGTTTAAAGCATTAACAATAGGTTGTGTTTCAACCTAGAGACAGCTGGGTTTCAGGGAGAGGTAAAATGTTTCATTATCTCACCCTATTGTCCAAGACAAATGTGCTATTGTATTACACGTGAAAGGTCATCTTTGAAGTCTATTAAGGGTGTGCTGTGAGGTGAACCATCTGGAAAACACAATGTAGACTGGAAAATAATTATAAGCCAGTTCATTGCACCTTTTTTCCAGTTAAGCCTATCATGACAGCTGCTAAAAACACTATGTAGTATCAGGGGTAGAGGCTCTGAAGCACATAGGTTAGACCCTACCTCCAACAATGCTTAATTAGTATGCAAGACTTAATTTCTCTGATCCTTTTGTCTTGTCTGTAAAATGGAAAAACTAATGTATTTTGCATACGGGTTTTATGAGAGTTAAATGAAATAATACTTGTAAAGCACTTGGAACAGGGTAGACATTAAGTGTGATTTCCCCTCTTCTTTTAAGTATAGAGGATATTTAATGTTCTTTACATAGAGAATATTAGATAATCCAGTAATATTTGGAAACCAGATTGAGCAGTCCATGGTAATGAAGTTTCATAAAGAATTCCATCGAGTTTCCGTGTGCGTTTTTTCAAATTTTAGGGAGAGGAAGGGGTTTGGAAGATCAAGTGTGACGCTTTCTCAGGAATTCTCACTCTAGAGTGGGTTAGGACCACCGAGACACGCTTACTAGGCAGGCGCTGTCCGTGGTGCTAGTACTCTGCACGTACCGCTGGCAATATTTCCCCCGCCCAAAATTCTTTTCCGGTCAACTTAGTGAAGCTCACAAACCAGCCTCCTGGAAGATTCTCAGTCATTCTACTAATTGGCTTTTTCCCTGTCTTTAGTCTATGTCCCCTTCAACTAAAAAAAATTTTCTTCCGTCACCTTATCAACTCCAAATAGTTTTTATTTTTAAGACACTTTGGCCATACTTACCACACTTAAGAAGGTAGCTAAAAAATTGGCTCAAGTTGGGACGCCTGGGTGGCTCAGCAGTTGAGCATCTGCCTTTGTCTCAGGACGTGACCCCAGGGGGTCCTGGGATCAAGTTTCACATCAGGCTCCTTGCAGGGAACCTGTTTCTCCTTCGGCCTATGTCTCTGTCTCTCTCTGTGTGTCTCTCATGAACAAATAAATAAAATGTTTTTAAAAATTGGCTCAAGCTATCTTTTTCTGACCTTTTTATTAAGTTTCAGAGAACCGCCCCACAAAAAAAAAAAAAATCCGTTTCAGAAAAATCCATAGCTCAATGTTAGAACACAGGAAACAATTTCTGATGCATTCTTTAGAGTCTTCATCTGGCAGCTCCTCTAAGAAACCCCTTGCATCTCTATCTTGAGTTAAGTTCCCCTCTTCTCACTCCCAAAATATCTTAGAGATACATTCTTAGTAAAGTTATTGTAGTTTATTGAAACTCTCTAGTTTTGAGTGCCACAAAGGAGACTCTTAAAAGCTAGCACTCATATCTTATTCAATGGTGGACTCATGAAATATAGGACGTCCTGAGCTAAACTTTGTCAAACAATTTATTACTGGATCCATTAGAGGAAAAATCCCAAAAACACTCCTTTAAAAGGCAACCTGCCTTATTACATTTGGCTATGCACTATATTTCTGGGTAGCCAGGCTGTTCTGATGAAGATATTCTGGACTGAATCCATTTGCTACCACATCTACCAATATCAGTCTGATGACTCAGCCCCTCAGAATGATTACCAAAGAACCAAGGCCATCCATTTCAAAACTCTGACTTCCCACTTCCCATATTTCCTCCTCATTCTCTCATTCTACCAACACACCTGTAATCCCCAATACACGGTGAATGGGGACTGTCCCCAAAGACTGGTCATAAACAGCTCATCTATGCTTTTCAAACACAAGTAGACTTCTAGCCAGACCAAGGAATGGAGCCACTATCAACAAATAAGGGGGCTTTTCTTATTCAGATAAGAGTGAACGTCCAAATAAGAGGGAAAGATAGAGAAATCAAGAAACTGAAAACTAAGAAATGGGGATGGGGCAAGAGAGAGGGGGAAAATGGTTATTAATGCTGCCTCCTTCCCTTCCCTATCCGGGTGGATTTCAACTCTGTCTCAGTTAGTAGCTCTTCACTCCTAACCACCACTTCCATAGGCTCCTCTGTCTTTAAAGAGCTTAGGTCCAAGCTAAGGTATGCTAGAAGAAACATGCGAAATAAACTCTCATTTATGAGTAAGCAAGCAATTGCCCTTCCTTAAAGACTCTTCCTCTGCACTCTGAACCAAAATTAATCTTGTAAATAAGAACTGCTCCATGTTGGAAGAAGCTCAGTCTAACGTAGCTCCTCACCAAAACTTTCAGGCAACAGATACATAACTTGTGGTTCTTTTCCTATTTCAATCAAACATCAGCTGTAATTTCTTAAAATCTTTAAAGCAATGCATATGTTAATTCAAACTCACCTAAGCAGATTGGGAAGAAAAGCAATTGGCCTTTAAATCTTCAGAAGAGGATTTAATGACAGGTTCAGCCCGTTTAATGACAGGCCCAGCACCACACCCCTGTTTTATTATGTTTCATTATTACTGCATAAATTTCCTTTATTACTCATCATAAATAAAAACCAAATGCTTGCAAAGTGGGTTTAAATAGGTAAGAGTGCAAACAAAAATATTATTCAAACATCATGAAATTGGAATCTCAGATTCTTAAAATACATATTCATATTTTTTAAATGTCTCAAAAACACCAGCTTGCCATTGTCAATCTCAAACTAGGTTTTTGGGGGGTTTTGTGTGTGCGCGCGCGCGCGCGCGCGTGTGTACCCATTATTCAAAGATGAAAAGAATCAAAAGCACATTCAAACAGGATTCTCAGGATTTTTCACCGTGACTGATTTTTGACTGATTCAGCTAAGAAGACACACCCAAAAGAAATTTGCTAAGGTTGATGCAAGATGTGAAGCTAGAGAAGTTCAAGTACTGCCTGGGGATGAATTTAACCTGCGTGACAGGTGCAAAGCTGTCACTTTCAGAAATCTTGAGGGAGACAAAGTTATTTTAAAAGCCTTTCTCTTAGCCAGCCATTCGATTACACAAGAGAGAGACTAACGTCTCTCCGGCGTGAAAGCAGCCGGCACGGGGCTCAAGGAACAGAAACCCTCTGCTCCGCCTGCTGGAGGGAGGGGATTAGGAACTGAGCGCGTTGCTTCAACTTTTCCAAAACCTTAGCTGAGGCCTTGCAGGACGCTCGGCGGGCGGGACTGCAGGCTGCGGGCGCCCCGAGTCCGGCGCATGCGTCCCAGCGCCGTCCGCGCCGCCCTCCCCGCCCCGCCGCCCGGACTCCGTCGGCTGTGACGTCACTGCGGGCCGAGCCTCCCCGCCCGCGCAGTGGGACGCGCCCGCGCAGGCCGGCCGGGCCGGGGGCGGAGCCTAAGGGGGTGGGGAGTGCCCTGCCCGGCCCGGCCGCCCGGCCGCAGACGGGTTCAGTCCGTGCGGGCTCTCCGCCTAGCCGGAGCCACGCTGGGCGGTGTGGACGCGGCGACGCGCCTGCCCTCGGCGGCCGGACGCGCCCTGCGCTCGGCTGCGGCCACCCGAGGCGCTTCGTCCCGGGAGCGAGCCCGGGAAAGCCTATTCACCACGAGGGGCTCGGCCATTGCCCGGGCCCCCAAGCCGCGGAGGACGGCGGAAGAGGGCTGAAAGCTGACCTGAGCTCTCCTCCCGAGGGGAGAGGGCGCCGGGACGAGGAGGGGAAACAGGGAGGCGGGTGACGAAGCTCCGCTCACGGCCCGCGGTGGATCCTCCGGGCCCGTCCGCGTCTGCGGGCTGCGAGATGCGCGAGGAGGCCACGGGCTTGCTCGGCGGCGGCGGCGGGGACGGCGGCGGGGACGGCGGCGGGGACGGCGGCGACGCGGGCCTGGCCAGCGCCTCGGCGCAGGGGCAGGCGGAGACCGTGCGGCAGCTCCTGGAAGCCGGCGCGGATCCCAACGGAGTCAACAGCTTCGGCAGGCGCCCGATCCAGGTAGCTGGGGCCCCGGGGCCTCGCCGGCAGGGGGCGCAGGAACGCAGGGGAGCGGCCTCCGTGGGACGCGACGGGGACCGAGAGCTTCGCCGACGTATCTGCGTGTCTCCTCCGTGAGGCCGTGGGGCCCAGGTGTCGCGCAGGTTCTCCCCCACCGACGATCCTAAAGAAAGGGATCGGAAAAAACAAACAAACAACAAACGCTACTTAAGTTTGGTTTTCTTTGCAGCGGTGGGGAAATGTCCATACTCTCTCTCCCGTCCCGTGATCACAAGTGCAAGGGATAGATTCAGTTGGGGGAAGAGGAGAGGTTGTTTGGGGAGGAAAACTCTCGACTCTCTTTCAATAAATAGCGATCAACTTTCATTGATAAGAGATGATTAAACGGCAAGTTACACAATCCGAATTAGATTTAAGGAATAATGCGGAATCGTTGAACTTGAATTACCTGCACTGGGAGGCTGCGATATGAAACTCTTCGTATTCTTTTCTCATAGAGGCAAAATGAATACAAAGAGATAAGCCAGGATTCCTCGACCACAGTACTTAATTCCTTTTACGTTAGCAGTGTTCATTGTTAACACCCTTTATCCAATGTTTATTAATCCAGCTTTAATTAGTACTGATATTTTTTAATTCCCTTAAAATTCAAAGTAATATTTTGTGCTTTATTGTTGACTATAGTGGTTAGTATTCATCTCGATGTCACATTCTAGAACCAATCTGTTATTAAGGAACCCTATTAATCGTGTAGGTTTTAAAAGAAAATATGTTCATTCCTTTTGCATTCTTAGAAAAGTGTTATAAGACTTGAGGGATAGCTTAGGGGCATCTGGGTGGTTAAGTCCCTTAAGCGTCTGCCTTGGGCTCAGGTCATGAGCCCTTCCCTGGTCCTGGAGTTGAGCCCAGCATCAGGCTCCAGGCTCTACAGGGCGGCTGCTTTTCCCTCTCCCTCTGTCCCTCCTCCCTTGTGGGTGCTCTCACAAATAAATAAGTGGATAAAATCTTTTAAAAAGAGAGAAAGAGGGCAGCCCGAGTGGCTCTGCGGTTTAGCGTCGCCTTCGGCCCAGGGCCTGATCCTGGAGACCTGGAATCGAGTCCCACGGCGCGCTCCCTGCATGGAGCCTGCTTCTCCCTCTGCCTGTGTCTCCGCCTTTCTGTGTCTCTCATGAATAAATAAATAAAATCTTTTTAAAAAATAAATAAAAAAAGAGAAAGAAATGAGGGATAATTTAAGATTTCAAATGATATTAATAACTGTAAAAAGAAATTTTAATTATAGTTTTAATTCATTTTCTGAGATTCTAAGAACCACTTTTTTCCCCTCTACATATGAAACACCTTACATACATCACTAATAGAAATAACATATCATATCTTTAAGGGAGGAAATGGATGTTTTTAATATTCATGAAACAAATAGTATACTATCTTTCAATTACGTAGTACATCTTAAAATACTTAAACTCACAAGAAAAACTCCATTTTGGATATTTAGTTATCAAAAACTGTTTTATTTTTAAAATGAGAAAGTAAATACTTGTATAAAATGCATATACAAAAGTAGATGCTACAGAAGTACAGCTCCAGAACATTTTTTTCTAAGTTATACATTACTCTGATTTGACTGACAACCAAGTTCTTTTATACATAGCAAATTATTTACTATCTAACATTATAAAATCCTATGACATTATAAAATCCTGAATAATGTAAATATACTGTTTATGTTATATGTTTATGTTACGTTAAATATATTATCCTTTAAACTTTATCCCTTGCCAGGGCACCTGGATGACTCAGTGGTTGGGCCTCTGATCCGGGTCCTGGAATCACATCCTGCATCCGGCTCCCCCGCAGAGAGCCTCTGCTTCTCCCTCTGCCTTTGTCTCTGCCTCTCTCTGTTTCTCTTGAATAAATAAATAATCTTAAAAAAAAAAACTTTATCCCTTAAAATATTAAACATGTTATAATGTTAACTTAAAATATTAAAAATGATAAGCCATTTGTTAAAAAAATAACTTCATTATCTTATAAGACTAGATATGACTTTTTTCCTTTTCCCCCCCTCTATATCCAATTTGGACTCAAAATTGTCTGACTATATTCAATTTATAAGCACAGATATATATGAGAGTGAAAAGTAAAAGCCTCCAACAGGGAATTTATTAAAAGACATAAAAAACTCAAAGCACTATTTCTCCTCTAACGCCTCTCTTAAAAATATCAACTGCCTAATAAATATTTTTAGAGCTAGATTATGGCTGAGGTGGGAGAGCCACCAAGAGAAATAATCTTAAGATTTTAAAAGCTTTTAAACTTAACTCCCCCCATAAATCATTTAACAAAATAGATGCCCATGTTCCAAGGGAAACCAAAAATTTCTTTTTCGCACAACGACTCTTAGCGCTTTCTATCAGCGCTTTCTCGTCTCCGCGTGTTTGGAGAATAAGATGGAACTCAGAGCCGAATAAGGAGTATAACTGGGGCGGGGGCGGGGGCGGGGGCGAGGGCGAGGGTGAGGGTGAGGGGTGTTGGGACTGCATCAACAAAGTATAACGGACTCCTGAGGCTTGTAGCGCCTCTGTGTTAGGTGGATACTTCCTGAATAGGTATTTCTTTGAAATGGTCCACCTGTCCCTGCCCAGGCCTGCATCCCGCTGCCCTGACCACTGCCGCCCTGACCACTCTGCTCTCCCGGCAGGTCATGATGATGGGCAGCACCCGCGTGGCCCAGCTGCTGCTGCTCCACGGCGCCGACCCCAACTGTGCCGACCCCGTCACCCTCACCCGCCCTGTGCACGACGCGGCCCGGGAGGGCTTCCTGGACACGCTGGTGGTGCTGCACCGAGCCGGGGCGCGGCTGGACGTGCGCGATGCCTGGGGCCGCCTGCCCGTGGACCTGGCTGAGGAGCGGGGCCACGGCGCTGTCGCCCGGTACCTGCGCGCAGCCGCGGGGGACTGAGGGCGGCTACCCCCAGCCGCCCACAACGTTTCTCCCCGGTTCCCCACCCCCAGCCCAGTTGAAGGGAGGCTACAAATGTGGAGCGGCGGAAAGCCCGAAAGCCTTCCAGGAGACTTGAGTCACGGTGGGGAGAAGCAGCAGACCGCGAGTAAGTTCGCTTTTTTTTTTTTTTTTTTTTTTTCTTTTTCCCTGGATCCCGCCCTCACACTCACCGTGCAACCAAACGCAGAGGTGATGCAAAAGGACTTCCAGAGAGATTTAGGAGCTGGACGAGAAGCTCCGGAGTGTTGTCGTTCACTTTGCAGGGTTTTCTGGCAAAAACCGGCCAGTTAAGTCCCTAACAACCCCAGGTGCCTGCCAAACTCCACGGGAAAGACGCTGGCGGCAGAGTGGGAGGCGGCGGCGATGATTGGATGATTGGCTTTTGAGGGAGAGGCGGATGATATGTTTGCCCCACTGATCTTGAAGGAGCGTTCCGGAAACCCCTGCTTTAAGCTTTTAGGCTCTGGGGGGCTACAGGAAAGCTGAAGACTGAGGAGACGGTAAGACTAGGACAAGGAAGACGAGTTGGACAGTAGACTCGGGCATCAGCAGGTGCCCAAGCCTTTACATGCTGTGTGTTGCAACGTAAGTCACCTTTGAAGCGCTGCTCGCGGAAAGCCCTGGGAACTTGGCGCCCAGCTCCACCGGATAGTGACGGGGAAAGGAGGATGCCAAAGCCACCTGGAATTTCCCCACATGTTCTGACAGCCCTGAGTCAAGAAGTCCCAGAACAGCTCTTGGAGAGGAGAAGGTGCTCGCTGTTTGTTAGACGAGGGGAGATTCTTTGGGAGTTCCAGAAGTCAGCGCCCAGGATGACGTGGTGGATCTCAGCGAGAGCAACTGTCGCCATTAACTGTAACAATTTGCTCCATCTATGTAGGATAGGACAAAGAAACCCCCCTGTAAGATGAAAAGATTTCGTGATACTTTGTACTTTTGAGTTGTTCTTCGGTAACACTGGGGAGGCTTTAGATAACAAAATAACTTGTGCTCCTTGGTAAAGAGGTGAGAAAGAACTACAGCTTTTAAATCAAGCTCTGGCACAGTGCCAAAGCCTTGACCCATTCATCCTTCACCTATTTATTTCTTTGTTAAATTTTGTGACACTAAAACAAAGCAAAAAAAATTGTGACACTTTACTGGGTGTCTCGGGAGGTCAAAGTATGAAATATTCTAAATATGAAATATTCTAAATATTTTTTAGAAAACCAATGCACTTACCCAGTAAATTATCTCGAGTATTTCCCAAATGGTTGCTGGAAGAGTAAATTGAGTATAAAACTGTTGAAAATACATGATGATGGCTCACAGAATGTCTTCATATCTGCTGAACAAACTAAAGGCACACTGCTTTGGGATTTAATGTCCAGTGTTTTTCGATTCCTTACAGCATTGGAACAGCTGATACTTCAATGATTTAATAAAGAAAAAACAATAGATTGGACTCCAGGATGTGGATAATTTGGCTTAAAAATGTATGATCGTGGATTTAATACTAACTCCTGAGAAACATTAAAGACTCAAACCGGTTCACATCTCTCAGACTTTGTAATTATTGATAAATTATACCAACAACTATTTAAAAAAAAACTGCTACACATACTAGGAAAAGATTTATGGGATGTATGTGACAGAGGGGAGACAGAGACAGAGACAGGGAAACTGAGAGACCAAAAGAAAGGGTTTCTTTGAACTAAATAAAAAATCTTTACTTCCCCATCAATTCTTTATCCCCAAATGAATATATTTCTGGGGAAAGTTAATTGATAATCAGAACATTTCTTTTCTTTTTCTTTTTTTTTTTTTTTTTGAGAATCAGAACATTTCTTATTGGGATAAATATGTAAGCTCTTATTGACACATAACTTGAGCCAGGCATACATTAGAATACATTTGTTCATTTAACACTTAAACCTGAGAGATAGGTATCATTTCTTTTTTTAAAAAAAGATTTTATTTATTTATTCATGAGAGACACAGAGAGAGAGGCAGAGACACAGGCAGAGGGAGAAGCAGGCTCCAAGCAGGGAGCCCGATGTGGGACTTGATGCCAGGACTCCAAGATCACACCCTGAGCCCAAGGCAGGCGCTAAACCCCTGAGCCACCCAGGGATCCCCGATAGGTATCATTTCCCAGAGGGGAACAAGATAAATAATAATTGATTATTTTTTATAATAGGGTATAGTTTTTCCAATGTTCAAGACTCTCCCAGGGATGCCTAGGTGGCTCTGCAGTTGAGTGGTTGAGTGTCTGCCTTTGGCTCAGGTAGTGATCCTGGGTCCTGGGATTGAGTCGCACAATGGGCTGCTCCCTGGAGGGAGCCTGCTTCTCCCGCTGCCTGTCTCTCTCTCTCTCTCTCTCTCTGTCTCTCATGAATAAATAAATAAAATCTTAAAAAAAAAAAAAAAAGACTCTCCCAGAAGAAGAGCAAGTAGAATTAGTAATCTGGAAAAATGAAAGAAATCATCTAAAGAAGCACTTCTGTGAAGTGCCTTATGTAGAAAATGCGAAAAAATCAGTGTCATTTAAAATACAAGAAGTCTGGGGCGGGGCGCCTGACTGGCTCGGTTGGCAGAGTATATGACTCTTGATCTTGGGGTGGTTAATTCAAGCCCCACACTGGGTAAATAAATAAATAAATAAATAAATTTTTTAATTAAATAAAAGAGGTCTGCTTTCATGTATGTGTCAGCAGCTAATCATAATCAAATTCTGACATCCTAAGTTTTCATTATTAACAACCTATTGAGTTATTCTGTGAAAACATGAATAATATGGGGATTGCTAAAATTTCACAGTGTTCAATTAAGCTACAAATAGATATGAACATAGAGATGACACATGATAGAACATATGTAAGAAAATACTATTTTAATTTTAAAAGTTAGTTGAAGGAGCAACAGTAGTTATGTCACAATACTTTCCATGATCTTCTCCTGTTCCATTTATAATACCAGGGAAAAAAGAGGGAATGAAAGAAAGAGAAATTAGGACCTGATTGGAAATGGAAGACCTGGGTCCCAGTATTGGTTCTCCAACTGCATGACCTACTACTGAGTACTATGACTTTGATTAGCCTCAATTCCTCTTATTTCTAAAAGGTGGGAATTAGACTAGATTTAGACTAGAATTAGGCTCTGAAGTTCCCTACCATCACTAAAGTTTTACCCCTTTATGAATTTGTGGCACACATGACTATAGTGGGGTCTTATACTTTATTAGTAATAATTGTGCCATACCATGAGTCAAGGAAAGATACATAGAAGAATAGAAAGGAAAGATATGTTTTAAAATTCTGGAGCCTGGAAGGGGAAAAAAAAAATCTTTCTTAAGCACCACCTCCACCAGTCAGTGGAAAAATTACAGGCAAATTTTCAAGAACAAGGAACAAAAAGGATGCTTTGCAAAATCAAGAGTTTAAATGTTAAGGTCTTTCTCCCTTTGTTTTGCCTCTTATTTTTCCTGTTGCTTTTTGTGTTTCTCTTATGCCCCTCAGAGACACAAGAGGAATTATTTCTTAAAGTGAGATAAGCAAGTAGACCAAATAGATTTATAAAGTAATGATGAAGTAGGCACTACAAACAAATATAAACGTTCTGAAAGAAAAAAGTGGGTTTTAAAGTGAGCATATAGTAAGGGAATCTGACCTAGAATGGGTTGGTATAGGAGTTAGAACCAAGCGAAAAGGTTGCACTGGGGCACCTAGCTGATTCAGTCAGTAGATCATGTCTCTTGATTTCTGAGGCTTGATCTTGGGTTGGTGAGTTCAAGCCCCATGCTGGGCTGTAGAGCTTACTTAAGACAGAGAGAGTTGGGGATATCAGAAAGAACAAAGTGTAAAGACAAGAAAATGCTAAAATATGTAGTCATTAGAAGATAAGCAACTATAAGTAGCTGTCATGGATCTTACAAACCCATTTCTAAAGGTCTGCACTTCCTGGTTTGTTTCCATTGGATTCCTTGAAAATTTAGGTCCTTAAATTTTGCCTGGGGGGTCGTAAAAACCAGCTGGTTAGGGAAGACTTCTGTATCACCTATATGTGTACATATCAGTTATTCAGGAGGGCAGAGAAGGAGATGAAAGCAATGAAAGGAACACAAGGAGGAGCAGCTTGGTGGTGTTTTGTGGAAGATGGGTCAATTATCTAACAGAATTAATCAAATCAAACCAAAACAAACTTACATGGTCTACATACTGATGGGATTTGTGAAATGTCCCCAGGCCTAAAATTAGAATCTGCTCATTCCCTATTATGTGGGTTTTTTTTTTTTTTAAGATTGTATTTATTTATTCACGAGAGAGAGAGAGAGAGGCACAGACAGGCAGACAGAGAAGCAGGCTCCATTCAGGGAGCCGACTCAGGACTCTATCCCAGGTCTCTGGGATCACACCCTGGGCTGAAGGCAGCGCTAAACTGCTAGGCTACCAGGGCTGCCCCCTACATGGGTTTTCTATAAAACTTTTCTCAAGTTCAGCTACTACCAACAAGATGGCTCCTTTCTTGCCTCTTGACTCCCCCACTCAAAAGATTTTAATACCATTCTTTGCATAAGGAAAAAAATTACTTTACTTTTAGAAAAAGTAAGTTTTCTTTGTCATTTATATTTAATAATATAATTATATAGTATAATATATATCATGTATAATTATATAATGTATATATTATAACTCCTCTATTAATTTTCAACAAATTTGCTTTGAAACCAGTGCTGCTAATGAAATAATATGTAACTATCATGGATTACATATTAAGCACACTAATATAAATCAACAAATACCTCAGAACTGAGCATCCAACTCTAATTTACAATTTGATGTTTGAAATAAACAGAAACCAAGATTTTGCTAAGGACAAAAAAAAAAAAAAAAACCCTGAGAAATGTGTGAGGATGACATGCTGACTCACAGCCATCTGTGTTATAGTGGAAGTTTACAAAGGAGCCCCAAACACCTATTAATCCCCTTCCCACTCAGAAGCCCCCCCATAATTCTGTCATTTTCTACTAATCTCTAATTTCTGGACTGGTTTTGATGGAGTTCTCACATATGGATCTATTCCAGGATTGCAGGAGCCTTTGATCTGCTTACATCTCACCCTAAACAAAAGAATTTAATGTCATCATTTCTCTAGGGAAAAATTAAATGATATTTCATTTTACATGCACCTTAGGTATTTCTTATATCTTTACAGTGAGAGTGCTGTCCCTGCCAGTCATTTGAGACCAATATATAGGGACATGGTTCTCAATCCTGGCTCCGTAATAGAATCATCTATATAGAGAGATGTTCTAAAATTTAGATTTATTGACCATCAAGTCTACAGAATTAGAATCTCTAGGTCTGAGATGTTTGTGGTGGTTACTTTAAAATTCTTGCTCATGGGGAGCCTGGGTGGCTCAGTGGTTGAGCATCTGCTTTTGGCTCAGGTCCTGATCCTGGGGTCCTGGGATGAGTCCCCACAGGAAGCCTGCTTCTCCCTCTGCCTATGTCTCTGCCTCTCTCTGTGTGTCTCTCATGAATAAATAAAATATTTTTTTAAAATAAATAATTTTTTTTTTAAGATTTTACTTATTCATTCATGAGAGACAGAGAGAGAGAGAGGCAGAGACATAGGCAGAGGGGAAAGCAGGCTCCCCATAGGGAGCCCGATATGGGACTGATCCGGGTCCCCGAGCTGAAGGCAGACACTCAACTACTGAGCCACCCAGGCATCCCTAAAAATAAATAAAAATTTTAAATTAGCCTTCCAGAAACATAGGCACATATAATTGTAAACACCTCTCCCCCAATGCACACATTGGAAAAACATAAATGGGATCATACTATTCTGCAACTTGTTTTCCTTGATTAGTAATAGATCTTTAACAACTTCCATTATAAGGACAGAAAGATGCACTTCATTTTTTTATGGTATGGCTGTATTGTTTTGTATTTTATGGATGAAACTCAGTTTTGAAAAGAAATATATTGATAACACATTAATCTTTTTCCTTTCTTGCTTTTTTTTTTTTTTGCTACTATATATGATCCTATACAGAATCTTTTTTGCCTCCTTATATGAACTATCTGCAGAAATGTATAGGAGAGAAACTGCGAGGGTTAAGAATACATCTACTTCTCTCTCAAAAAAAAATACATCTCTCACACACGCATACACACATATACACACAAAGTGTGTATGCATATGTATGTCTCTGTATAAAATCTTTCCATACTTATATGTCCACGTGTATATATGTTTTTATCTTCAATATTACATATGAGTGTATATATGCATATATATGTTTTCACTTTTCATATCAGCATGAGTTACTGAGTGGAATTTCTGAATTAAAGGAACATACATCTTTACATATGTATATAAACATATATCTGTATATATAAAAATACAAATAATATCATAAATACAAATATATGCATGCATGCATAACATATATTTCTTTCCATACATATATGCACATACTACATATGTGGTATATATTTCCATACACATATTTATGTGTGTGTATCTTTACATACTTACATGAGTTATACGAGAGGTACTGGTAAGTCAAAGGGACACGTATGTTCAATTTTTATAAATACTGTAAAGTTGCCTTCCAAAACAATCACACCAAGTTACAATAATTTGTGATTGTTTTCTGATGACTTTACCAATATTATCACTTCTTTTTTTTTATTTTTGCTACATCCAATAGATATGTCATTGCTTCTGTTACCTTTCTTTACTCATGAGTAAAACTGAGTATCTTTTCATATATTTTTCTGACCATTTGTATATGCTCTACTATAAGCTACCCATTGTACTCTTTGCTCATTTTTCTACTGGTTTATCTAATACCCTCTTCTATCTCTGCCTGTAGGATGAATTTGCTGAGCCAACATAGAAAACATTTTTCCTCCATTAAAAAACTAAGAGAGTTCTGAGAGATCAGTTTTTTAGGCCACAGGAAAAGAACAAAGAGAAAAAAAAATCACATTGATTCTCTATTTGCACAAATGATAGCTCACTCCCTATTGACTCCAGCCTTTAGCACAACAGAAAGAACACAAGGCTTATAGTCCCAAACCCTTCTTGATGATTCCAGCCCAAGCACTTGCTGGCCAGTGGGCTTCAGTTTTCTCACCTGTAAAATAGAAGTGGTAATCCCAAAGTTAAAGGGCCACTGTGAGGATACAATAAGTAATACAAGTATAAGTGTGTACACATACTAATGCTGCATTCTTGATCATACATTTTTTGAAGAGCACATAGCCAAAAGTCATTTGGAATTCCAAAAGTCTTTGTAATACCACAAACTGGTTGTTTTGCTAAAGATTCATCTTCATAATTGTATTTTTGCTTACGGTACTATTAAAATTGCGCAGAATTCCCCTGCTTACCACAACTTACAAAACACAGGTGTTGGGCAGCAGGGGAAAACCAAGATGGAATTTAAGTTCAAATTTTAAAATTTATATTCATTGAACACAGAGCTTACTGTATAATGACGTTACTTAATGTTCTTACTCAAATGTCATGCCTTGGAAGTGGGCATTTTCCCTTAACCCTGGAACAAGTCTAGGGGGGAGATGAAATGGCTATAGGTTAAGCCGTACAGGCCCAATTAATACAGATAGATTTCTGAATTCAAACTTGTCTGGAAAACTAAGGCTTGGTAGACCTCTCAGACATACTGGGATAATATGATATTTAGTACTAGGTGTCCACGAGGCTAGGTTAGAGTACCAGCTGTTTTGTCAAACACCAGTCAAGATGTTGCTGTGAAGGCACTTTTTGGGTATAATTGACATTAAATCCATAGACTTTGAATATAGCAGATTATCCTCCATAACGTGTGTGGGACTCACCAAGGCCTTAAGTGAAAAGATAAGTTTTCCAAAGAAGGAATTCTGTCTTTAGGCTTCTTGACTCAAAACTGCAACATCAGCTCCTCCCAGGGTCTCCAGCCTCACCTACCTGTCTTGCAGATTTCACTTGCCAGGCCCTATAATCACGTAAGCTAGTTCCTCAGAACTAGTCATACACGCAGGCACATGCACACCCATCCTATTCCATCTGTTTCTTTGGAGAACACTAATAATCTCAAGAGATGTGCAATACAAATCTTGCGGTCACCCACCATGGTTTACTGCCACAGCTAATTCCCTGCCTGGAAACCCTGTCTTCCACTTCTCGGGATTCCATGCTGGAACTGGGCAGCACTTTTTCTACCCACACTCTCCAGTACCATACAATGAAATCCCCTCATTATAAATGTATGTTTTTACTAATCCATCTCCCCTTATGAAGTTTTTTTGGGGGCCGGGGGAAGGGTCACTGGTGTAGTGGAAGAGAGCAAGATCTGGCTCCCATGGAGTTTATAGACTACCATAAGAGACAAACCACAAACAAGTTAACAGTTACATAGATAATTTCTATATGCTAAATGCCATGCAGAAAAAAATAACAACAAAAACAAAACAAAACAAAACAAAAAACCACGGTGATAAAATGGGGCCTGAAAGAGGAAGAGTCTTTGAGCAGCAACTTGAGAAGAGATCTGAAGGAGACAGAGCTACCCTTTATGAAGACCAAGAAAGGGGATTCACTCTGGACGGAGGAGTGGCAAGCAGCCCCAGCACGGAACACAGCGTTCGGCAAATCTTGAGTCACTCCTATCGGAGAGGGGAGAGATGCGTTGTGAAGACCCTGACCTTTCGAGCAGCTTTTCAAGACTGGTAGGTCCCTAAGCCTCACTTCATCCAACCGGCCTGGTCGACGGCTAGGTCATGTGACAGGGGAGGGATGGGGAACGGGAAGAAGCCTGCCGCCAGACCTGGCCTCTCGGGAGCGTGGCTTGGGCAGTGCAAACCTCACTTTCTCCACGTACCGAGGGGCTTGGCACCTGATCTAGAAGGCCCTGTGGGCTCTCACGCCCTGGGTCCTCTTGTGCAGCTAAAGCACCCGGCCCGGGCACAAGTAGAAGCCACAGCGCGGCGGGCCATCTTCAAGGTTCCGCGAAGGCTGGGCCTAGTCCCACATCCTCTGTTACGCGCCGGGCCGGCCAGGCCGCGCCGGCAGCCGGAGAGGCTCTAGATCGATCGCGACTGAGAGCAGGCGCCGAGGCCGGGGCACCGGGTCAGCGCCGCCCGCCGGAGAGCGGCGTCCTGGGCTCGACTTCCCGCCGTGCCGGGGCCCGCGAGCCCGCGGCCGAGCCCCATCCAGCCGGGCAGCCGGGACCTGCCGGGCTGCGCTCTGCACCCGAGCTCCTTGTCCTCAGGCCGCCTCTGTAGCCTCGACTCACCCCTCCTCTGGGCTGCTGCTTCCTTTCCTTCCGCCGCTTTTCCTGTGCCGAGTGGACCACGGCGGGGAAGGGGGCGGGGGGGGGGGCGGCTGGCGATAAAGGATCAGCGGCGTGGAAGGAGAGAGGGGGCCCCTAGGGGGAGGCAGCGAGGAGCGGGCAGGGCGACCATGCTGAGGAGTCGGGACCATGCTTTCGCCTGGGGTGTCGGAACGCCGGGAGGGAGGAGGAGGAGGAGGAGAGGAGGAGGAGGAGGAGAGGAGGAGGAGGAGGAGGAGAGGAGGAGAGGAGGAGGCCCGCTGCTGGCCGGGAATCCGCCGCCGCGGGGAAACCGGGAAAAGCGGGGAGCAGCCCATGGGGGAGGGGAGTGCCCCCGGCGGAGGAAAGAGGAAGAAGCGTTCAGATGTTGCGCTGCTTCTCGAAGGTTAAAACCGAAAATAAAAACTGCCAGGCTTCCCCGCCCAGCCCCGCGCCCTCGGCGACGCGGGGAGCAGGGAGAGGAAGGGGCGCCCCCGACCCAGCGGGGACCCCGGGCGTGGGGTCCGGCTCCACCTACCTGCCGGGGCGCCGGGTCCGCGCTCCGCCCGCGCCGGCGCCGCTCAGTGTCCAGCTGTCGCGCCCGCGGCAGGCAGCGGTTTCCTTTAGTTGCGCTCGTTTCCCAAATCGAGAAGCGGAGCTTAGCGCCATTTCTTTCAAAACCGACATCCAGCCTCCTGAATGGCTGATACGGCGCCGAGATGACCTTGCTTTTCCTTTCTTTTTCTCCTTTAAATAATCCGGTCTGGAGAGATGGTAGACCCTCAGCGAGTGGCGCGAGGAATAAAGGGGGGGGGGGGTAGGGGAGCCGGGGCGCGAGCCGGACTGGAAGCCGCCGCAACGCGGTGGTTCCTGCTTACGGTCGTGTCAGGTGACAAATGTTGCGAGGGGGCGGGGGCCTGGAGATGCGTTCTGGCGACAGGCCCCTGAGCTGTCACCGCGTGGGGCGCCCGCGCGGAGGGTGGGAAGGTGGGGGAGAGCGCGGATCGGGCGGGAAAGAGGAGGTGGGGGAAGGGAGGGGAGCCCTGGGTGCTCGCGGCCCGCGCGCGCGCAGCGCTCCGGGCTTCTCCGCCGGCCTTTCCCGCGCGCGCCGGGCGCAGAGCGGCTCCGAGATCGGAGGAGGCCGGGGGCGCGGGGGCGCGCGCGGGGGGCGCGGGGGCGCGCCTGCGGGGCGGAGATGGGCGGGGGGCGGTGCGCGGGTCCCCGTCCTCGGTCGGGGGGCGGGCGCCGCGCTGCCTACCTCTGATGCCTAAAGGCGGCGCAGCGATCGAGGAGCACAGCAGAGGTGGCGGCGGCGAGATTATGGTGCGCGCGTTTTTGATCACAGTGCGGATTCGGCGCGCTGGGGGCCCGCCGCGAGTGAGGGCTTTCGTGGTGCGGATCACGCGGCCCGCGGGTGAGTGGGCAGCGCCGGGTGTGCGGGCCGCAGCGGCCCTGGTGCTAAAGCTAGTGAGGAGCCGTCGCAGAGCGCATCCTCGAAGAGCAGGTAAGAAAGGCCTCCAGAAGCCCCGGGCGCAGCAGTCCCGGACGCACTCGGCCTTTGGAAGATTTTGTTTGGCTTGATTTAATACAGATAAACCATCCTCCAGACCAGGACAGGAGAAGGAGGCTTCTAGGGGTGGAAGCTCTTTCCCCCCTTTCCCCGTTCGGCTTACACTTCCTTAGAGGTGCGGTGTCCCCAATATATTAAGCCCGGAGCCCCCTTCACACACCTCCTCGATCCCGTGAAACTCCGGGAAGAGCCGGAGATTCTAACGCCACCTTAGAAGTCAGTCACTCCTGAATTTCCTGGGTGGGAGTCAGTAAACACACACACCACCACCACCACCACCACCACCACCACCACCACCACCAACACACACACACACACACACACACACACACAGAAGGTGTGTTTCTCGGGCACTTTATTTCGCCCTGGAGGAAAGGCTTACTAACGGTCTTGGTTTTGTGGGGGCCACCTGTTTTCTCCGCCGCCAGGTCAGCCCTCACTCCTTACCGTAGTGGAGGATGTTGGGGGCGGGAGGAGGGGGGGGCTAGCACATGGTTTGACTTCTCGAAATAGAAACACTGATGGAAGAAGCAAACACTGCTTCTGCAGTCAATAGAGAGTTGGTTGGGCTGTGGTAGTAAGGTGGCGATCTCCTATTTGGAACCCTAACAGGTTCAAACTGCTCGGGATGATGCTTAGCAAAATGTTTAGCAAAAAATAGACCTACGGTGGTGAGTCTGAGAAATCACAACCGATCATATTTTAATCATCTCAGGCCACAATTAACACTTCTTTTAAAAATGAGGCCTACTTCTTGAAAAACAAAATCCTGGGGAGGTTTGTCCTCCCATCAGACGAATCTTTACTCCGTGTAATTTCCTATGACCAGAGTAACTGAAAATACATATTACTACAATAGGCAGGATCCTAGTTAGAATTTGGATATAAACCTAAAAGCAATTTAATGAGGCTTCATTTTTGTGACCTTACTTGTGGTACCCATTTCCCCGGGAATAGATATTTTGAAAAAGCAAAGGCCAGGAGAACAGGAATTATTTTTTATTGCTACGTTAATAGGCCTTTGACATGTAAATGTGAAACTGTTCAGACTACGGGTGTTTAGTTAGGTGCCTCGATTTACTAAAATTTGCAAGCAGGGGCGCCTCGCTGACTCAGCCTATAGAGCTGGCAACTCGATCTGGGGATTGTAAATTCGAGCCCCACGTTCGCGTAGAGACTTAAAAATAAGATCTTTAAAAAATTTACAAACAACTTATAGGGTAAATACACATTTTTTTCATATTATTACGAAAGTTCAGTTTTTTTAAAAGAATTAGTAAGAGCTTTTACAAGATTTCATAGCGTTTTGCTGGACTTAACTTCAGTCCCATTTTAAAACATTAACAAGACCCTATTTGTTTGTTTGTTTGTTTTATGGTGCTTTATTCTTACCAGCAAAGGTTTAGTCACATGTTTTTGGATATCAGAGTTGTTACTATTACTCTCTATGTAAAGCTATTTTAACTATTAGATTGTTTCTTGAAATCTATAATAAGAGTAGAAAATTTTAATCTATGTAAATATCATAATTACATGTTTTCTATTTTAAGAATACACAATGTAATAGTGTAATTACTTTATGTTAGATACCATATTCATTTTATATATTTTATGAAATGTTAAAAATATAAAAATAGTAAATTCATTGAAAGTAGCCATTTATTTATTTCTTGTTATTTGTATAAATCAATTTTTAGGAATAATATGTGAAGTTATTTAAAAACGTATTGACTACTTGAAAAGCCCAATTTTTATTAAATATCTGAAGACAGAACACATGACTTAAGTAGAATAAAATGTTTTAAGAATATGTGCAATTATCCCACTTCATTTGTGAAATTATACACATAAATATGACAAATGGAAGTATTAATTATAAGTGATGTATGATTTTATATTTCATATAAATATATATTATGCCTATGGTTATACTGACTTAAGACTATATGTGGGTGGTAATTAAGTTGGGACTCATACAATTTCTTAAGGACCAAAATGCTAAAAAATTACTTGTATGAATTGCTTAATACAAATATATAAGGTGTAATTATTTTTTTATTTTTAAAATTTCTGCAACTGTGTTCATTATGACTTTCTATTTTTATCTGGCTGGAAAATGCATATAATAAAATTCCATATTACTAGTTTCTTATTCACACATGCCTGATGAATTACATTAATTGATTTGTTACTTCTACCTTGGTGTGTTTACAAAACAGTCTTATTTTTATAATATTAAGTATTTATTTCTTTACTACTATTTGGGAACCCTTATGTTTTTTTTATTGCCTTTAACAGCAAAGCGTTCTCTCAAGGTAAGCACTATACAGTTAGCATAAACCTTTATTCCCAATGTGAACATGATTCCTGGGTTGTATGTTTTAAAGAAACAATGACATTTTCAGTCACCAAAACTTAATATTCATTTTCTTCTTTGGGGACTCTTGAATTTTAAAACATCCATTGTCATCCTAAGGCAGTAAGGAAATAAACTTGTCTATGTCCATAATATTTTATAGGTCTGCTAGTTATGTGTTAGTTCATCACTAGTAACTACCATGGTAGAGTTAAGCTATACCATTTTTCCAATATGCGAATGGCTCCTATTAGTAAAAGTGATCCAAATCATCTCAAAAATACTTTCTTAAAGGAAGGCTGAACACTTGACCCAGTATTTTTATCCTTTTTCATTTGTCATCCTTTTTGAGAAGTATAACAATCTCACTTGCCCCCCCCATACTGAAATACCTTAGGCCAGAGAATCCTGTCTGCTAAAAAATCTAACCTGATGATAAAATATTTTTGTGGTGTTTTATTTCTACAGTTTAAGCTATCTAAAAAAAATTTTTAAAAATAAACTATGTAAACAATAGATATTCTTTCACTTTCTAAGTATAAAATTATAGTATTGAATAGCTTTTTTAAAAAGCTACAGATCTCTAAATTCTTGTTCTCACATAATGGTCACTAATATTGTGTCTGTTTATTGACTAATAAGATTAGTGCATTTTTTAAACACTCCAATGGCAGGGACATTATTATTGTAGGTATGAAGAATTTTTAAAATATCCACACATTTTTGGGGGCACCTGGCTGGCTCACTCCCTAGAGCATGTGACTCTTGATCTCGAGGTGGTGAGTTCAAGCCCCACATAGGTCATAGAGCTTAATTTTTTAAAAAATTTTAGTAAGAAAAAAATATCCACACATTCTTATTCAATTATTCTCTGTGTAGGCATCATCCAAAGAAGGAAAGATTATGACAAAGATCAATACAGACAGATAAATAGTAGCAAGAAATTGAAAATTACCTTAAATTTGAGCAATAACATGTTAAGTTGTGGCACAAAACCATACTCTGGAATAATGGTCTGGAATATTCTGGACTCTGGCATATAATAGGCAATCATATTTCTAAAGAATATTTAATAGAACTTGAAATGATTATATTATAAAGTTGAGTGATTTTTCAAGATTCAAAATAGTAAACAATACTTACTCTTGCTTTTTCTCTTTTCCTCTCTCTGGACACACACCCACACAACTCCACACCTCCGTTTATGTACCAAAATATCTGTAGTGCTTTCCTTAGGATGGGGGACTAGGATTGGTAATCTTTAATTTCTTCCTTATACTTCTGAGTTTTACAAAGTGTCATGACCATCACCAGTAAAAATATATGTATATTTTTTATTATATATATATGTATATATACCATTTTTGAAGCCTGAAATGATGCACATTAGGGATGAACTAGAGCCTGCTTAACGTTAGACTGGGAGAGGCAGTGAGGAACCAGTTGTGCAAGTATCCTATATAAGAAGGTTCTTGTAAGAGCTGGGGAAAGCAGGAAAGCATTGTGACTTCAGGACTGATGCATGCCCTTGCCTGTTCACTTCCTACTTCGTTTTTACCTAGACGGTAAATGCATAGCTGTGCTGGTTTCCCAAGTGCTCGGGTCTTAGGCCTCTGGTCACATAACTTGCACCCTTTTCGGAATTCCTCTCACTAGTCTTCTCCGGACCTCTTCAAGATAGGGCTCACCGCCTCCCAGAGCGGGGCAGGGGTTGCAAGGGGCCTCTCCAGGACCCCAGAGAGAGCCCGCCAGGGGGAAGCGAGACTCACTCCCCTACTTGGATCTCGCCTCCCCCACCTCCGGGCTGCTGCCACCGCCCTTCTGGACCCTACCTCCCCACCCTCTCAATTCCTAGAGACGCTGCGGAACCCGGAAATTAAATTGGCAGCTGGGGTAGGACCCTCTAGCAAGAGTTGAGAGGACTGTCCCATGATCACCCCACTCCGCGAACGCACCCCTTCTGCTTTTAGCCGCCCCTGGGCCTCGCCCCACACCCCAACTATTTCCTCAGGTAAGATTTGATCAGAGTAACAGACCAGGGGTTACACGTGGAGCGGGAATGGGGCGTCACAAGGTGGACGAGGAAGTGAGGGCCGGCAGAGTCCTAGGTGGCCTTCTGGATTCAGGACAGGTGCAGGCTATGACAGAGGACGTCTCTAGGTCACCTCCCCAGGTTGGAACTGGCTAGGCCTTTCTTCTGGAAGGGAGGGAGCAGAATGAACCAGGTTCGCTGGGAGACACCCTGGGGAAGTGTCCCTTCCGCGCCAGGTAGCCAATCCTTTGGGCTCCAAGTGGCCACCAAAGCGTGTTGAAAAGGCCTCCTCCTTTTTGTCCTCCTGTCTGGAGCACTGGATGGCTTGGAGACTAACCCGCAGTGTTTTTCCAGTGATGAAGAATTTGCCTCCAATTCTCTCAACTGTTTTCTTCTCCTACTTCTCCTACTTTCTTCCTGTTTGAGAACTTCTCCTCCGTAAAACATTCAAATGAAATCAATTGAAAACCATTTTTTTTTTTCACGGAAAAAAAAGTCAGTATGTATTAAAACAAGATCAATTCTATGACAGAAGGCCAACCAATGGAGAAAACCTTGGGGATAAATACAGGCTTTGTTCAGTAGGAGAAAGAAGGTCACTTTATAAGGCTCTCTTCCATCCTAGAAAATGCCCACCAACTTGGGACCTGCACAGATTCACCATGTCCTAATTAATGCTATTTCAATGTGTATTCAGCAAAAACATGTATATTGACAATTGTTGAACTTAGTGTCAGTAGCATTTGTTTTTTAGACAAAGGAAAATTGAAGAAAATCTCTGCTTGTCAGTGCAGTTATTTATTTCAGGAGCCCTAGGATGATTGCTGCAATTGGGCAGACCTACATAATCAGAAAGAAATCATAAAAGGGGAAAAAATAAAACCATCAACCACAAGACTGAAAATTGCAATGCCTCAGAGGTCCTTCAAAAAATAAGTTGATTTATATTTTTTTATTTTGTAAGTCACATAATGCTCTGTTCAGGAAAGCATAAAAATTGTATCACAAATGACTTTTTAATTCTTCAACAAATACCTAGTCACAAAAAAAGAAAGAAAGAAAGAAAGAAAGAAAGAAAGAAAGAAAGAAAGAGAAAGCAAGCTCAGAATTTACTTAAATGGTTTCAAAGCTAGTAGGAAGAAAGGTTTTGTAGAGGTTCACAACTATATGAACAAAGATATGTAATCTCTTAAACAAACTGAAACTAATAAAATTGTGCAGAGTGGTGTAAATAAATATGCCTCTACTTTCTCAATTTAAGCATGAGATTAGTGAGAAGTCAAAGAACTATGGCAAAGGTTATCAGCAGCTTCATTCCCTGGACTGCTGTTTAAAATACACATTTCTCAGGTTTATTCTCAGAAAATCTAATTCAGCATATTTGCTGTGGGTCCCAAGAATCTGCATTTTAAATAAGGACTTGAGGGAGATTCTGTTACAGGTACCCCTTCTGCAACCACATTTGGCAAATATGGCCAATGCTGCTTTATAAACCTTATTTTTGCTTATTTATTTTTAAATTAAGGCCCTGGCTTTTAGGTAC